>NW_027467782.1:25679782-25743868 GCF_004210375.1 Tachypleus tridentatus | reverse complement strand
TATTATTTTGTGTTTTTTCTCTGTATATTTCAGACTGCAAGATGAAACAAGTTCATTTAAGTGGTGCACAAAAAGAAAAACTGGCAGAAAAGAACCAACAAAAGGCTTTGGATTTAGTGGCCAAGACTAGATAGCAGACTAATTTGTTCACTGAACTTACACAACAAGATCTTCCAAATCAAAACCCATCTCTGCCATGAGAAGTCACTTGTACTGTATCTGACTCTGACATGATTAAAGTTGAACCAAGCTCCACATCTACAAGTACCACTTTGTCCACTTGAAGGTCAGAACATTATGATGACGTTGAGGTGTCACAGGCTTGCTCAACTGGAACAACTTTCACAACTGATCTTACTTTGCTTGTAAATTCTCCAGATATCTCTAGTGTTAATGTTGATGCAAGTTTCTCCACAAGACAGTTTGAAGTTGAAATAATTTCTGAAAATGAAAATTGCTGAACTATGGTAAAATGCTTCAGTCTAAAAAAGATGAAGAAACTAAAGCAAAAGATCCAGGGTTGTGGCTCGATTTCTCTGCTGCTGATGTGGCTTATTCGATTGCTTGTGGACCCACTGACTGTATAACACCACAATGGGTCATTTGTTAAATCTTGCTGGACTTTCAATAGTAGCAAACTAATGAAATACTGTTTGCAAAAACTTTTCTTTGGGGTAAAAGCCAATGGTGAGTAATACAAGAGAGAATGGTTGTTGTATTCACTGTCGACTCTTTGTCCCTAAATTTTCCTCGTGTTTTGTTGAAAGAGAAGGGTTCAGTGACTGGCGAAATACTATTGTAATTGATCATCATTAAAGAAGCACTACTCACCGAAACTCTATGTTAACATACTTAACTTACAGACAAGGTTTAGGCTTTGCAACAAGAGTTGGAAAAGAAATTAAAAGAAGAGTGCGATTACTGGGAGCATGTCTTGGAGCATGCAATAGTTGTTATTTGTACGTTAGCTGAACGTAGCCTGGCTTTTCACAGAACAGATGAAATTTGGTTCACTGCAGAATGGGAATTTTTAGGGGCTACATTAGCTCATAAGTCAGTTTGATCCAGTTTAGCAGGGCATATTTATAAATATGGAAATTTTGGAAAAGGAAATCCTTCATACTTGTCCAAAACCGCCTATGAAGGATTCATTGAACCAATGGTTCAGAAGGTCTACACATTCGTTGTTGATGAAGTAAATTCTTCTTGTTATTTTAGCTTGTCAGTTGACTCGACGCCAGATCTATCACATATAGATCAGATAAGAGTTGAACTCGATACTTAAAAAATGGGCAGCCTATTGAATGCTTTTTAACCTTTTTGGAACCAAAAAGTCAAATGACTGATGAAATGGCAAACCAGGTATTGCAGTACTTACGTGAACTTTGCAAACTTAATTTTACAAAATATAGGGGTCAGTCTTATGACAATGCTGCTAACATGTCTGGGCGTTATAAGGATATGCAGCAAAAGATTTTAGAAGAAAATAAGTTTGCCATATATGTGCCTTGTGCAGCCCATTCATTAAATCTGGTAGACCGAAGTTCTTTCTACTGCTGTCAAGTGGCAATTAACTTTTCTCTACAATGTATTTGCTCTATACATATTTTTTCAGCCTCAACCAGCCAGTGGAAAATTTTTAAAGCTTGCACAATTAGGCAGCACGTGCTTCCATATTGCTCTCATGTTACTCTCGCTTCGTTGATATTCTCGATAGCACTTCTGATGATGTAATTTTTCCAGAATTTAGCCGAAGATAGTGAAGCTTCTGTAATTGTAGTCTTTATTGCTTGAGAGAAAGTTCGCTTCAAATAATAAGCTTCAAACGTTACAATGACACCGTGATTCATTAATTGCAGTAAAGATGTTGTATTGGGTGGAAAAAGATGAATTTTGACATTTCCATTAAAGTCACAAAGTCCTGTTGGATGGCTTTAAAGTCCAAGTTGTTTTCTTTTGCAGTAATGATCAACTGCAGGACAAAAATAGCTTTTTTAACCAGTCTTCAAACAAAGGTTTTGTGACCCATGCTTTTTTTATTTGATCGCCAAACAACTGGAAGAGTCTTCTTTGCACAACTGATAAGTGTTCGGGGTGTTTCCGCACGATACACAAGCACAGGTTTTAATTTAAAATCGCCAGATCCATTTCCGCGAAACAAGTGTCAAACGATCTTTTACCTCTTCTAACGTGGCCGAGTTTTTTTCATTTTCTGATAGAAAAGTTCTTGAAGGCACTTTTTTCCCAAAATAAACCCCTTTTATCAACATTAATATTTGGTTATCTTCGTAACGAACTTTTTATTAATTTGAACTTTCGCCTGCAATACGAACATTATGAAAACCAGAGTGTTTTTTAAAACGAAAGAACCAATCACGGCTTGCCAAAAATATTTCTTTAGTTCCCCATTCACCAACGTTTTCTTTAAAGGCGGCCCGGCATGGCCAAGCGTGTTAAGGCGTGCGATCTGAGGGTCGCGGGTTCGCATCCCGGTCGCGCCAAACATGCTCGCCCTCCCAGCCGTGGGGTCGTTATAATGTGACGGTCAATCCCACTATTCGTTGGTAAAAGAGTAGCCCAAGAGTTGGCGGTGGGTGGTGATGACTAGCTGCCTTCCCTCTAGTCTTACACTGCTAAATTAGGGACGGCTAGCACAGATAGCCCTCGAGTAGCTTTGTGCGAAATTCCAAAACAAACCAATCTTTAAAGGCGTTTAAAAAACTCGAAGCTTTCGTTTGAATTTCCATTTGACTTAAAGGAATTCGCTTCTGATTACAATCATCTATCCATATTGATAGCAGACATTCCATATTCACCATTAGAGAGCTCCTTTTCTTGACGATTGTTTTCGAGGCAAAACAGTTGGTAGCCATTCAATACTGTTTTTACTGGTTCTTTCATTTAACAGTCTTACAGATGATTCATTTATTCCTTCGTCTCGTGCGAGTTAGGTTTCTTTGGCTCAGTATCATCACACATTCTTTTCTCACGCATAATAAAATGATCTCTGTAAAAAGTATACACCCGTCCTTAACATGAAAAACTGAACTGCCGCTGACAGCAAGTGATGCTCAGATTTATACTGTGCAGTATATAATGTGCATGCGCATTGTATAGGCTTGTAGAAAGATCTAGAATAAGCGAATGACACAAATTCGTAGACATCTTTTCAGAAATATATGTATTAAAATGTCAGCCATAATAAAAGGGCCCAAAGGCTTATTCGTATATAAATAAAGCCCATTACAGTGAACCCCATACTGTTAAGCTTCACTGCGGACCTCCTTTAATATCCAAGAACACACTTTAAAGACGAAGAGAAATACGTAACAAGATATTTATGAAATTGAAGATTTATAAAACATAAATCTACGTTTCAAAAAACCGAAGTGTCACAGTAACAAAATTACATTTAACAAAGGATTTCATTCATGTACTATCGTGTAATTGATTTATACGTTAGTTTTGCATGCTATTCTTCTCAGTTTTCAGTTGTTTAACTGAGAAATGAACAACTTAAAATCTAGAAGCAAATGTATCTTAACGTCAAATTAATAGATAGGTTTGTTTTTTAATCTCGCGTAAAACAAGACGAGCCGTCCCTAATTTAGCAATGTAAAACTAAAGTGAAGGCAGCTATTCATCACCACCTATCGCCAACTCTTGGGTTACTCTTTCACCAACGAATAGTGGGATTGACCGTCACATTATAACGGGATTTGAACTCGCGACTTTCGGATTATGAGTCGAGTGCCTTAACCACCTGGCCATGCTGGGCCTGAGGGGAAAGTAGCATTTGCAATTTCTATAATATTTATTATAAATCTTGCCCCCCGCTAGTACAGCGGTATGTCTCCTGATTTACAACGCTAAAATCAGGGGTTCGATTCCCCTCGGTGGGCTGAGCAGATAGCCCGATGTGGTTTTGCTATAAGAAAAACACAAACACACACACATAATAAATCTTAGGCTTATTTGATTCAGGAATTAACTTTATTGCAACAGCACAACAAAACTGTGATAGTATTTTACCTGGCAACCATGAACAGCGTAATGAACATATTACCGTTTTCAGGACGGAAGATCTATTGAAATCTTGGCCTGGCATGGCCAAGTGTGATAAGGCGTTCGACTCGTAATCCGAGGGTCGCGGGTTCGAATCCCGGTCGCACTAAACATACTCGCCTCCCAGCCGTGGGGGCGTTATAATGTGATGGTCAATCCCACTATTCGTTGGTAAAAGAGTAGCCCAAGAGTTGGCGGTGGGTGGTGATGACTAGCTGCCTTCCCTCTAGTCTTACACTGCTAAATTAGGGACGACTAGCACAAATAGAGGTTTTGCGTGAACCTATTAGTGTCACGTGACCACAACGAGGTTTGTAAACATATCGCCATATTGGGTGGCAAGTGTCCCTCATGACTGAACGAGTTAACAACTGCTGTATTCAGTACTATTCACATGTAAATGGCTGCCGCTGGCTTTTCATCACTTGTAGCACACCTGACAGGTGCTGATAAGGCCAGGTATGAGGAAAACGTGAAGGAACTGGGTGTAGGAGACCCGTATATGCTCCCGCCACGTGTATTTACGCCAGTAATATCCAGCCAAGACAACGTTGTTCAGAGTCAGACTGTTTCGGAGTAGATCTGCCATATATTACATATGGTGACATTTATATATATTTGATAAACAGGACTTCCACCTATACAAATGAAAGTCTAAAAGGTTACAAAAGCCTTGATGCGTACAGTACTTTGTGGCAGGATTTGTACAGAATGTGCAGATGACCAGGGCAACGTCGGATAAAGTCATCATTACAGCAAAATTTGTACATCATGTTGTATTACATACATGTATCATGTACTCTGTATGATAGATTTAACTACATTTTAGACGAAGACTAGATACTTAAGTAAAGTAGGGCCCCCATTTTAATAAATGGTTCAATATTATTGTACTACATGTGTACTGACTGTTGTCAAAGCTCTAGCCTAGAGCACTTCTATACATGTTTGTATAATGATATTAAGACACCTTATTGTCTAGGCTGTTTCAAAACTTAAATTTTGATTTATGATTAATTTTTAGTAAGGAATCAATATATAGATAATAAATAGTACAAGTAGACATAGACCGTTAAAGCTGGTCAATAGCCATGTTAGGTTTCTGTAAAAATAATTTAATATTTAGCTGTTCTGTTATTTTTTTATATTATTTTATTATTTGAGTGACACATGTATCCCAACCTGATACCCAGTTGTCTTTAAAAGCTTATATATACACAACTTAATATTTTCTTTGTTATTTTACAGGTGTGCCACTCTCAGCGGCTAAATGAACCACCACTAAAGCTATGGGTTGCTAGTTGCAGGAATGGAGAGATAATATCTTCCCACTGCACCTGCAAGGCTGGACTAGGTGAAGTCTGCTCCCACGTTGGCATTCAGATTCAAGTCTAACTAAGTCTATGAATGATATTTCCGTCTGCATACATGTCTCAGTTGTATATTGTGATGTACACAAGTCAAAATTATCACATGTAGCTTCAAGTTCATCAGCAGAATCAGTACAGCTGCTATCAGTGGCAGCAGTGCCAGCAGATTCTATGAAAGCAAGTTCAAGCAGCCCAGCAGCAGCTTCATGTCTCTTTTGTTGTTCTTTTCTCCTTTTGGTCACTTCTTTCCTGTTTTCATATTTACACAATTCAGCAGCTTTCCTTCTCTTCAGGGGAGAACGTGTAAAATGAAATATGGAAGGTACATAGTCAGGTGATAGGGGATCATCACTCTTCGTCCCTGAAACAGAGTACAATAATTTTGTTAAGATATAGACCTACAGGATCAGATAATATTTATATATATAACACATACACTGTACACTTTTAACTAAATATATATAACTGAATATGCTGAACATTGTTTAACAACTGAATGTACAGCCAACAAATTAATTATTTGCACACTATTTAATTTTGTGCCAGTTGTGGTTTTCTGATGAATCACTTAAATTGGTCCTTTAAGAGATATTAACATTTTGTCTTAATGTACAAATGGCTATATAACCTATTCATCATGAATAATATTGTTCCTTCAGTAAATTTACTATTCAGTAATTTAAAAGTAAAAGAAAAGTGTGCAAAAAACATTTCTTTGACTGGTGCTGCAGTGTGCTCTGCTGTACATATATCATGCGTGTAAGTTTCAATTTATTCAGCCTGGCTATAGATGAATTATAGATACCTGACACAAAATGTTTACTACAAAGTCTGGTGTGCTCTGTGGGTGTCCAGTTTTTCCTATTGACAGCTGCAATCCATCGTCTTCTTCGGTCGGGATCTATAGGAAATCTGTAGTATGACACATTTTCCACCTGTCCATGTCGATTTGAACAGTTAAATGCACAACACGAGTGTACCATCGCGCACTTTTGACAATGAATCACCCTTGTGTTGGAATATAAACACGGTCAGCAGTAACTAGGTCAAGAGTGACGTCACACGCAAACCTCTATAGCCTTCGAATAGCTTTGTGCGACATTCGAAAAACAAACTATTGAAATCATATTAGTTTTGAAGAACAAAATATTTGATACAGCTAATTGTAGTCATTAATCCCTATATAACACCGTGGAATGCAGTATTTGTCACACAAGTTATATATGTGAATATTCTTTAACTGATTTTTCAATTTAAATATTGTTACAGTGTTTATACATTTATAACTACTCAATTATAATTTATATGTATCATGAGACATCTGTTAGCAGTCTTATTATGGTTGATATCATAAATACCGACTAAGACTTGTATTGTCAGAAGAAATTGCAAAGCAAAACTTCGTATACATTTTATTTGCTTTTACCTAAATTTCAAGTTGAAATCTCAGGCAAGTGTTGTTATTGTTTATTAAATCTAAATTATGCAAAACATAAACATGATTATAATTTCTCAGTTTAAGGTCTTTCACACTACAGAAAGCAATAAACTTTGCAATCATTATTGTTAGTAAAACGTTTTTCCACCGAACAATGTTACTTCAGTTCATGACGTCATTCAAACAAGAATACTTTGTGCGCATAGTAACACTGATATTTCACTTAGAAACAATACAGAAAGTGATTTACAAAGCGTACAGTGCAGAGAGAATTCAATGGCTAATTACACTCAATTATTTTATATTTTCGGTAGTTTCCTGCTTGTTTCAGGTTTTACATTCGTCTACGAAATTGAACGTGGTTCTACTCTTACATTAATATGTTCAAACCAAGCAAGAGAAGAACCAGTTATTTGGTACTCAAATCTCAAAGAACAAGTTATTAATAGTGAGAGAACGCAAATAAAATACGGTGGCAAATTAGTGCTAACCAACATCCAATTTGAAGACGCGGGAATTTACACATGCAAAAATCGTGAAGGTGATTACAAACATGATGTCAGAGGTAAATTCATGGTTTTTTAGATCATATTTTCATTAAACTACACTAACTTAATAGAAATAACATCTAAATCGAAATCGTCCATCTTGCTTTTAAATGTCTTTCAGCCATAACCTTTTCGTTTGACATTTCACTCACCATGTGTATTGATTATAAAAATAATTGCCTGTGTATACGTAAGATTACACTATGTAACAAAATTTTTACTTTTTCTTGTTCTTGGGGACAAAATGTTATTTCCTAATTGCTTATGCCTAAAGTAAATGGTAAAGGCCTATTCTCTTCAAACTTTGCTTTTGTGACTTGGGAGCGTGTACAACGAAAACATGATGGGGGAATATATTTGGGGGCTGATACTTGAAAGGGATTTATATATTTCAGTCGCAAATCTCGAAAAAGTACTTCTAAATATTTTTGTATAACTTTAATATAAATACATGTAAATCTTGATTCATATGCTGTCAGGGCCCGGAATGGCCAAGCGTGTTAAGGCGTGCGACTCGTAATCTGAGGGTCGCGGGCTCGCATCCCGGTCGCGCCAAACATGCTCACACTTTCAGCCGTGGGGGCATTATAATGTGACGGTCAATCCCACTTTTCGTTGATAAAAGAATAGCCCAAGAGTTGGCGGTGGGTGGTGATGACTAGCTGCCTTCCCTCTAGTCTTACACTGCTAAATTAGGGACGGCTAGCACAAACAGCCCTTGAGTAGCTTTGTGCGAAATTCACAAACAATCATATATTGTTTTATTCAGACATTATGTAAATTTGCCCGTTTCTACATGTGTATTGATTACAAAATTATTTATATTTCCCATGTATGCGAAAGATTATGTTGACAATAGTATCACTTTTAATTATTTCACAATAAAAATTTCATGTTATGTTTTACGTTTTGTAAACAACCAAGCCGGGTGTTCATACAAAGAAAAAAGAAAGTTAATTCTGTCATTAATTATCGTTTGCAAAGCATTTGTATTCATTGGTTAGAGCTATGGAATTCCTGATTTTTCTCTTACAGAACTTGGTAGTTAACGAGGCTAAAAGTAAACAAGATACTCTCTGACAAATCAACCTTAGGTATTCAAAGATTTGGTTAAAAATTTGAAACTCTTACTGATACACAACACTTTCAATCAATTTAAAGTTTCTATACAGTAGTTTCAAACTGTTAATACCACTGCCGTTCGATTCTTTTTTTCTTTTTTTTTGCTAGCTTATCTCTGCCACTTACTAGTACAGAGGTAAGTCTACGGATTTACAACGCTAAAATGAGAGGTTCGAATCTCATCGGTGAGCTCAGCAGATAGCCCGACGTGGCTTAGCTGAAAGAAAACACATAAACAACTCAACTCTACATTTATTTTTACATATACAAATTAGATATTTTCGTTCTTACCATAAATGGATGTTTCTTTAATAGTATAAGGTTTTGATGGGGAGTGCAGAGGTTAGTGAAGCCTAATAATTATGTTTAACGTCACATTTGCTCGCAAATATTTCTGCCTCATTTTTATCAATTTGCTCATTACCGATTTTAAGTCTGTGGTGTGCGAAAATCTCGTTTTAGGAGATTTCTTTAATGCTAGAACCCGTTAGTAGGTCTCATTTATAGCGATCAAAAATATTTTTTCTTTATTCGTTGTAAAATATGTACAGGATGGGTAGAAAATGTTTAAGTTGGCGAAGCAATGATATTACACTCCCGATGATTTAATGTTTAAACTGGAATAAATGCGACTGAATAATTTCTTTGGTTAAAAGGAATTTTGATTAAAACTTCATTTGTTAAAACTGGTGTTTTCTTTTAAATTGATCCTCTTATTCTTGTGATTCAGTATTTACAAATGACTTGCAAATACGTTGTTTTTTCACATTCTTTATGAATAGATTTAAATCCAAGTCGTATAAGTATGTGTTTAGTTTAAGTGGAGTGCAAATTTACAGAGAAAAATAGAAACAAAAACTCGCAGATTAAAAACGTGTAATATAATCTATTGTACCATTTAATCATTCATTAAAAAACGTTACGATTATAGTCTTATAATCGAACTGATAAGCAACCAGTTTTGGACTGCAAACAGATAAAATTAGTTAACACTTAACTTTAAATAACTATGTTCGTGGAGTTATTGTTTTAATGAAATAGTCTTCCGATGGGACAGCGGTAAGTCAATGGATTTACAACGCTAAGATTAGGAGTTCGATTGCCCTCGGTGGACACAGTAAATAGCCCGATGTGGTTTGGCTATAAGAATAACTATGTGTGCTTGATCATTCGAAAAGCTTTTCATTCTCTACAGTTAATTAGAAAGTTAAGTTCTTGCTTTCTACTCCAAGTAAGCTATCAAATATATTGGACAAAAAGCGAAAGATTACCTCACACTTACAGTTTGTGGTTCCAACACAGTTATCAGATTTTCATTTATTACACGCGGACTGACATTACTACAGCTACAATTAGAGGTACCTTGAAAACGTCTAAACAAATTGAAAAGAAATGCAGCTGTATATTGTAGCTGTATTAATATCAGTCCACGTGTAATAAATGAAAATCTGATAACTGTGTAGGGACCACAAACTGTAAGTGTGAGGTAATCTTTTGCTTTTGTTTAATAGATTTGATAGCTTACTCAGAGTAGAAAGCAAGAACTTAACTTTCTATTTGCGGTCACATACAGTGCTTGTATTAACTTAGCTAACTCCGATCTACTGTTTTCCACTGTAAAAGCCAACTACTGTTAATTATTCTGAATTTTGTCATTGAAAACTAACATCTCAGCTCTTGTTTTATATATTTTATTTTGTTTTTCTCTGATATGTATTGATATATTAGTGATACTTACCAATGATCTGGATACTTTTCTAATCATGGTTTTCAGTTGGTTGAGTCAAATAATTCATATTATTCGTTTGTTCACCTACAAAGTAAATAATTTCTTTATGTAGTTGTCTCTGCTGATCAAACTGTTGTTACTGCACCAGATAGGAATTTTAAAATACTCAAATCTTCGTTAAGTAAACTGTTTTTATCAATTTCGTTCATAAAACGACACGTTATCTTGTATATCATTTAATTGTAATGATAATTGAACTGTCTTATCTTCAAATGATAGTTTTTAACAACCTTCGTGTAATTTCCCATTAATACTATCTGCATTACTCTTAGTATTTTCAGAATATTTTGTAAATTAAAAGTATCATCTTCAAACTATAATACATCGAACAAGATTTATTAAATCTTATTAATACAGATATCAAAGTGTGTTTTTATATTGGTTTAATGTGTGTTTGCTCTTGTATTACAAGGAATTATTTGGTTTATTGTCTGGTGATGTTGGATTCTCTGTTTAGTATTTAAATGTTACCTGAAGAATATTTATTTGAGTTGCAGTGTTAAATTTAAAAACGTGACATTCTATTTTTTGTGTGTTACATGAATGTTGTTTTGAGTTTCGGGCTTGTTTCTCTGACGTAAAATACGTGGAAGTTGCCATAAAGTATTTTATAAATGACATTAGTATTGTATTTGCTTTATTTTTTCACAAGAATTTAAGTATTTTGTTTATTGCATTTGGGGTTATTGACTGGGTGAGTATCGTGCTGTTGACTGAGGTTTCTCTATATCACCGTATCTCAAATCTCCTTCCTAATCGCTTTATAACCTAAAAACGTCGAATTATATATGAGTTCTGTGATAAAAGTTTTAAATTACCCATTGTAGAATGTCTGCAAAATTTATTAGCTTCAAGTGGGTTCCTCAGAAATATAAATGCATGAAATAGATTATGACAACAATGTTAAAACTACTCACAATGAATTATTACATTAGAGATAACATGAAATCAGTTTTTCTTAATTTTCATGAGAGGAAGTGTCGATGTTGAAGTGTGGTATGAATAAGTATTGGTAAACATATCGACATATAATTACTATAAATGTTACCATCAATACTACACATTTTAAAGATAAACCTCACGACCCTTTGTTCGTCCATATACTGATCCATCTAATCAGGACTCCAGTAATGGGTGATATTGCCCAACTCCAAGGTGCAGATGTTGATATTGACAGCTATAATATACTCTTGGAAGATGCATCACATTCCATTAGTTGATGCTGAAGATGCCCTGAAATAACTCGTAATATTATCGGTACTCCTGTAATAAACATACAGTATTAGTCAGAGGCTGCCACTGATGTTCATAGCAATAATACTTTATAGTTTATAGGGATTAGTAAGCCATACCAAAACAGTTTTGAATATGCAACCTGGCATATAATGTGACTTAATTTGATATAAAGTTACGGCAGAACAGAATTTATCAGAACAACTTCATGACATAGCTTAACATTTCGTAAATGGTGTAATGTAACCGAAAATTGGTTGCTTTTGGGAAAGGTATGTAACAGACCTTTTCAATGTAAATTTTTATATGCCCAAATCATGAAAATATATTCAAATGAGAATTTAAAATATTGGAAACAAAGATATTCATTGTAGTTAAGAGCATCGAAAAATAATTTTGGTTTGCCAGAACAATTCGGAAAAAGACCTGCAACAAGTCGTAAGAACACAAATGTCAGAGATAAAAACCGCTGAAGTGTCCCAGGCGACGGTACGTAAAAAAATATCCCAGTTTTCTAACCGCTGAGTAATTAGATAGATATGCACACACAGATGTACCAGTCACGTGACTGATGTAGTAATTATAGATTTCTATGTGACCAAAGACAAGATGGATTATGGAAAACCTGTAGAGAGAAGTAATGAGGCTCCAAAGTTATTTTGATATAATGAACTCAACTTATGAATGTTGAATCAAAATCTTATGAACTGTAAAGATACAAATCATATCTACGAAGTTTTTTAAGAACGTATTTTGAATAAACAATACTTTAAATTTACAGTGAAAGGTGTTATATCGCAATATTATTTATCTTGATAAATCCACAAAATATTAAGTATTTGCTTTTATTTTAACTTCATATGAAAAATTTTCTCGGAATGCATATCACGCATTTTGTGCATTACACGGATATTATTTGATATTTTGTTGTTTGCAAGACACAATCATATACTGATACATTTTACCAACGTAATATTCCCAAAAGAACCTGTATTTTCATACCTGATATTAACATAAACAGTGACAACGGTTTCACGTTTAACTGTGACAAATAAGAATTTTGCAAGGGAAACACCAACGGAAATCTAATGTATCAATAAAAAAAAGATCGTCTGTCATTTTATAAATTTCCAAGTTTGTGTGATTGGTTTCATAAGTGAACTCCATTATGAAGTACATAAAGAAACAAAAGTCTACTGTTAAGAAACTGTTTTGAAGCACGACACGTTTTATTTTTCTCACGAAAAGTAACATTTATGTTGTTATTTTACAGAGTGAGTCATAATTAATATTATAACTAGTGCGTCGTGCTCATTGTGAAAAACCTTAAAATTCCAACGGTGACACAAAAGGTGCTTACAAAAATATTAACTCTCTGTTGTTTTCCCAGTGTATGTTCCAGCCGAGAATCTCAACTGTACTCGAGGATACCAAAGAGATGTTTACAGGTGTTGTAAGTATATATGATACTCAATTACTTTAAACTGTTCACATTAAACACAAATAGATGAAAGACTTTTAAAAATATGGAATTTTGGTTAAACAAATACGTTTTTGATACTAAAGACGTTGTTAGAACGATAAAAATTAACACTGGGTAAATAAATGTTTAGCTATGTACTTTTAACGCTTTTAGATCCATGTCCTCCTGGTCACTATGACAATGGATTCCAAACTCACTGCCTGCCGTGTCCAGGAGGAACTTACATGACATCATTTGCTGCTGACGCCTGTATACCTTGTCCTGGAGATAAAATTACTGATGAAGAAGGAGCTGATAATAAAGATCTTTGTAGAAGTAATGGAACAAAAGGGTTTTAAAGTTTTCTTTTATTGTTTCCTTAACATTTTAAAGATGTTTATTTTTGTTCAGGCAGATTGTTATAATACGATACTTCTTCATAACTTTCATGGTTTTAATGCATTAAAAGCTTTGTTTTACTGAGAAATCATACTACTCTTTTAAAGATGAGCTCAAACATTTACGACAAATAGTATTGAATAGCTGTCTTACCTCCAGTGTATCATTTCAAAATTAGGAACGGCTAGCGCTGAAAGCCCTCGTTCAGCTATCCGCGAAATTGAAAAACAAATATTACGGTGTCTCGATAGCACATCTGTGTGCGTCACATTATTACTAAAAAGACGAAAGATATTTAACTAAAACAGTGTATGTCCCAAAACATAACTTAATCTATGTTTAATATGTTTATTTTGTGTACATAATGTCGTTTTTGTAATAAAAGAAAGTAATTTGTCCAAATACAAAACAAATGTCTTAATATAAGATTATAATAACATTGGATTATCAAAACGTTAGCACCGTCTCGTAAGTTCTGAACAAAACTATTAGAAAGAATTGTTACAAAGTAAACGAAAAACTTCATGAGCAGTGACGTACGACGTTCAGTGTTTGTGGTCAAAATGGTATCGTTCTTTATCTGGGAAATTTACAGTAAAGACAAATTTGTAAAAATTACAATTGTTAATAGTGTTATAAAACGCAGAAACTACCATTCAGTGGATACGATTCGATAGCAAAATATAATTGTGTACCATAATAAGTGAAGAAGTTAATTATAAAACTTAATTCAGTAATGAATAGCGATTAAACAAACTGGCTTTATTAAGTAGTCAATGGAAAGACGGTTTGTTTAATTTGTGTTATATATCTTACAGTTTTAATGAATCTAAGTTGATTTAACTCACTGTGTTATACTGAGTTGTATAATATGTAAATTATCGTAGAGAAAATGTCTAGATTTTTCTTATATAGCCTGATCACGTGTGTTTGGAATGGAAAGTCAGTAGGTTTCGTGATATATCGTCTCACAATGTAAATATGTTGGAAAACCTAATTGATTTCCCGTTATATAACTATATAGTTGTTGTTATTACACAACTGTACTATTTGTCTACTAGTAAGGAGCTCAAATAATACAACAGGCGTCATTTTTCTTTGCTAATTATCTTTAATGTGTAAAGATAAAATGCATATATACAGTTGTCAAATTGTAAAGGTTGTTATCAATGCTTAATATGAAAATATATTATACATGTAAGAAATATCATATTTATTTAATTGAAATTTTTAATATGTTAAATCAAGTTTATATTTGAGTTTAAAGAATTATACACTTCCCTATTATTATGAAGTTACATTTGAAGTATTCTTTCTGTTTTGTGTAATCGATACAATGTGTAAAACTGTTTTAAAAACAACTCTCTCTCTCTTAAGATCCAACTGATATGGTTCTTAAGGTAACTTTCCCCCTGGGCGACCAAACCTACAGTTGTAAGGTATCCTTGGTGGATGGAAGAGCTGACACTAATTTCGATTTGTCTTATTGCTCTGTGGTAAGTTACAAGTTATCTTCCAGTTCTTGCTAATTAAAGTATGTGGAACAGGGGTGAGAGAGCATCTGACCTCAATACCCAATTATCTTTTAATTGAATAGTATGGTTGGATATTTGAAAATGTCAAGTGTTTTCAGTGCCCCTTTGGTAGTTAATTTGTGAAAACACAAATGTGAACCTTGTAAAGCTGAATATGTTTAATTAACCTTACAAATGAGGTCAAAATAACTTTTCAATTGTAGTTAACATTTCTACATGGTGGTTTATCAAGTGTTTTGTAGATCTGTTTGCTAACGATAAAACCAACAAAAAAGACAACTATTTAGAGTTAATCTTTAATAGTATTGTTTATATAGAAAACTGAAAGAAAAAAATCGCGTTTTTATTTCTCATTTATTTTTTATTTATTATTATTTAGTGTTCTTTGTTGTTTCTGCAATGTGAATAAAAAAGCCCGGGGCAAATGGAAAGCTCTAAAAAACCGCATCCTCGGGTCTTGTGGTTTTTGCCTACACGAAGCTAGAAGACCAGGAGCTTGTAACTAAAAAAGATCACCCCCAGTGAATTAGACATTTTGGAAGCTGTTTCAATGATCCCTGAGTGTGAGAAGGCCCCAACAAATAAGTTCAATAAAAGAGAAACTAATGTGGTATTAAAGGAAAATCAAACAGAACCAACCATATTGCAGACAATAAATGAAAATCACTCAGTAGAAAAGAAACCAGAAAGAGCAGAAAACGTGAGCAAGCCTGCTTCAAGTCCTGATAAAACTGAATTAAAGACACGCGTTGAGACAATCGTGAATGATGAGAAACCTGAAGAGACATTAAAATCTGATTCACTGACAACGGTTCGTATACGTTTAAAATTCTTTTACTTTATAGTACTCAGTATTATACAGCACAAGTATATAACCATTAATAAATAGGATGCGCTCTTAATATTAAACTTTCACTTCGTACAAGTTAATTTATACCTACATATATATATATATATATTGCAAGAAGCAACTGAAATATAATGGAATTAATAGCACATTATTAATGTTAATGCAAAATTACTGTTATAAAATAATTACAACCATTCTGATACTTAATTTATGTGAATATCTGTATCTGGTTCAAAATTGAATTAATTTCTCATTCATATTACGTTTATGATTTATATTTGGTAGAGTTAAAAACATTTCACTTTAATGTAATGTATACTGTGTCAAACTGTGTGATCAATATGATATGCTTGCTTACAATGAGTGTTGTTAAGACATCCACAACTACAGAAAAACATGCGTTCAGAGTCATTTGAATACATGTAATTCTTCTTCCAAAAGAGACCTATACATGTTCGATACTATTGAGGTTTGATAAGTCTGTACCCTAGTTAAACTGGTCAATTACCTCTTCTTCAATATTATTACATGTGGCAAGACAATTATCATCCATTTAGCTAAAGCCAGAACCAAACATTACAATATATGATAATGTAAGAGGTACTTCCATTGCTATTATGACATCTGGAAAACATAAAGGTCTGATTCATGATTTTCATTACCACACATACTTCCACTACTGATATTAAAGTGAGTTATTTTGTGTCTTACTATAACTAAAATTTACCTTTCGTTGTTAATATTACCAAACTTTATGAGTTTTTAACCGTACATACACTGAAATGACGTTCTGTTGAAGCTGCGAACATCTGATTCTGTTTTTAACAGTTATCACATAATTGCTGCGAATCGT
The DNA here is from genome assembly GCF_004210375.1 of Tachypleus tridentatus. NCBI lineage: Eukaryota > Metazoa > Arthropoda > Merostomata > Xiphosura > Limulidae > Tachypleus > Tachypleus tridentatus. The sequence goes on along the minus strand of NW_027467782.1, from coordinate 25,727,204 downwards.
TAGATCACGGTAACTTCTTAAAATGTGGATTTTATTATTCTTAGTTTAGTACCAGTGTATTTGTACCATTTTGTAACAAGTGATTCCACCATATCTTGTTAATAACACCTTGATACATTTTACAACAGTTTGTTTTTATCGTCAGCCAAATTTCACTGGTCTGACAGACATTTAGTGAAATATCCAATTGTCTTCTTTTGGACTAAGATTATTGAATATTTTAAAGTACTATAAACTCCGTGATTTACTTCAGTGTTACAACTATGATAAGACAGTTTGAAAACTCTTTCTCTTTATAGTCATTTGTAGTTCAGATTACATAACTTTTCATGTTTAATTTATATAACAATGAAATGAGGAGAACAACTAACATTTATTTATAACAGTAGTTTTATCTTGTTTTAACAAGTTAGTATTTGTGAACTTACAAAACATAAATGTTAAACATTATTTAAAGCTCTTGTTTGCTCTATATTACCTTCCTCACTATTTGGGACAATGCTTGAGATATATTTCGAGTTTCGAGAAAACGTTTATCAGATATCTTAACCCAATTTCATAACATACAATTTTCATATAAACACTTATTTGGTTTTATTCATATTATAGTAAAATGATTGTTACATAAAGAATAAATTATATATTTTTAAAATGTTTATTAACTGATTATTGTTATTAAAACAGTTTTTTTTTTTCCGATTGATGAGTGTTCCCTCACTAATTATGATTTACATCTTCAGGCAGAAACACCAGCTTCGAAAGAAATAAGAGACGTTGATTGGATCCAGAGGGAGGTGTCAAGCAACATCAGGCCTCCCTCAACTAGACTTTTCCATAATGTTGATGAAATTATTACTGTAAGACTTGGCAGTAAGCCAGAACATAATCAGAGAAACGTTTTTATTGTCATTGAAAATAGTGAAAACCGAAACAAATTTGTTATTGGTAGAGCTCCAAAATCAACACCTACGTGTCAATTGAAACGTTGCAAAAGCGAACATAAACTTATTGTACAGAAACCTAAAAAGAATAATCAAATTAAACACGTTGACAGCCCTCACAAGATTGTTTTCACAAGAGATCCGAAACTGGAACCAAAATCCAAAAATTAAATAACCCATGAGTTGCATACAAGCATACCATATTAAAAAGAATTACTTTACCTTATCTCATAAGTTACTATTTTGTACATTTTACTCACTGATATAAATAATAAATAAAACATACTCATGAAAAACAAAAAATATGATATTCGCCTGGGTCTTCTCTTTTTTGCTGTCAACTGTCATGAAACTTAAGCTCACTTTTTGATGTACTAAAGGTATTGATACAATCAATAATGCTTTAATGTAATTAAATGATACATCTGGGAACGGAGAATAATAATACACAGAAAACACTGTCCTATAAATGTGATAATTTTCTGGCTTTTTAACTATGTGATAATTTCCTTAAAGAAATTAAGCTAAGCTCTCCAATGTAATTAGTAATTTCCATCAGAAGAAATTTGAAACCAAATGATAAAATAGACAAAGCTGCATAAGGAAAACAACAAACCAGATCGCTTGATACTTTAGTTTTCTATTGGGTATAAATAATATAGTGTAAAACACTAAAGATAACTATTAGCATTTGTGAAAGATGGAATTGCAGGACGTTGGTCTGATTACCTAGTTAATGGTTTGCAGACGAATAACAAATAGAACTTTATCACTGTGTTAAATTTTGTGTTAATTGAACAAGAAACGTGGAGACGTATAAGAAACAGACACATACAGACATTTATTTATATAGATTCAATGACAGTGAACATTTTAAAAATTCAACTAAAGCCCAGTAAAGTATGGCTGAAAACTCAATTGTCGAAAACAATAGGTCGTAATGAAACTCCTTCTTTACAAATATTAGGTAAAATTCAAATTGTGCTTATAATTAAGAATGTCATCTTTATTAATTTCAATGAATATATTGGCAGTTTTGTTCACTTTTATTAATAGCGTTACTATGCAGTTCCTCTGCCTTTACTTTTAACGAAAGTTAAATGTTTATAAAAATTGGGATAGCTCACACATCTATCTTGTTTGATATATTAGAATAAATACTGTATTTCTTTTCATGTTAAAAACTGCTGAATTTATATCGACTTATATCCGTACATTAATTTAACTTGAAAACTAAGTCGACCACAGATATAAAACAATAAATGTGTATTCGTAACATTTTTTTTTTAAGGTTCGATGGTCTGAAAAGGACCTTTAATTGTAACTCAGTAACTAGGAAAAATCATTATCACCTTGTACAGATCCTCTTGGACCTGTAAAACAGAAAAAGAACATTTTATATTTGAACGATTTTAGGCCCTGTTTATACACCCCCTTTCAGCTTGTAAGTCCCATTTTACTTTTAAAAGATGCTGTCATATAGTAATCATAAGGTGGCGTGTTATACTTACCGTCAAAATCATGGACCGCTTAGTGATAAATTTCATAGTTTCCTTTATTAGTGTCAAAATCTAATGTTTGTAAAATATCTGTAACATCCCTAAACTGAAGAACATACAAATCATTTGGTTCTATGAACGTAAATTTTACAGCCGTCATTTTTCCACACCAATGACTCTCTGATAATCATTGTTTTTATTGGTTTTTTCAAGATTTTGAAATAATATCTGTATTGATAAGACCTGAGATGGTATAGTTTGACTTTTATCTATAATTTATACCTCTTATATCAGCCCACCGATTTGAAAAATGCACAGGGTGACACGAAACAGTTTTTTCAGGAAGATGTAGATAACACACTATCTATCCTCTGGTGTCACTTCATAGAACTTACATTCACTATCAAATTCTTCTTCTTCATCTGAATTCGGTCCATGTTTTGGACCAGAGAGAGACAGATTTAGTGAAGACCTCTTCCTCCTTCTCTGGAACTGTTATTTTATCTGCACTGCTTCTAAATCTTGAGTAATTAATTAGCATTGTTACTTTTTTTGTTGTATTACTTACAGTATATTAAATTTCGTCTATTGTCTGCAGTTTTAATTAACATAACATTTTCATGGAGTAATATTAATTCATATGGTTTTATAGCTTCTCTTTTTTATGATCCAACTGGCAGTCATATACAAACAAACGCATAATACTATTTTTTCATACAACACTTTTAAAATAGAGCTACGTTTGTATCTATGACTCTTTTAGCCTAGCACTGTACTGAATTTTAAGTTTTGTATTTGTGACGTTCAGAGTGGAAAGGTACTTAGGGCTAAGTTCATCATGTATTATGTAACTCTTTAGTTTGCTTACCAGTTCATTTGTATTGATATGTTTTTATAATATTGAAGCAAGTTATCCAGGGGTCTGTTTAATAGAATTGGCATGTTTCAATAGTTGTGAAGAAATATTTAGTTTGTTGATCGTGGAACTGCAAATGCTTTTGTTAAAATACAATGCTGTAGTTGCTGTAGTTTGTTGGTGTGTGTTTTGACATATTTATCCACGTTATACAAACATATTCTTCGGCTGGTTTTATGTATGTTCTGTTAAGCTTTAATATGTTTCCTATTGAAACTTCTTGTTTGATCATTCAAATTCCTAATGTAACTCGCTATTTTCCAAATTCTGGTTTTTCTGCTATTAATGTGTGCTATCTAGTTTAATTTTGAGTCAAAGTAATCCCTAAGAATTTTGCTGATATTGTTACCTGTAAGAGTCATGTCTAGATGTAACTGTAATATTAATTTGGTTTCCTTTCTTACAATTTTGTAAATAATATGGCTTGTATTTTGTACGTATTTATTGTAATTCTCCACTTCTGCAGTGAAAATTCTAGATTGTTTAGTAATGGTGGTTTGTTGTTGTTATTGGTTTGTCGGCACTCTTCCAGCTTTCAAAATCACCTGTCAACTGTGAGAGAAAAGTGTAGTTTGGGTCTTTGAGAGGCTTTTTTGCTGACACGCCCCCTATCAAAACGCTCCTAGTAATACAACTCATACTAATATTATATCTTTGTTAACATGAAGATAACCAAAGAATGTCGAAATGTTGTTTTCTGCTTTATTAGTAAAGTGTTAATACCCACACCAGCTGTCCTGAAACACGTTTTTACTTCAAGTAGGTTTCTCGTCATCACGAATTAAACTTTCTGATACTGCCTTCTGGTAACAGTTTATGAAACAATGACTCACATGACCTGCTAGACTCCCTGATGTATAAGTTTCGACAAGTTAATGACTTAAGTGGTTAGAGAAAAGTTTTTTTTTTACTTCATTACGTAATAAACAAGGATATGTTTGACTTGATATGAACGTCAGGCAGATTGGTATTAAGGATAAAAAGAAAAGATACTTTATAAGCGCAAAACACTATTACACAGAATTTCATATCAGTCAATGTTTACAAATACATATATTTGAACATTTTCTAAAGTTTGACACAGGAAGTTTATATCTACTTTTCAACTTTCAAAATTATAGACAGTAAATGTAAAACTAAATTTCAAGATTAACAAATCTGTAGCAGACAAAGGCAGAAATAAATTGATTTTTAATACATAATTAAACCGAACGTGACATAATTTTAACAGGTAATACAAAAAGCAACTAAAGATATAATATGTAAATGAAGTTCAGAACTGGGATTATTTTGATGAAATTAGAATATAATATTAATTAAACTTTAACCTTTGAGATGACCTCATGAGTGTTACTGGAGTTGTTTGTTGATTTGTAGTTAAACACAAAGCTACAAAGTGGGATATCCGCGCTGTGTCCATCAATCTTATATTAAGTGTCCGAAAACATGCTGCTGAGTTACTAGGTGGCTAATTGAAGAAACAGTGAAAGGAAATCAAGAAGAAATAAAATAAAAATAGTAGAACGAGGCAGAAAATTAAAATATTATAGAAAAAAGTAAAATAGAAATAGTAAATTATATTAATGAGCAAGAAAAGTCAAATATCGGGAAGAGAAAAGTGTTTCAAAATTAACAGGTTTAATACTAATATTGTGTTACAAGTGTAATTGTAATCATTTTTTGACAGCTTTTGGAAGTCGAACACGACATAAAATATGTCGGTATGTATGGACATATTTTGGGGTTTGATTCAGCTAGAACAGTTATACTGAAACCATATCTTACAGTTACAAAGCCACAGTAGTGCTATAACAACAGAACTTTAAAACATTAATTCTAGCAATAAAAATCTGAGGAACGCATATATCTAGTTGTAAAATAAGATGAATACTTTAAAAGATGCGTTCAGAAATGGTTCCAGTATTTAATTCCATCTTGATATGTATTGATTTATTCATTCAACTTTCAGGCCCGGCATGGCCAAGTGTGTTAAGACGAATAGTGGTATTGACCATCATATTATAACACCCCCCACGGCTGAAAGAGCGAGTTGTTAGATGTGACTGAGATTCGAACCCGCGACCCTCAGCTCACGAGTCGAGTGCCTTAACTACCTGGCTGTCATTTGGAGGGAAGGAAAACAAAAAAATTCAGAGAAGTGTGTGGATGATAAAAAGGTTATCGTGATTCATTGACAACACGTAGGTAAATAGGGAGAAAAGAATCAGCTTATGCTACCCGAGAGAACAGATGAGGGACACAACTGGCAGAACAGGCGATATAAAGGGGTCAGCAGTTATAACGTTTTTGCCTTGCATGTATACTAGGTGTAAAAATAAAGGCAGAGAAAAGCTTAGCATAGGAAATGAGTGTAGAAGCAGTTACAATGGTAGATGTATAACAACTAAAATTGATGACTTCAGGAAAGTGCATGGTTGGAATAGAGAAATTTGATACGAGACAACTGAAAAATGGTTTTCATGACACAAAATCTTTGAAATATAGGGTTACAGGCTAGTTAATCGGAATAGAGTACAAAAGAGGGGGGAGGGGTGGCATTATATGTAATATCTGATTTAGATCCTGTAGAGATTGAGGATATCAAAGACAATACCAAGGAGATTGAATAAATCAGGATTTTATAAATCATTATAAAGCGAAAAAATTTAGCGAGAATCTGTTATAGACCATTAAATGATACTTGAGAAATTAGTGAGAAACTTTCATTGAAATTAAGATTTCAACTGCGAACTCTACAACATGGTTTTGTTAAAATATACATATTTATATATAAATATATTAAATATTCGGAAATTCTCTTGAAAATAAGTAGCTAATTAAATATTGATATGTATCAAATTTATGATATTTGCTAACAAGATTGATAAAAACATTTTTCTGTCCCAACACCAATATATTTTGTTTGTTTATTTGTTTTGAATTAAGCCCAAAGCTACACAATTAACTATCTGTGCTCTGCTAACTAGAGGTATCAAAACCCGGTTTTTAGCGTTGTAATTCCGCAGACATACCGCTGAGCCATTGGAGAGCGTAATTATAAGAATTGTGATACTTTTATATAATTTGTTTCCTCACGTAAAGTGTTAACCATCTTTGATCTGTAACTACAGGAAAGGCAGTTATTTAACAGTACTCACCGCCAACTCTTTAGCTACTCTAATCGAATAGAAATATTTGGTAACTTTTATAACGCATACAGGGCACGTTTTGTGATAAATGAGAGCTAACATAAAAGAATGGTTTGTGTAATCAGTTCGATGTTTCACAAACATCAATGAAAGCAGGTCAGGTGGACCCGCAAGAACAAAGATTAGGAAATTATTACACGGATTTCGTCATATAAATTAATTAGAAGTGTGCAGTTTGTAGTAGTGATGTATATTAGATAATGTACATTTCCTATCCCTCCGGGACCTGGCATGGCCTAGAGCGTTAACACGTGCGATTCGTAATCTGAGGGTCGCGGGTTTGCGCCCGAGTCGAGCCAAAACACGCTCGCCCTCCCAGCCGTGGGGGCGTTATAATGTGACGGTCAATCCCACTATTCGTTGGTAAAAGAGTTGGCGGTGGGTGGTGATGACTAGCTGCCTTCCCTCTAGTCTTACACTGCTAAATTAGGGACGGCTAGCACAGATAGTCCTCGTACAGTTTATCTCGAAATTCAAGACAAACCAAACCAATAGTTCTAAATTGGGATGATGGCAGAAAGCATTTGTACCTTTGTTAAAAATATATATTCCCTAATTCATTGTTACGCGAAAATTCTGAAATGGGTGAACAATGTTAATGAAAGTAAGTAAATAAAAAATAGTAAATTATGTATTCTATCTTATTAATGTTAAGAATACATAAATCTCTTCAGCTGTGTAAGAATCTATATAAATTCGCTGGATCTAAAATTAACTTTCCCTCTTAAACCTCTTTCTTACTGTATCTTGCAGTTGTTAGCTCCACTGAAAAGTATTGCTATTTTACAAACACTTATTCACTTGATGTGAGTTCTCCTTTAGGGCTCTACGGCTAGTGAGTACATAATATAAATATAGAAATTCTAATTTATAATTTTCGTCTAACTGAAGTGGATTTTATGGAATTATACGATTAATCGCTGTAAAGTGGGCTGTAGTTATCTTTCGGGATGGGAGAGAGCGTCGTTGGTCGTTTCGTCACATATAAAATTGTAGACTGACAAGTTATGATCCGAACATTAGCCCGGCATGACCAGATGGATTAGGGCGTGCGATTCGTAATCTGAGGGACGCGGGCTGGTATCCACGTCGCGCCAAACATGCTCGCCCCTTTTAGCCGTGGGGGCGTTATAATGTGACGGTCAATCCCACTATTCATTGATAAAAGAATAGCCCAAGAGTTGGCGATGAGTGATGATAACTAGCTGTCTTCCCTCTGGTCTTACACTGCTAAATTAGGGACGGCTAGCGCAGATATCCCTCGAAAAGCTTTACGCGAAATTCAAAACAAACATCCAAATATTATTGTTTCAGTCTGTTGGTAATACATAATTACATTAATTTGAAAGGTTAATTGCTAAACAGAAATGGTCTGGGGGCGAATTTTCTAATTTGAAATTTAGAAGAAAAAAATCACTGGTTATTTCCTAATGTTGAAACATGGCGATTGTTGGAGCATTAATATTAGCTCTTCTTTTCTTGAATGACGAAATAATATATTTCTGAGACGTTTTTAGGTTTTATTGTGTAACTTCTAGTTCACGATTTAGTTTTCACATATTTTATTCTTCGCACGCAGTTTTCTGTAATTTAATGTATTCACAGTTGCTACGGAATTTTTGCTCAATTTCAGAATGTGCAAGTTTTTTTCATGATTAACTGGAGTGTCACTACATTAGTTAACTGGACTACTTTCTATCTATGGCATTTTGGTAAGGTAACTGTTATTTGTTTTAATAAACAAAAAAATAACAAAGCTGCTGAAAATTTGACAACTGGGAGGTTAGACATCATCACAGTATAGCAGAATCATCAAAAATTGTTTGTTCTCAAAGATGGTAAAAGAAATCTCACTCATGAAAGGGAATATTGAACTTACGGTAATGAACTCTCTTGGATACCGATTTTGCAATGTAAAACGGTGTTCTGTACATCGCTGGAGGCGGTTCGACGAGAAGAAATAAAACACTTCTTTTAAATGCGCCTCCGGTGGGTCAGCGGCATGTCTGCAGACTTACAACGCTAAAACCCGGGTTTCGATACCCGTGGTGGGCAGAGCACAGATATCCTATTGTGTAGCTTTGTGCTTATTACAAAACAAAATCTTTTAAATGCGACTGATATTGAGGAAAGTGGTAGATGCTCTTCGAGCGATAGAAAACCTTGAGTGTTCTAGAATATTGTCTAATTCAAGATGTACCAAACTGTCTGTTCAAAAATAACTAAAAAGAAACCTAATGTCCAGTATATGACAATAGAATCTAAAGAAAATATACTTTGCTGTAGCTTGGTGCTGAGTTTTGTGATACAAAGCGCGATATGATGACGTTCAAAGGGTATCAAGGAGAAGAGCAACTCCTGGTGAAGGGTGGGGCAGGTGAAAGCTGTCTCTCAAGTGGTTTGATGACTTACACGTACTGGACGTGGTAAACATGAATCCAGAACAAGTTGAATTTTTCTACGTGGTATTCTTGAAATTATTACACTTCTTTCACGGACGTGATCCTCTCAATGTATGAAGAACTCTGGGTTTCAGGATATTTTTCAACATTCGTCAGCGATTAAAAAAATGTGTAGCGGTTTCCTCAGTGTTCTTCACTCGTGTGAATAAATCGAAATTATTTACTAAAATTATTTGAAATAAGAGTCGGATTTAAAAGTAATACAAAATCTTAACACTCCGTTATACAAAACGTCAAACTGACATAATATCTCGCGCCCGAGTCGCGCCAAACATGCTCGCCCTCCCAGCCGTGGGGGCGTTATAATGTTACGGTCAATCCCACTTTTCGTTGGTGAAAAAGTAGCCCAAGAGTTGGCGGTGGGTGGTGATGACTAGCTGCCTTCCCTCTAGTCTTACACTGCTAAATTAGAGACGGCTAGCACAGATAGCCCTCGAGTAGCTTTGTGCGAAATTCCAAAAACAAACAAACAGACATAATATCACGTAATGTTTCACCAAGTTAACTTATAAAGATGTTGTGACAATAATTTTACTCAGCGTATCCGATAATAAGGAATTCTTTTAAAAAAACAACCCTTATGTTGCACAAATTATTTGTAATTATGCCAAACAAAATCAAATTATATAAAGATTAATAATATTTCATAAATAGTGAGAAATAAGAAACAAGACATTTATTAATAACAAAATATTTAATTTCTCGCAGAACTTACTCGCTTCGCTTCTTCTTTGTGGGTATTTGGGTATGTTTAATTTTTAAATACCCAGGACGGTCAGGTGCACAGGACCTCTTCCTCCATTCCTAGTTTTCATGTCGGCTACTTGTAGGAATTTGTTGTTGTTGTAGATTTTGGGCCAGAGTATTCCACAATACTCCAACCTTTTTCAGGGCAATGTCCATGTCTTGTGTTGCCCTTTTTTTCTTCCTTTATCCATTTTTTTTACTTCTATTCCATTTTTATTTATATTTCTACTCGTTTTTTTCACTTATATATATATATATATATATTCCCTTTTTTCATATATATTTAAAGGAAAAATTAAAATAATAAAGAAAAAGAAGAAAGGAAAGAAGAGAAAAAATAATAAATAAAAAGCATAAAAAATAAAACTAGTTTTAAGCGTCTAGTGTATGGAAGCCAGCTTGATTTATATTTCCAAAATATATATTTATAGGAGAGAGGTACTTAGGACTATGTTCATCATGTACGTAGTATCTGTCGAGATCACACATTAAAACATTTTTATGCCAATTTTTATTAAAATAGTTTAGTGCATGATGCAAGAGTCTTTCACATATTGGCTCAACGTTTGCATACTTGTGCATGAAGTACTTGTGCGTGGTACTTTATAGGCTGAACTTGAGATTGAATTTTGTATTTTTTGTACTTTCTGTAATTGTTTTTGTTATGATTATCCAGGCAGGAGATGTGTATTCTATTATAGGTCTAATGTATGTTTTGTAAATGTTTATTATATTATCAGGTAATGTACCTTGATTTTTACCTGAAAGACTTCCATAATTTGCTCTTTTCCAGATTCTGATCAGGATATTGTTTGTGTGCTGTATCCACGTTAATTTGGTATCATAAGTTAATCCTAAAAATTTAGCAGAAGTAGCAGTCTGTAAGTGATCCATTCATGTATAACTTTGGTGGATCTTTTAATTCGTTTTTCAGTTTATTTAATCTGCTGAATAATATTACTTGGGTTGTTGGAATATTTATTTTTATTCCATATGTGTGGCAGAATTATTCAAAATTATTCAGGACTGGTTGGAGGTTTGTTGCTGCTATTGAAGAAGTGGGGGGCACTTTTCCATACCGCTACACATCGTCAGCAAATTGTGATGCAAAACATAAATTTAGGTCCGATAGAGGCATATTATTCACATACATGATAAATAATATAGGGCTAACTACCTTTCCCTGTGGGACTCCTGCCTCAAATAAAAACGGCCGTGAATGGAGCCCACCCGCTAATTTTACACAAACTTCCATGTAAAGTAGATAGCCAGCGAATAATTAATTCCCTAGGGTAAATCCATTTTCGTTATCTGCTGGCGTAATCCGTTATGCCAGACCGTGTCAAATGCTTTCTCAATGTCAAGAAAGCAAGCTACAGTACATTCGTTTTTGTTAAAACTGTCTGTAATTGGTTCTGTTAATCTGATCAAGTGGTCTGTAGTTTGTCTTATTTTCTAAATCCGTTTTGAATTTCGGGTAATTTTGAACTTACTTCTAAGTAGATAGATAGTCAGTTACTAATTATTCTTTCTAAAATTTTGCCGATGCAACTGGTTAGGATAATTGGGCGGTAATTATTTGGTTTCTTTGCTTCTTTCTGGAACATTAATATTACTGCTTCCTTCGAAGAAACAGAGATATATCCGGCTAATAATGATAAATTGAATAAGGCTGTTAGGTGTTCATATAATTTCTGAGTACCATGTTTTACAACAGCTTGTATACCATCTTCTCCAGGAGATTTGTTTTTTTGTGTCTTTGATAGCTGTTAGTATTTCCGTTACTGTTATATCTTATTAAACTAGCTCGATAGACCAGAAGGTTTGCTTTTGAATTTCGCGCAAAGCTACACGAGGACTATCTGCACTAGCCATCCCTATTTCAGCAGTGTAAGACAAGAGAGAAGGCAGCTAGTCATCACCATCCACCATAAAATGTTGGGCTACTCTTTTACCAACGAATAATGGGTTTGATCGTCTTTTATAACGTCCCTACGGCTGAAAGGGCGAGCATGTTTGGTGTGATAGGGATTCAAACCGGCGACCTTCAGATTGCAAGTCGATCACCTGAACCTCCTGGCCATACCAGAGGGAGGGTGACTTAACAACGTCACTCACCCTCAACTCTGGAAATATTCTTTATCAACATTGACCGAATATAAACTAAGAGGTAACATGAGTCTATGATGACAATCCAATAAGTAAGGTTTATATATATGTGTGATGTCGGTGTGCAATAGTTTTCGAGATGTGTTATTTGTGCCAGTGTACATGAAGTTGAGCCTGAAATTAAATGTAGCCTGTAACGACAGTTTCATATGATAAAGAAATGAATTAATTTGATATCGTTCCATTCCTGGGACATAGTTTGGACATTTAAAGAAACATAACAGATGAAATACTTCTGAAGATTAAAACATGAATTTAAAAAAGGCAAAAGTCTTTAATAATAATATATTCAGAATTCTCATTTTATCTTTGTTACACGAACTGGGAACTTCTTATTCAAACTAAAAAAAATATGTTTAAATGCGAGATGTTAGTTAGTAATTTTGTAAATGAAATATGTGAAACAAACCTACCACACTTATAAGTTCTGCTCTAGAACATGTTACATCAGGTAATAATACTAAATACTTTAGTAAATAAGGTTTAATTTCATTTATTACAAATGAAAAAATACTTCATAATTACGCACACATCAACAAATATTTCTTCAGAAATGCTCATAAATTTTAAACAATAAAATATATACAGAAGTAAAAGTTGTAATAATTAAAATAACTGGTTTAAAATTCACATAAAAAAATATTTTGTAACAGTTTGTACTGGCATAATAAAATGTTTTAATTTTACATGACAAGAGACAATGTGTGTAAACATCTATATAATCTAAAAATTACTGATGATTGAAATAACCACAAAATTTTTCACATGAAATGTATGTTTAAAGAAACACTTATGTCAAAAATGCTTTTAAAAAAAATCAGCCCAGCTTAAAGAGAAGTAAAAAAACTAAAGATCCATTACTTTAAAAAATGAGTTTTGTACTTTATAATTTTCAATCACCCTCATGAGTGATTCAAATTATTATTAAAGGATGTAAACAAGTACATAATTTAACACAAATCTGTTCAAAAACTGAAGTTGTATCCAATACATCTAGATAAATGTTCAATATTTTTTAATAATGCACACATTTATAATAGTAAGTACCAATTCATAAACTGAAGTTTACACTAAGTTCAAATAATTTTCCTTCGAGTAAATATTAATGTTTGGAGTTAATCAAATAACTTTAGTTTCTCTTCATTACAATTATATAAAGAAATTTAATCTGTTGATAATCTGACAGAATACTTAAAAAAAAACAACTGATAACCAACGTATACTGAACACTGATAGTTGTCCACAAGAAGGTTGTCCACAACCTTGGTGGACAAGTCATAACTGTTCCTTCATGTAACTGAGTAGCAAAGCTCTTTGCATAAAACACAATGTTATAGGTGGAGAAAAAAACTAAATATTTGCTTCCAGGCCTTTCAGCCATCAATTAGGACAATTAAGTGTGATATAAAAGAATGGAGCAAGCAAAAAAATAATCAGACCAATGCTTTGATAGACAAATGAAGAAATGCTGGCAGTCAAGAATAGCTGTAATGTGAGAGGAGGTATGTTTTGGAAACAATACATGTAATTTAAACTTTAACTTTCTATTGGTTATATATAATGTATTAAATGTAACAAAGGACTATCAGCAATTTGTGAAATAGAGGATGTGGCAGATTGGCATGTCAAGTGAGCGATTTTCTAGTTTATGGCCTTGTACACAAAGATTGAAGGCTATAAACATTTCACTCTGTTCAAATAATAATTATATTATAATGAGCAGCTTATATTAAATTGTGTACTTCTAAAAGGAAGGGTCAATAAATTAAATACAAAGAGAGACTTAGAAAGTAAATTATCGATTCTATAACTGAGGAAGATTGAGAATTTTTTAAAGATACTTCCACATAAAATTAGGAACTTAAATATGGTATAATATTAACATTTTATTTATTAATTATGTTTTGACATTAGGTTTAATGTAATACATTAATATCAAAGTAGATTAATTGGATTTTGAATGTAATTATGTAGAGAGGTTGCAACATATGCAAAACAGGTTAATGTATGGTTAGGGTTAACACCATCAGCAATTTTAAGCATCATTGAATCATTACTTTATCCATATTATTGTGTAAATCAATAACAGCATACATCCAAACACTGAGGTATGCCTACTTGTGACATCAATCAAATTTAACTGAACTCCATTTAAAAAAAAAAAAAACCCTCTACCTTCTTCCATCCAGCCATCCTTCTATCCAAAGAGCAAATTTGATCTCAGAATGGCTGGTATGGGTATTTTATTGATAAGGAGAGAACAATGTTTCAACTTTCGAAGGTCATCTTCAGATTAAAAAAGAGTTTTAGTGTGAGTGTTGATAGACATTTCTTATGGACAAGAGTATAAACAGGTACGGGACTGTAGGAGTGTTGCAAGTGGATGTAAAGTTATTAATTAGTATACGTAGAAAGGTGTTCCTTCATATTCGTTTAATTTTGGTTTTCGTTGTTGTATAAGTAGGGTTTATTTGAATTTGTGTTTGTTTTTATTTGTTTCCCTACTTGATATCTGGGTGTTTTCTATGGTTGTGTTTATTTGATTTGCAGTGTTCAAAAACATGTGAAAGTGTGTTTTTGTGTTCTATGAATCTAGTTTCCATTGTTTCTGCTTATTTCCCCGGTGTAGAAGTCATGGCAGTTGTTGTATTGTATTTTATAAATTATGTTGGTGTTGTATTTGTCAGTGTCGTTTTTACATAGAATGGACTTTAATTTTGTACCTGGTTTTTGAATAAATTTGATGTTTACTGGAACGTTGCATTTTAAGTTTTTTTGAAATGTTGGTTAGTTTTTCGTTGATGTTGGGGACATATGGTATGCAGCACTATAAGGTTTTGTAGTTTGTTGTATCTTGGGATTTATTGTTGTTTGTTTGTTGTTGGTCTAGGTGTGTGTGTGTGTGTGTATAATTTGTTCCATGGTTTTTGAGGAAAAGTGTCATTTTATTTTGTCTAATTCATCATTAATTTTATCTGGCAAACATAGTTTTGTGGCTGTGTTTATTTGGTTTCTTAATATGTTGAGTTCTTGTTTTGTTTCATGTGCTGAGTCCCAGGAACGTATAATCCAGTATGGGTGATTATTCTGTGGATTTCTGTTTTGAATCGTGTATCAGTTCTAGTGGTTTTGAGATTAAGAAATACTATTTGGTTAGTTTTTTCCCGTTCACAGGCCAACTTATTGTTGGAGTGTATCGAGTTAACATGATTGAGAAAACTGTGTGTTCTGTAGATGCAAATCTAGCAATTGTATCATCAACATACCTGTACCAGTATAGTGGTGGATAGAAGGCTGAATTGATTGCTTGTGATTCAATCTGTGTCATAAAAATGTTGACATGGGATTCCCCATACTCATGCCATTTATTTGTAGACAGTTTTGGTAGTAGTGAATTCTATAGGAGTTACTAATTGGTTGCTGGGGGTGTGTGTCAATGGGTTGGGATCTTGGATATAAAGTTCTTAGGCTATCTTGTGGGTTTCAGTTGCTGGGACTTTGTGAAGACAGAGATTACATCAAAACTGGCCATTAAGGCTTTATGATTTAGTTGATTATGAATATATTTAAAATTGAAGAGTCATTGAAAAAGGATCCAGCTGATGTTACATGTTTAGTAAATCCATAAACACTAAATGTACATTCTTACCCTCATCTTCTTAAGCAGTAGCCTCTTCAAAGAATGTCATAAGATTTGTAAAGCAATGTGTCCTTTAATGAAACAATGTTGGCGACCTGAATCTAAAATTCTGTTAATTGAACTGAGAAAACACATTTTATCATACTTTCAAAAATATCTTTATGCTACTGATATAAGGCTAATAGGCTTGTAATCACCTGCAGCAAGCAATATATAGACCAAATTACAAACTACAATACCCATACAGTAAGACAGAACAAACAATTCATGAGGTAAAAAAAAACAGCAAAAGCACAACATGAAATTATTAAAACAATATAAAAGTAATACAAAGAATGGCAAATGAAAACTTAATCACAGCCAACATTTAAAAAAAAGTGAGAGATACCAGTTCAGTATTATGAGCAAAACCCTGGAAACATTTCAAACAAAAATATAGCGGCATTTTACAGTTTTGTAAGAAAATATTAAAACTCCCACAATCATAGTAAACAGTATGATTTTGTAAAGTTCCTTATAACACACTATTTCTTACATCTAGAATATTACAATAACCTGTTTTGTTTTTTTGTATTCAAGTTCAAATTCACTCCTCCACAACAACCAACAGTTAAACACACTCACAAGAAACAACAGAATTATAAACATTAATATGGATAATACCTCATACCATTTTTAACAAATGACTTGGAGGTCACCATTTATCAAGTCTGCTCATTCTACATAAAAATATATGGCAAACCTATGAAGTAGAAATATACAATTCTGGTCAAAACACTGCTAAACAGAAATAAAACTAACTTAAACCTAATGTTAAGAACTTATGTATGTGCTAAAATTTTAATGTTCATTTTGCCTGAAATAAAATGATTTGTTTAGGTCACTTAAAGTTTAAAATATGTCATGTAAGACAATGTTACTAAAACTGTACATTTATGTGTGTCAAGTTATTGTTATAACATTGTTGTAAATATCTCCTGACGTTTTACACACAATTTGTTTGTGCAGAGGTAAATGAAAATAAACAGATAACTATAATACAGTTGATTTTAAACCTTGACTACATACATGTCTGTCTTGGAAATTTATTTTTAAGTTATGTAGTCTGAACTACGTAATCACGTGCAAAATACTGTAGACAGTAGTGTACGTAGTCATTACAAGTCAGGAAAAGGTATAAACATGGTTTTCAAGGATACAGTCAAATTAAAACAATTCACTTTGCACTCATCCATATATATTTTAAAACTGTGGAATATTACATACTGTTGGCTGCAACTATGAAAGCTACATACCAATCAAATCTAACCGAATGTACACTATAAACTATGCATATTATAAAAATCATAACATCTAAGCTAATGCACTGTTATCAAATTTAATTTTCTACAAGACAAGGAAAATGGATAGAAAATATAGTACAACTATCTTGCTGTTCCTGATTCAAATTTAGAAAAGAGGTTAATAACTGAAATACGACTCTTAATATTGGTACTACATTACTAAAGACAGATGTGCCGATACAAATTTATAATGATTCTTGGATGTTTTCCATTGTTCTATAAATCTGAGATTATTTCCTTAGACACAAATTTATTCTTGCTTAATGTGGGTAATATAGCTTACCTTTCATTTATAAAATACAACTAAACCAAGCATGTACAAGTTCCACATGCATTGCTGCTAGCAATCACACAAACAGATCTTTCACTCCAAACAACATTTGTACTTCAGAATATTCATGTTATTTGACTTTTCTGACTGATAAACTTAATACTGATTCACAGGAGTTTTGATAAGTTTAAATTAAAATCTGTTCTTTTATCAAGGAAACATCCAAATTTAGTATTATAATTTATAACTATACTACACAAATTTTACAAAATAATATGCATAAATTTGGAAATTAAAAAACACTAAAATATGCCAGAAAATAATTAAATGTTATATGAATAAACTTGAATTCGTTGATGGTAAAACACAGAATTGCATTACTAAGGAGACAAGTGTGTGTGTTTTCTTATTGCAAAGCCACATCAGGCTGTCTGTTGTATCCACCAAATGAAACTGAACCCCCCGATTTTAGCATTAAGAATTCATAAATTTACCACTGTACCCGCACAGGAACAGAGTGAATCATAGATACATTCTGTTTACCTTTTAGTTTGTAGATGTTATAAATCAATCTAGTGATAAACTGACAATGTCATTAATCATTTTATTTTTCATTATACAAGCTAACAAAAAAGTTCAAAATATGATGATAATTACATGTATATTATGATTAAAACATAACTGGACTGAATATAAATATATCAGCACCTAAAATTAATTTATAAACATAAAACTGCTTCTGTAATAACTGAAACCTATAAATATATAATCATGTAATTTTCATACTTAAATAATAAAAAAATTGAAAATCTCCATTATTCATCAATATGTATAACATGGTGCAAGTGACAGTATGGTAAGTGTTTGTGTACCACTGGTTTTATATTTGTGTAACTTCTATTTTTATAGGTATGAGCTTTACTATGTAATTTTGGTTATTTCCTGAGTTTTTTACATATATATATATCAATATTGCATTGTTGTTAATAGTCCATGCTGCTAACTTACTGCCATAATGGAACAGCATTAAAATGTGTTCAGAATATCCCATCTATCATTAAAAATCCAAACAGTGTAGTCAGCCTAATCAGTTGCCATGAATAATCAAAGATCATACACAAATATCATAGTAGGGTAATCAGTGATGTCGAGAAACCCACTTGTTGAGAAATATATATGCAAAAACGGCTTGTTTGGGTTGAGAAAATATTTTACATAGAAGAGCGAACAACGTTTCAACCTTCTTCGGTCATCGTCAGGTTCACAAAGAAGAAGGTAGAAACGTTGTTCGCTCTTCTATGTAAAATATTTTCTCAACCCAAACGAGCCGTTTTTGCATATATATCATAGTAGGGTGTATATTTCAAATAAATATCTTTTATTTTGAAAGGTTGGGGGTATAATTGGTAGAAATATTAGAGGTAGTTTCTATTTATTTGCTTTCTACATTAAAGTATTTAATGGAAACTGTATTCCCACCAAAAAGATTATAATATTATAATGTCCCAAAGCTGAAAGAACAAGCATTTTTGGTTGGACATGAATTCAAACCCACTACTCCAGACTGAGTTGAACTTGGAATATATACGACCATAACACAAGGTTTTGTGACTAAAAGATGAAGATTTCACAAAAGTATCAGGATGAATATGAATGCATATCTGTTTGATATCAATGTTCCTTTCATTCATTTCTCTCAGTTTTGATAACAAATATTATAATAAAAAATGTTCATTGTGGCAAACAAAATAATAATTTGATATAAGCAAAAGGTTTGTTTCTTCCTAATTCATAACAACATTCTTACATCAATATGACTTGTAAATTTGACATTGAATCAGGCTGTACATTTACAGTCTTCACAATATGTAGACTGCTGCAAGTAATTATGAAAGAAAAAAGTATTTAACATATTCCAGAAACAAAACTATACTTGGTATAATATTTATAATTATAAGCAACAACTTAACTGAACTTCACATACATGCTACCAAAGATATTTGTATGAGATATGTTTGAAAATCTTCTTGTTGTATTTAATTTTTTAAAATCAGTTTTCAAAACTACAATGAACATGCCTCAGACTGATACTGTCATAAACATTAAAAACTTTATATTCATTAGATATACAAGTTGACTTCAGGTTATTTGTGTTGTTTACCTTTGGTGTTAACTTTTGCATCTAGTGTATTGACATTTACAATCTTTCAAAGGTACACTGGATATTTACATCTAAATGACATAATGGGTATTTAATTATTAGCCAGGATTCCATATAGTTTTGATAGAAGAGTACACTATGGAGAAGTGGTGGTAGGCTTGAGATGGGCTAAAAAATCCATTCATAAATGATTTACAGCAGCTTCAAGGAATTTAGAAAACCTGTCTTGTTTGAAACATCAAATTTTGGAGAAAAATAAATCACACACACAAAAAAATTCCAACTTCTATTAATAAATGGGACAGTTGGTGAATATCTTCTCAGTTAAAATGGTCTGTTGCTTGTATAGCCAAGTATTTTATCTAATAAATAACACATGATCTATGCAACCTTTTGCATCTGTTGGTGAAAAGTGACAAATTAATGAGAAATTCTATGAATGTATTGTTTATGGAAATTTTGATAAGCCGGTCTCTTGATATTTTTGGAATGACAAAAACAATCTTTTGCATCAAGAACTACTTGCCCTAAAGTTTACTCCATGTAAATAAATAAAACACAAGCATTTAGCATCTTCAACAAAAAAATTACAAATATATCTTTGTGGCAAATCCTGACTTTTCCAAAATAAATCTGACCATATCCATTCCCTCTCTTCAGTTGATCACTCACCAAATCAGATTACAAGTATCCAGAGAAGTAGCTTCTACATCTTACAACAATAAAGCTTCACATACACAAGGAAGTGTAAAGTACAATACAACTATTTCATGAAACAATGGATATGACTCTTTGAATCTTAACCCATTCTTAGATATCCCTCTTTGTGTAACACTGAAGGGAGAGTCTGCATGATATATTTCAACTAATGTTATGCTATGACTAGTCAGTAACATCTTAGTGATCAGCTTTCATTATGCTCTAAATGCCACATGTAATGTGTAAAAAATTCACACACCTACATGTGGTAAATTAATACAATAGTATTATGATGTTGAACAACCAAGTTACTGCTACAATGAAGTTATTTCATTTATGCCACATATATCATCCTCAGCAGTTTTCAGTTCATTTCTGTGTGCTTGTGCATCATGCAATTCAATGATTTATAAAAAGAATCCAGTTTATGATTAACATTGTAATTGTGTCTGTTGAGGTTCACACAAATAGTGGTTTTCACTGTTTTAGTTACTGGTGAAGTCATGATCAGAAAATTATTTTTGGGAGCAGTTTGGTCGTACATAAGTTGTTTAATATTTCACTGCATGTTGTAGGTATGCAGCATCCATTCCAGATGTATGATAAATTTTAATTGTGTTTTTCATAAATTGGTTTTGATTCATAGTTTTTACACTAAACATTTTTAAATCTTTTTGCTTATTTTATTTAGTATGTTAGATTTTCTGTTTTTAAATGCAGTTTAAGTGTCTATGTAAATCAGATGCAAGTCTTATATGAATACTGATCTTTTATTATAGGCAAACGTTACAAGCTGTATCTACTGTGCTGTACCACTTGTACTTGTATTTTTATTGTCATATCATCCTAAAGTGAGGCGATTTTCAATAATTACAATAATTAGTACTTCCTTACTATGAAATGGACTGTAGTACAGTGCACGAGGTTCAGAGTTAGAAGTAACAGTGTGGAATATGTATTAAAGTTATTGATTTCATCTCTATCTACACATCTTCTTGTTCAATTCTCCATGAGCCTGTTGTAGTCCTAAGAAACCTAGAAGACAGTAGTTGGATGGAGACTTAGTTTTAATGTTTGAGTAATGATTATTTTGGTGATTGCACAATGATATTAGGTGGGATTTCTTATTGTTCATGTTTGAAATAATTCTGTGCAAAACATTTAGGGATTTGTATTTTGCAGCTACTTATAACTGTGTGATAAGCATCACTGTACTTGAATACCACACATTAAGGTCAATCTGAGGTTTAGTTTAATAAACTGAGTGCTAGCTCAGCTAGTGTGCTTTCCTAAGAGAATAAACCATGGTTACTTGAAAATTTAATTTCAATGATTAGCCAAATCTCTCGTCATCTGATTAGTGACGTGCATGAATGGATTAAGGAGATTCACACTATCCCTATGTCTACTATCTAGCAAAACCACAGCCAAGTGAACTGGCTTGGAGAAATCAGCATAACCAGTCAAAAGTTCACAGTTCCTCCTGCACAATTTCTCAGGCTTTGCAAAGTGTATTCACAAGTAAACTTGTGTTTTGTTGTTGATGTTTTAGTTTATGAAGAAAGGGTCATGTTCAAAAGCTTTTGTTTTCAGACCAGATACAGTTTACTTAATAAAAATGATTAATTATAATGGAATTTCATTGTATGGATAAAATAACTTTTGTATTATTTTAAAAATGGTTACATAAAAAAACGTTTTTTTTACATACCCCTTTTGAAACTGAGGTGGTGAAAATAAATATTCTGATACCACGTGTCCACTGAATGGCATAATATCACAACATTCATTTCAATTTCTATGACTCAATGATGAAAGCTGGACAAGAAAAATTTACTTACATAAAATTTTTCATTAAACATTTTCTTCAAAACACTAATTACAAATCAGGTGGTTAAGGCACTCAACTCGTAACCCGTGGGTTGGGGATTGAATCCTCGTCACAACAAACTCGCTGGCCCTTTGAACTGTGGGGGTGTTAAATGTGATGGTCAATCCCACCATTCACTGGTAAAAGAGAAGCTCAAGAGTTGGTGGTGGGTGGTGATGACAAACTGCCTTCCCTCAAGTCTCACATTACTAAATTAGGGAAGTCTAGCACAAATAGCCCTTGTAAAGCTTTGCTGGAAATTCAAAACAAATGAGTTTGGTTTTAAATTGGAAAGTATAATTCAAATTTTAGTATTATACATAAGTTAAATTTTTAATTTAAAAGTGAATATTGAAAAAAAAATCTAAATATCATGTTTTATGCATTTTATGATGTGCTCAAATTAGAGTTTGTGATGTCCAAATACCAAGACTATAATTTCTTATAAGTAAAGAGCTCAAATTACTGATATTAAGAAGTTATAATATGGAAAATTGAATCTCCTATCTTTTCTGCTTGCTACATTTACTGAATTAGTCTCAGTGCCCCTACCTACCTCTTGCCATTTTTGGAAGCACTTGCTTACGTACACTTACTTTTGAATATCACTCAAACAGAGCTAAGTTACTGAGTTTTATAAATTATAGTGCAATCCTAAGGTACTGATGTAGTAATTTATGATTTTTTGTTGTTTTGAAATGTACACATGCCAAATTTAAAATATCATTTTGTTTCACATCTTACTGTAAAATTTTATGAGACTTGATATTCAGTACTGAGTCAAGTCCCAAATGAGTAAAAAAGTTCAAAACTAGAAAATATTATTGTTTACTCTACTTCTTTATTTACTGTTCTGTATTTTAAGATAAATTATATTCAAGAACTTTTTATAACTTATAACTCAGTTGTGACTATTTTACAAAATACTAGTTTACACAAATACAGACAATACAGGTCACTTTGTGGAGACGAGTTTCATGTTCTTGGATAAAGTTACGAGTGCACGTGTACTGCATCAGAACAACTCAAGTAACGTCAGCCAAAAATGGCTGTAGGGTCAATTTAATAAAAAGTATAAACATATGTATAAATGGATAATGTTATGAGATTTTAAGATTTTTTTTATAAATTTTAAAAATGTATGTTGGGACATTTTATCTGTTTCTATTACTTTAAAAATTAAAACAACTTATGTAACAAGTGTGTGGTAGAAGTATTGTGTACATATTAACTGAAAGCATGAATTATTATACTGTACATAACTATCTTTAATATTAAATTAGTTTTCATAATTTTTGTGTGTTTTTCAATAGTTTTGTCACTGATATTCTTAGAGTGAATAAAAACAAGTGTTCAAAGTCTGCTTTATGTAAATCACACACTACAGCATTGAAGTGTTTTATCTTGTTACTCTCAACATGGCTACAGTTCAGTTATATTCATCTCTTGCAGAAAGGTGATATAACTATTTTAATTTCAGGAACTGATCCTAAATCTGTACTGTATGTTTTTTATAAGTAAGGACAGTGTAAGAAAGGTGACAAATACAAGTTTTCCCATGATGATGTTGAAAGTAAGAGTGAAAAGAAGAGTATTTATGTAGACTTGAGAGATGAAGGTCATGTAGTTTATTTTTTTATCTGTGCATCTATTATCTGTTAACAACGTAAAGTATAAAGGTCTTTTAAATCAACTGTATGGTTTTCTGTGTTTGTATTATTAGTGTTAAACTACTGAAGTGTTTTAAGAGTTTAAATGGCAATCTTTAGTTGTACCTTTCAGAAAATTAATGTAGATAAATCTAATTCTGTTAAGGGTTTATATCTTTCATTTCAAAGATAAAAAGTTTAAATTCTATATTTTTTGGTCAAGATGAATTTTTATCTAATAAATAATTTGGATTTCAATCAATTATTGCATACTGCACTTGATAAACCAGAATAAACATATGATGTCATAGAAGAATATTCCTACAGCTTTCAAATAGTCAAAAATATTTTCAGAAATAAAACCACAACAACAAAAGAAACAAAATTCCTGTCTTTGATAATTTTCCTCTTTTCCCTGAGCCTTACATTAAGAACATTTGTTCACAATCATGAGAGCTCTGGGTATTTAATATGTTGATAAACCAAATTTCTGCTGCAGTAATATATGATCATTGTGTTAACGATAGAAATTCCCATTATAGCTGAACATGCTTCTGGTAAGATTTCCCAGGAATTTAGTTCACTGTTATATGCAGACTTTAATTTTCAGGAAATTAGATTCATGGGTTTTGCCAGTGTTTTCTTCTTCTTTTCAGTAAAACAATGTTTCTAAGTGAGAATATAATCAATAAGAAGACATTTGGACTCTGTGTTTCTTTTTTTTCAACACTTTTTATTTTAGTCTGTCATACTCCACACCATTTCAGGAGTTTTAGTTTTCCACTACTTTTCATGCTTCCAAGTTGTTTGCTTTGGGAGATAATTGCTCTTCTCATACTTTTGTTTCTGTTGATACCAGTTCTACCAGGGGACCAGTACATGTTGATAAATTATAAATAATAAATTAAGTCCTCAAATTTTACATCATATGTATGCTAAGTATTTGTACTAGTGAATAGGATAAGCACGACTCCACTTCAAAGTTAATGACTCATGAAGACAGAGAAGCTACAACGCTACAAGATAAACATAAAACTAAACAATGAGCTATTTGTGCTCTGTCCACCATGGATAACGGATATGGAGACTCGATTTCTAACACTTGAAGTCTACCGACATATCGCTGTGCAACGAGGGTGGGTTGTTTTGAACTGATATGGCATTAATATTATTATACCAAACTTCGATTAAATATATTTCAGTCTTGGTTTGCCCTTTAAGCATTGCTATAAAAATGTTTGCAATCAGTGCACCAGTCTTTTCTACTTTATTTTCTTACCATTTCAGAACATGTGCTGATCATGTGACCACCCTCCATCAATCATATTGTGTCATTTATTACTAGCATTGCTAACTACTGCCACTCTAGCACTATGCTAACTTTCTCAGTTGACATTCTGTTGTATAGACATGTGTTTTTAAATCATTCTTCATGCAACAAACTTTGGACCATGACTGATCACAAATTAATATCACTTTTAACTTGTGTTTGATTTCTGTTGTTTCTACTTGTTTGTTTTAGATAAACTTCTGTAATTTAATTTGTTAAAATTGAAGATTAAACCCTTGCCCTGGGTGTCCTTTACTGTGCATGAAACAAAGCTTTAGTGTCTTATGTTCAAAATTTATTAATGTGCTTTTTTGACATCATTAAATGAATTAACAGAGTGTAAAGTTTCAACTAATAATCTATATTTTAATACTTTAAGTTTTATGATCTTAATTCTGCAATTATATTGCAGGACAATATTTAATTAATACTGTGTTTCTCAGAGTGTGACACTTTTTCTAGACATCTTTTCTCATCTGTTTTATCCATCACACATTCATAAAGTACAAAATTAAAGTTACTCACTGTAAAATCTTGATTGCTCAGACAAAATAATTTTTCATAATTTTCAATTTTGTTTGGTTATAAAGCTGTCATAGAATATCAGACCCCTCTTACTGCACCCACCTGTCACATCCCTCTGTTTGTTAATAGTTATCTTTACATTTTACCTGTAACTAATAGAATATCAAGGTTTGATCTATTCTATGACATTTTGTATTAAGTTACAGACAAGTGTCAGTTTCTCTTACAATACAACATTTGTTACCATGGGAATCACAACAGGTAACTTGGGTGAATTTGTAACAGCTTTTGTTGCATAGTTAGAAAGCCAGAAATATTGTAATTGTTTGAGAAACTTATCTTCCTTTTGCATGTTATTAGTCTATGTTCTTTGGTGTATTCGTTAATTAACAAAATATTTCGTACATTGCAATCATTACTATAAAAATATGCTTAAGTGTTCTCAACATTTGACACCAAGAAAAAAATAGATTAGGCAAGTACTTTATTTCTTGTTTTCCTGTTTTTCTTTATTCAATACTCCAAAGGTAATTAAAATGTAAAAATAGGATTTTGTAAGGTTAATTAAGATTAGATTAGGTGAAATAAATAATAATAATAATGTAATAAAAATGTTTTACAAGACACGAATGCAAGCAACTAGGTAGTAAGTAGTTCATGGGTAGTGTAATTCAATAGCATAATGAGAGCTACGTGCATATTGAGTGATGCAATTTATAATGGCACGAATTATAGTTACAGTTCAAAGGGTAGTCAAATGGGGAGAAAAGTAAAGTTTAATTGTAAATGGATGTATACTGTTATGAGTATAGTTTCATATTACAATTTGAAATCATTCTAGAAAGAAAAGACTAATTTTGATTTATTTATATTTTTTGGACAAAGTCTCCCACTCTCACCTCTAGAAGCAGACAGAACCTTCTGCAACTGTAATTAATGAGAACAGAGGCATCTATTTTACTCCAACATCATGAAAAGATCCCATGTGAGATGGACCTGTTCCAACCAATTAGTTTATTATTTTATCTATCAATACCCATCTGGGAAAAGCTGATGATTTTGTTATTATGGGTATCACTGAGACTGGGTTAAGTTTGAACAATTTTGATGAAGGAAATTTGTTTGAAACACCAATCTACAGATTAGTTACTAGATATAGAATATTGAAAAAAAAAGTGGGAGTAGTAGCTTTATGTGTGAGGAGTGAACTACATTCTGTTGAGTTAGAATATATTAAAGATAACAGCAATAAGGTTGAGTCAGCTTGAGTTAGTGTTAATGGATATCAATGAAAAGATGTTATTATGGGATATTTTACTTTTAGGGGGGTATCGACTGGGAAAATTTTGCATCTGACAATGAGAGGGATAGGCTTATGGAAAAAGTTCAGAATTCTTTTGTACACCAACTGGTGACAGAACCTAGAATAAAGGAATCTATATTAGATTTAATATTAATTTCTAAAGTCAATAGGATAGAGTTGTGGTTGGTGAACTTTTAAGTACATGCAGATATGGAACTATTAGGTTTGGTATTTTATTACATGTAAAATTGAAGACGAATTATATCCTAATTCCAAATTTTGGTAAAGATAATTTTGATGGAATGAAACATGATCTAGTTCTGTAGATTTGGTTAAAGAGCTGGCAGGTGATCTTGAACAGATGTGGTAAGAACTTAAGGTAAATAATTGATATGTATACATGACATGCGTATTTTATACATAAAATACAGGACAGTTCCAGTATGGTTTAGTAAAGTTTAAGCAATCATATTTGGGATAAACAAAATAAACACAATAAATTTAAACTTAATGGACAAACCAGAGCACTTAATGTATGAGAAAGATATTGATGTAAAATATATCATTTGAAGTTCTGAAACTGTAAGACTAAAATTGGGAAACATGAAAATTGATAAATCCCTGGACCAGACAACTTTTATCCTAGAGTTTTAAAGAAACTTAAAGATTATACTTATGAACCACTAGCTAATACTTTTTATAAGTCATTGAGTAGTTGAAGAGTATTAGAAAACTGGAAGTTGGATGTTAGTCTAATATTTAAAGAAGGTGACAAACATTTCCCAGGCAATCATAGGCCAGTTATTCTCGATGATGAGAAACCCACTTAAAGTAAAATGTGTCTCAGGACAGCTGGTATGATTAACCTGAAAATGACCTAAGAAGGTTGTAACATTCTTCTCTGCTTTATTAGTAAAAGTGTTAATATCCATACCAGCCATCCTGAGATATGTAGGCCAGTTAATCTTAGATCAGTAGTTGGAAAGTGTTTGAGTGTGTAATTAAAGACGCATTACAAATTCACTTAAAGCAGATTAACATAATATGAAAGAGCCAGCATACTTTCAGCAAGGGAAAGTCTTGGTTAACAAATATCACTGAAAGGGTTAATTAAGGAAATACCATGGATTTGGTTTACCTTGATTTTCAGGAAGTATCTGATGATAAGATGCCTTACAAAACACTCGCTACAAAAACTAAATATGTGGTTCTGGGAGGAACGTTGTTAAATTGATAGAAAACAGTAATAAATGGAATTAGATCTGACTGGGTCATACTAACAAGTGTTCAGGGCTCTTACTGAGTTATCTGCTATTTGAGACTTGTATTAATGATATTTATTCTGGAATGAGTAATGAAATTTTGAAGTTTGAAAATGACATGAAGGTTTTTGGGGTTGCTAACTGCATCAGAGATGCTGCAGACTTACTAGGAGATTTAGATCATTTAATGTATTGGGCCAATACATGGCAGATGTTCACACGTCCAAAATGTAATGTGTGTGGGTTTCTCAATTCAAATTATTTTAAAACTTAAATACGAATATATTAAATACCGCATGTAAAAAAAATATCATGATGTTGTGATAGAAAGATTCACTTAAGTCATCTAAGCAGTGTATTGTAGCTAGCAATATGGTTAATTGATTTGTAGTAGTATATATAGAAATACTGAATACAAGACAAGAGGTATTATTGTTTCACTGTATATAGAATCATTTTCAAGGTCAAATTTAGAGTACTACAGTTTTTATATCTCTTCCTCAAGAAGGATATTGAATTGTAAGAAGATTCTGAGGAAACACTAACATTGTACCTGGGATGGCTGGAATTGTCCCTATGAGGACAGATTAAAAATATCTAAACTTGAATTCTCTAGAGAGGAAAAAACTTCAGGGGACGATTAGGGGTGCTTGAGGTTTGTGGGGTATTGATAATATTTATCATTCAAAACTTTTTCATGTCTAGCAGTGACAACAGTAGAACAAGGGAGCATAAATTGAAACTTTGTTTAGAGTTGGGTATTTAAAATTTAGATGAGCATGGTAGGGTCTTGAATTTGAGAATTGGACTTAAAGTTGCAAACAGCTATCAGTAAAGTGGACACTATGGGGCAGAACAATAAAGTGTAGATTACTGGGATTAAATTAGGTTTCTAGTATCACAAACATTGAAGTAGCCAAAATTAAGTTTAGTCATGGGAAATAAATGAATACATTACAAGTCAAAAGATTTTAAGTACCACTGATGAAAATTGGGATAATAAGATATACAGTTAACAATGATGAAAAACAATTGGACAGAATAAATAGAATATTACAAGTAGTAAAGCTGTGTAATGGAGAAACTATTAAATCATACTCAGTTAACAAAATACTGATAAATATCTTATGGGCAAACAATCTAATTGTATCTAGTCCACAAAGTATGGAATAATAAAGAATGTGCAAATTGACCAGAATTACTAAAAAAAAACACATTAACAATTAATGTCTAACTTAACAGATATCTAAATTAAGAAGGACAATGAAGGGCACATATTAAGTCCTGCACTTCTAAAATTAGGATTATAATAGTAATAGTAATGAACATCCAAGACAATTAAGTTTTGCAGAAAAAACAAAGTACCAATCAGTAACTAACTTTCAATTCATCTGAAGTAACTCAGATGACAGAGGGACATAATATGTCTAACTTACAAAGTATGAGCACTGATGACAGGAATATATATAATTTTCTCATGTTTGAATAAGGACAAAGCTATAAGCAGGGCATCTTAACTGTGGATATATCAACTCTGTGTATATGTTGAGAAACTTACTAAAGATCTCCTGGGAGAACTGGAAATAACAGGAAGAAAGGAGGGAAGAACAATTCTCCACCAAAGTGAATGAAATGACACTGGTGAAAGAAGTCAGAAAAACTGTCCAAATTTATTTATCACTGGTTGTATTGTTCCTTTGAGGAGGGACGATTTATTTTCGTGGATCTTTCTTAATCTGTCTTCTTCTACCTATGTAAATAAACAAAAAAAAAGTGATCTACACTTTTGGATCATGGGTGTGTTATAAGAGTAAGGTCAAATTTCATTCTTTAGTCAAACAATAGTAAACTACAATTGGCAGTGTATACTGTTGATTGACTGCTGTCATTATAGTATTTTCGTTCAAAGTTAAGGAATTTTCAGAGCAAATAGCTCTTGAATCGTTTTGTTAGACTATTCAAAAGAAAGGAAATCAACAATAAATCAGATTAGGTCAACATGTTTCCTTGGGTGTTTGGATTACTTGTTTTTGGCTTGATCTGACGAAAAGATATTGAATTATGTATTGGCATTAAGAACTTGATTCAACTGTCCGGATTGTTGTTAGAACAATGTTATTGTAACTTTATTTCTGACAAAAGTTGTGTTTCGTGTAACTTCCTGAGAATTGGTATGCTAGAAGATTCATATACACATGCATCATGAAAGAATATTAATTGTAGTTTGTTTATTATTAGAAAACAACAGAGCAGATAATGGTATCAGAGAAGGGCAAAATTATAATATGAAAAATTCAATGCTTTTACATTACAAGATAATTTCACTATATGAATCACATTCTAAATACTATTATTTCGAAATTTTTTATATAAAGTAAAAAAATGTTAACCCTAGTTACAACACAAATTCACGTGTTCTTTTAATTTGATATTGCATTAGAACCCTTGTATAAGACACCAACATTGTAAATACAACTGAAGAGAATTACATACCTCACCGTCAAAAGCGGATTGAAAAACGTTTGATTCATAAAATTCATATTAACCTGTTACTTTGTTGTATAAAAAAGCGTACAGAATCATATGTATAAAACTAGTTCACATTGCTTATTAATATACTGCAGACAATAAATTATTATTTGTTTTCTTAAAATCAGATACACGCTCATCTATGTTACGTAGCAGGAGAAAAAACTCCATTCACAAACAATCGAAGAATCAGAATATCTTGTTGCAAAACCAGCAGTTACTAAAACATGTAGCAAATTAATCCTTGTATATCTATATCTGTTGAATGAAAGAAAAATCACTGTCTCTACTCAATCATCCACACGTGTAAATAGTAAAGAAAACAAAATCTGAAACACGCATGCGCGCACATGTATCAAAATCAACACTTGTGGGAGCATGTACCAATTTTCGTAAATGCGCACGCTTCTACGAAAATCAACACTTGCGCGAGCATATACCAATTTTCGCACCTGTTCGCGCATCTACAAAATAAGGTTTGTTTGTTTCTTTGGAATTTCGCACAAAGCAACTCGAGGAGCTATCTGTGCTAGCCGTCCCTAATTTAGCAGTATAAGACTAGAGGAATGCAGCTAGTCATCACCACCCACGGCCAACTCTTGGGGTACTCTTTACCAACGAAGTGGGATTGACCGTTACATTATAACGCCCCACGGCTGGGAGGGCGAGCATGTTTTGCGCGAACCCGCGACCCTCAGATTACGAAGTGCACGCCTTAACGCGCTAAACCATGCCAGGCCAAAATAAGGACTTGTGCGTGCTTGTACTATTTATAGCACTTGTGTGCGCATGTAACAATTTATGCCCCTGCGCGCACTTGTACGAAAATCAGCACTTGCGCGTGCATATACCAATTTATGTACCTGCGCGCGCATGTGTAATAAAAGTACCTTCGCGCTCTTCTATGACATTCAACACTTGCGCGAGCATGTACCAATTTACCCAGTTGGGTTTAGACGTTCGACTCGTGATCTGTGGGTCGCGAGTTTGTATTCGTCACACCAAACATGTTCGCCCTTTCAGCTATGGGACGTTATAATGTTACGATCAATCCCTCTATTCTTTGGTGAGTAGCCCAAGAGTTGGCGGTGAGTAGTGATGACTTGTGCTTTCCCTCTCGTCTTACACTGCTAAATTAGGGACGGCTAGCGCAGATAGCCCTGGTATAGCTTTGCGTGAAATTACACGCAATAACAATAGAAAGGAAGTAAAACTAACAATAAAATCTACAAAGACAAGACACCAGGAGGGATGACATACAAGCCATTCTCCTTTTTGAAAAGGCGTTCAGGGACCGTGTGAACACATAACAGCAATCTTTAACTTATCACTCAGTTCTGGATACATCCAGGTTTTTTGGAAGCAAGGAATAGTCTTTGTGTTCCATGAAAAAGGAAAACCAGCAAGTAAACCAAACAATTACTCCCCGATCAGCCTGGCCAGCTGTGTAGGAAAAATTCTCGAAAGAATAATTAGTAATAGACTCTCAAATTGTTTAGAAATAACTCTAAAATTACCAGAATTAAAAATGAATTTAGAAAATATAGAGACAGACCACAGATCACCTGGCTATCTCACTTCCTGGAAGATAGTTGTATGATTGATTTAGTGCTTTATGGCACAAAACAGCTAGGCTATCTGCGCCAAACGTCCGGTAAAAAGGTAAAAATAAATTAAATGTAGTAAAATATAGAAAAAGAAATCAAGGTAAAACAAAACATCATTGAAAAACAGAAAAAGCATAAAACCAACGTTGACACCTAGTTTACAATGGTAAGAGAGAAAGCAGAGTAAAATAAATTGTAAAGTACTTACTCAAGCACAATGGTAATGATCATAACCCGACAGGAAGACTAACAGGTAAGTTCAAAAACCACCGTCAGTCACCTGAAGTTGGCCTTTTCAGTCCTGGTTCCGGGTTATGTGTCATTATGGCCAGTACCAAAGGGTAAAGTAATAAAGTTTAAAAGACATGCAGCAAAGTGGAATAACAACTCGCCAGGACGACAAACGGATAGTTCAAACAGCAGCGTTTGTCACCTGAAGTTGGCCCTTCCAGTCCTGGTGTCGAGTTATTTAATGTTCTGGTCATTTTCAATGTCAAATTGAACTGGAGATAATGAAACTGTAAAAAGGGCCACAATTAAAAGGTGTAATAAATAAATATGCAACACTTAAATGAGATTAAAAGATTAATGGCCATTAAAAACGAAAAACTTCATCAAGGTGGACAGTGTCACCTAACCAATAACATTGTCCAATGTTACAGATAACACTGATAGTGATTTGGTGTTACACAAACTACACCTGGGAAAAAAAACTTTGAACAATGCATAGTCTATATTTAAAATATTGCCGTCGTTGAGATGTGTAACGATGGCAAGAAAGTAAAATGTGTATCAGAAAACTGATAGTGATTTGAGTGTTACACAAACTACACATTGGTGCATCAGTTCCAGATAAAAGAAAACGATGAGTTAAAAACTTTGAACAATGCATAGTCTAGTCAGAACAACTTTCATCAGTTTCCGAACCTAACGAACCTAAGCTAGATGGCCAAAGCCCAATATAAGGTTTCATTTGAAAAGCTTGTCGCGTTGTTCACTCCAAGTGACTGCCAGCTGGTACAGAGCCGAGCCTTGAATACAAGACCATAGTCCATATACGGAATAAGCACAGTGGTGATAGTGCCGGAGCAGATAGATTTAGCTGCCGTGTCTGCAAGCTCGTTCCCACGAATACCAACATGGCCTGGTATCCAGAAAACTGGATAGAAGTAGCAGTTAATGAGAACTGGCCAGTCGGTTTTGAATATCAGCGAGAACAAGGTGTGAGCCAACGTGTTGCGATTCCAGGGCCAGTATAGAACTAAGCGAGTCAGTATAAATAGTGCAGTTGGAGTACTGGTCAACTTCAATATGATCCAGGGCAAGAGATTATGGCATACAGTTCAGCAGTGAACACAGAAGCTGTAGAGGGGATTTTGCGCACAACCGCCGAACCGCAGCAAACTATAGCAGAGCCCACTGAATTACCTGATTTCGAAGCATATGTATAAATGGGAACGGAATGATTGTTTGAAAGATGTTCATAAAATAAAAGATGGTACTTCCAATCTGGAGTATCTGCTTTTCAGATGACTGAAAGAAAGTTCACATTTGGGGACTGTAATAAACCATGGTGGGATGGGCTGACCCGTGAAATCTGCAATGTTATTCAAGGACAGACCCAATTCATCTAATTGCGCCTGGATGCGAAGGCCAAACGGAGCAATGGCAGATCGTCTGTTCTGAAAAGTACGGCCCACTGAGAAAGGAAAACACATCCCCAGGTGGGATGCTTTGGTAAGGAACGAAGTTTTGAATAATATAGTAAAGATAGTTGCAAACGGCGAAGATGCAGAGAAGGTTCATGAGATTCAACGTATAAGCTTTGAACTGGAGAGGTGCAGAAAGCCTCAGTGCAGAGTCGAAGTCCTTGGTGATGAATGGGGACCAGCATCTTTAAGGCCGAGGTCAATGGCAGAGCCATAGACCATTGATCCATAGTCGAGTTTTGATCGAATAAAAACACGATATACCTTTAACATAGAACATCAATCTGCTCCCCAACTGGTGGACGAGAGGACACGAAGGATGTTCAGTGCTCTTGTGCATTTGACCCGCAGCTGCTTTAAGTGTGGCATAAAGGTTAGCTTGCAGTCAAAGATAAGCCCCAAGAATTTGGTCTCAGGGACCACTGGCAGCGAAACTTCACCGATATGAAGTTCAGAATCAGGGTGAATTCCCCGTTGGCGGCAAAGTGCATGCAAACGGTTTTAGAGAGAGAGAAATTAAAACCATTCGCCATAGTCCACTTCAGTACACTATTGAGGGCAGTTTGTAGTTGCCGCTCAATATATCTCATGTTCGACGACTGACATGAGATGTGAAAGTCGTCAACATACATCCCATTCGCAATAGTGAGAGGAAGTTGTTCAGTGATGGCATTTATCTTTATACTGAAAATTATGGCACTCAAAACACAGCCCTGAGGGACTCCAAGTTCCTGTACAAAAAAACGGGAGAGTGTCGAACCCACACACTTGGAATCTTCTGTCCACTAAATTTTTTTAATAAACATGGGTAAATAGCCACGTAACCCATATGTATGGAGGTCTCGCAAAACGCCATACCTCCATATTGTGCCATAAGCCTTCTCAATGTCACAGAATATTGATACAATATGTTGGCGTTTGAGAAAGGCTTCTCTGATTGATGTTTCAACACGAATTAGGTGGTCTGTGGTGGAGTGCTGTCGTCGGAACCCACACTGGGTGGGCGAGAGGAGGTTGTTTGATTCGAGAAACCAAACAAGACGAGCATTAACTATCCTTTCTAAGGTCTTACAGAGACAGCTCGTCAAAGCATTTGGACGGTAGTTTGAAGGTATCTTGGGATCTATCCCTGGCTTAGAAAAAGGTAAAATAATAGCCTGGCGCCAGGCATCAGGAAAAACATTATCCTACCAGATCTGGTTAAAGACAATTGGAAGGACATCAAGAGAAGCAGGAGATAGATGGTGCAGCATGTCATAGTGTACATCATCAGGTCCAACAGATGTACTGCCAGACTGATGAAGGGCCATTTTCAGTTCCATCAGTGTAAAGGGACAATTATAGTCAAAAAGACAGTCAGTTCGAAAGGAAAGAAGTGAACGCTCTGCCCGAGTCTTGATGGCCAAGAAGGTGGAGGAACAAGCAGAAGTGCTAGTGCTAGATACCCGGCAAAGATTTCACCTAGAGCAATGCTCCGGACATCAGCCACCTCCTGACCTTCAGAAAGTGAAATCGAGAGGGGGACAGAATTGTAGTGCCCACTGACCTTTCGAATCCTGTCCCATATGACCTTGGAACTGGTGGTAAAAGATATGCTAGTTGTGAACTTAATCCAAGATTCCTTCTGGCTTTGACGTCTTACCCACCTAGCATGTGCACGGGCCCGTTGAAAAGCGATGCGGTTCGAAAGTGTGGAATATCTATGAAAAGTACCCCAGGCTCGTTTATGAGCCTTCCGTGCTTGTGGCAAGCAGGATTCCACCACGGACGAGGATATTGTGGAAAACGTGTCGAGGTTTTATGAATACACTGAGCAGCTGCTTGTATAATACAGCCAGTTACCGCTGCCACACAGTCGTCTATTTATGGCTGATTCACGATGGCATGATCAAGTTCTGCGAGCAGTGAAAGTGGACCAGTCTGCCTGATCCAGCTTCCACCGGGGCACGTGGGTAGGGTGGCATCGGCCTCGGCCAGTCTCTCTCAAAAGTATAGGAAAATGATTACTGCCTAGTGGATTATTGTCAACCCTCCATGAAAATGGGAGAATAATGAAGGGGAGCAAATTGAGAGATCAATAGCGGTAAATAACTGACTAGGTGCATGAAATTAAGTGGAAGAACCAGTATTGAAAAGAGAAAGATTGTGATCAGAGCATACGCTCTACAGAGCGACCCCTCCCATCAATAACAGCACTTTCCAAGAGGGATGATGTTTATTAAAGTCCCCCAGGATTAGTAATGAAGACGGTAACTGTTCAACGAGAGCAACAAGGTATGATTGATCATATGTCTCTCCAGGGGACAGGTAGAGAGAACAAACAGTGATGGTATGGCCCAAGGAAACACGGATGGCTACGGCCTCCAAGGGTGTGTTGAGTGACAAAGACAGGGTGGACACATGCTAGTCAACCAATAATGCCACCTCTCCATGTACTAGTCCATCACACAGCCTGTCATTTCTGTACAGAGAAAACTGCCGAATGGTGACTGTATCAGCAGGTTTTAGAAATGTTTCTTGTAAAGAAAGACATACAGGATTGTAGGAAGCAATCAGTGTTTTGATATCATCCAGATTAGAACGAAAACCTCGACAGTTCCATTGTATCAAGGTGGCCATTTTATTTACGTGCAGGTGAATTGGGCGAACGAATGATTGTTTTGCCTCTTGGGGTGGGAGAAAAAGATGTATCAGAAGAAATGCCTGTATTTAAAACTGAAGGATATGTATCTTGAAGTTTGTTGGAATGTATGGGAGAAACAGAGATGGGTGTGAAAGTCGATTCATCAACCTTTTTAACCATGCAGGTCAAAAGGCTTTTCATTTTTCTGAAAACGATTCTCTTGGAGGCACAGAGATATCTGTCTGCACTCCCACTGTAGTTGTGGAACGAAGTGCAGCAGCATATGTCCGAGATGGAGTGGCGGGCAGCAATTTCCGAGCCTCAGGATAACTAATGTTATGAGTCGTTTTCAAACGCTGCACCTCTTTTTCCTCCAACCATTTTGGGCAAGAACGACAATAGGAAGGGTGAGAACCATTGCAGTTGACGCAATGTGGGTCCATGTCACCTTTATAGGCATCGTGGTCCTTGCCACCACAACGAGCACATGTCAGGGAACCACGATATGATGTCTTTGAGTGGCCGAACCTCTAACACGGGAAACATCGGAGAGGGTTTGGAATGTATGGCCGTACTCTGAGAATTAGATAACCTGCCTTGATGGTGGCAGGTGCACGTGATGATGTAAATGTCAAAGCGAAGGTATTTGTTGGCAGTGTAACTCCATCTTTGCGAGTGGAAATGCGCCTCACTGCAGAAACTCCTTGAGTGGAGAGACCAGTGAGAATCTCTGACTCGGGGATGTTCTTCAAATCCCTCTCAACAATAACTCCTCGTGATGAATTCAAGGTAGCATGAAGGGTAACCTCAATAGGTATATCCCCAATTGCTGTTGAATTCAAGAGGAGTTTACTGTGGTGGGTTGTGGATGTTTCAACTAATATATCTCCAGATCGAAACTTCTTTACTGACTTTGGAGAGCCAGCAAGACCCTTTAGTCCCTTCTGAATAAAAGGGGGGACAATTGCCTAAAGGTTTTTCTGAAAGAGAATGTAATATCAGAAAATGAGGTACGTGTGTTACAGATGTTGAAGAGTTCTGCTCAGAGTCTTCATGACGTGGTCGCTATTTTATATAAATTTTTTGAAAGAGGATCCAGAAGAAAAAGGAAAATTTTGGTACCCACTGACCCCACACACCATAGAGCCCTACGAGGGGACGCACTACAATGTGGAGCACTATACCCAAACACCAGCATCAGGCACAATGTCCACAACACCCGTTGAGAACTTCCAACACTGGTACTTGGTTGACTCTAGCCCAAGTGGACCAGCCGATTGACCCAAGGAGGGCCACCCTAAGGCCGCCCGTCTGCAGGCCAAAGTAGTGTGTTAGGGTTGGACCTCTCAACCACCAGGATCCTCTTCTCCCTTTCACGGGTCGCCACGCAGGCAAACACGTGAGTGGATGTTTAGGTCCCAGAGAAGGTATCCAGACAGAACAGAACCTTCCCTGGGAAGTCCCCTCACCAAGTACAGGAATCCACACCGAGGAGTCCTGGAAAGAAGTTGGAAAATTAATGTCAGCGGAACCTTATATATGTAAAAACGGCTCGTTTGGGTTGAGAATATATTTTACGTAGAGGAGCGAACAACGTTTCGACCTTTAGTCATCCTTTGTGAACCTAACGATGCCGTTTTAACATATATTTCTCTACAAGTGGGTTTTCTCGATATCACTGATTATTATTTCATCAGGGGAACCTTCTCCTTTATTCCAGAGGTTGGTGTCCCCAAAGGAGGGGTAATTAGCCCTATTCTGTTCATCAATATGCCCTTAAAACACCCAAACTTGGGTATGCATCACAATTCGCGGACGATATTGTGGTCTGAAAAAGGCTCCCACCCCATCCGTAACAGCGACAAATCTACAACTGTTGTTAGATAATATTGAAGAATACTGTCAGAAATATTGTGTTAAACCAAACTTACCAAAATCAATTAGTTACATTCACAAACAAAACATAAAGAGATCCTTCCAAATTACACACGAGGCAAACACTTCTCCAGACCACAACAAACCTGTTAGATTTAACCTTCAATACAAATTAGCATGGATGAAACATGCAAATAACATATTTAAAAAAAAACTAGAGACGCACAAGTTATGCAAATAATCTAATCTGCAAAACCAAGGAACCTCACCAGACAACATAATAAAATCTACAAAACATATATACTATCGAATATGCATTTCCAGTATGGTTAAGCATAGGACTGAAACACATAAATAAAATACAATCAACACAAAACTTAATAATTACTGCAGCACACAAAGTCTCTTGTGGTACATTGTGAAAATTTATGTACAAATATAAAAACCACAGCCAACAAACTCTTGCATAGTTCTCCAAATTACTTTTTAAAAAATTGACAAAAAAAAAAAACGATCTACACTGTGAACTTGATCACGACTATAAAATTATGAAAGTAGACCAAAGTATTAAAGTTAAAATACATTTTATAATATAAAATTTTCAAATTTCCTTTGTGTAGCCTGCGAAACCTCCTAATTAAACACCACTCGTTTTTAAACATTCCACACCAAAATTGTGAAACAATCACAGCTATAATACACTTTTTGTTCTGCTTCTACAATAAGAAAATGTGAGATTGTGTGATTATTACACATTTAGTTAATAAACTATAAAAATTCAGAATGACTATTTCAGTCACATGTTATCTAAAATTACACACGAATGGTTTACGTTTTTTTTTTTTCAATTTCAAGTGCTTCTCTCACATCCTGCTTCCTTCCAACCAACACTTAATTTAAGCACTTTATGTATATGTATGCTTTTTATGTTTGATTTCCTTTATTTTTCCATGGATTTACTTATATGTACACACACACACACACACACATACTGTTGTTCAGCTTTTTTAACGCGCCTTGCAAGTTTATAAGTCTTTAATCGTTTATGAGTTAACGTTCGTTGTTTTTCCCGTGTAAATATAAATAAGCTATTCTACTTTTAAAATTATTATTTTTCACTGCCTTTTTTTCTTCAATATCTATGCATATGTACATAATACACATGGTTAAATTCTTGTATTTTAAAATAAGTTCCTTTTTTTGTTAAATGTTTTATGTATTTACAATATTAATATTGTTGTCGAAGTTCAATCATTGAGTTTAATTCTGTTATACAATATATATTGCTGTATTATTAACTGTTTAGCTTTAAGTTTTAATTTGTTGATTGCTTCTATTTCACTCTTGGTAAACGCACAATCAACATTGCGGTGTTATTTCATACATTGATGTTTACAGTCATTTTCACGTTTCTTTTCAAATTTGTTGTTTCTATTGCGATTTCAACATGTTACATTTAATCTAAACTTCTTGTATTAGAAGGAATTTCCACTTTTATAGCATTGTAAACATTTGTTTTCCTTATATGTTACTTATTGCAAGTTTTAACGTCTTTTATTGTATTTAAGTTGAACAAGGGTTTTTATTTTCTATGACAATTATTTTTAGTTTCATGAGAACATCATATGCGAGTCTTGTTTCATGGGCTGCATTGTAACATGTTAATTGGGGATAAATGTAAATTAAAGTTGTCTTGAAAACAAGCCTAAAATAAGGGGACAAGAGTGTTGAAGTATGCAAATGTTATATACCTAACATTCCTGTAATTTACATTTCACTACATTATATTTATAAACATTCTAAATTGTAACACATTGAGTCACATGACAAACTAAGCTTAAAGCATCACTTCTTGTAGAGTTTCTGTTTGAGGAACTCATTTACTGTTTCATGGAATAATTGCATTGCATTTTATTTTACCTTGTGCACAGAGAACCACCAAGCAAACATAACACGAAGCACAGACATCTCTGCATTCTCGTTTCCATTTTCTGCTTGGTAGGCAACACACAGATTGTTTTGTAATAGTCAAAACGTGTTGTGAAAGTTTCCTGCAGCTTTGTAACGTTCTCAAAGCTTTTCATCATTTCTTGTGCGTATGTTTTTCCCGCTGTAAATTAATTTTGAAAAATAGCTACACACGTCTTTCAGAAAACTAAATCCAGCACCAATAGTTTTGCACAGATCAGAGTCTGTGTGTTATAATTAAATTTCAGATTATCACAGTTGCTTCCACTGGATTTGTGGTGCATTGTTTATAACTACTTAATATTAACAAGAAAAGCATATGTTCTGTGAATTCGTACCAAATTTATTTAACAAGGGGCTATTTTTACATATGTAGTACATACAAAACAAGTAAGATTATTGTGCAGAAATATACAACTGTTCATTTAAACGTAACTTCATAAATTAAAGACTTGGAAAAATCATGATTTAACAAATAATCAATTCTCCCTTAATTCTATTCAAATCAGCTTCCAAATCTTTTTAATAATATACCATTACTGTTATAATATAGTTAAAAAACATAATTTTCCTATGTCATTAATGAAGAACTGAAATAAAGATGAAGTTATAATACATATGTAAACATTGAAAACGAAATCCTTTGATTTTATTATCATTTTCATCCTGACACAAAAATGACATTTAATTAGGATAATATAGATTTCTCTATTAAATAAAATAACATTTCAATCCAGTGATATACGAAGGCATTGCAAAGTTGGGGTACTTAGATAGGCATGCAGATTTTATAATGAGACTGAAATTATAAAGAGTTGCTAAAACCAGCTCAATCTATGGAGTCCTGGGATTAAAAGAAAAACACAGTCAACCTTGAGTCATCATGATATCTTGTTAAAAAATTAAAATGCTTATAACTTCGAGGTCTGTTAAAAAATACGCGGACTGTTTGAATTGCGCGGCTCCAGTTGGTTTCAGGGAACCCCTTGGTGTCGCTAGGTTCGCACAGAATCAGCTGATTACGACGCCATTTCCCAATTGCAGATATCTTCATTAGTGTATTAGCTGCGCGGTTTTAAGTGAAGTGCGATTTTTTCGTTTGGCGGATTTCAGAATGAATGACCTGAAGGAGCAACGACTTGCTGTGAAATTTTGTGTTAAACTTGGAAAATCTGCGACTGAAACTTTTTCTATGCTTAACACGGCTTACGGTGATTTTGCTGTGAAGCGTACGGCATGTTTCAAGTGGCTTGAACGTTTTAAGGATGGTCGACAGTCCATTGAAGATGAAGAGCGTCCTGGACGTCCTTCCACGTCAACTGACGACCCACGTCGACAAAATCAACACCCTGGTGCGAAAATCGACGTCTGACTGTCAGGGAGCTTGTTGAAGAGTGTGGGATATCAGTCGGATCTTGTTACGAGACTTTGACCAAAAAATTGAAGATGCACCGCGTTGCTGCGAAATTTGTGCCTCAGAACTCGTAAGTTTTTGGCCAAACACTCGATCACTGTTCTTCCCCAACTCACTGACCTTGCTCCTTGCGATTTTTTCTTGTTCCCCAAACTCAAAAGACCCTTAAAAGGAAGAAGATTTGAGACGATTCTCGAGATTAAGGCAAATGCGACGAAGGAGCTGGAGAACATTACAAAAGAAGCGTACCAGCACTGTTTCAACAAGTGGAAACACCATTGGGATAAGTGTGTGCGTTGGGGAGGAGAGTACTTTGAAGAGGTCCCAGACCTATAACTTCTAAATAAAGTACATTTTGTTTTATGACGTCAGTTTGCGTATTTTTTTAACAGCCCTCGTACAACTTTCTTTCAAAACTGCATATTCAACAACAACCAAAAAAACAAGGTTCTTCAACATTGGATTACAATCCTATATCAGTGAAAAGGTTGTTTTTTTGTAATATACAAATACATTGGTTAGCTTGTATAGACCAAGTCAGTAACTGTGGTGCAACATAACTACAAACAATAGATGTAAGGTGGTTTGCTAAGGACATCATGTATCATCTACAGCAAACATCTCGGAGCTAAAGACCAGTATAACAAATGCCAGAGCTGCTGATATTGAGATGTTGCAGCAAACATTGACTGAAATTAAGCATCAGTTAAACCTGCTGAGAGCCACTAATGGTGCACATGTAGAAGTCTATCAACATGTCAATAAAATCTGATGAGTTGTGCTACAAGAAAGAAAACTACATGATTGTATTTCCTTAAGTAGTTAATTATTAAATTTTAAAATAGGAATGATAATTTTGAATACTTTGAATTTTAGTTGTGAGCTTCAGCCATTTCTTGTGGACTTACGATAAGAATTTTAAAGTAACAAACATTGCTGTTGAAATATGAACATAACATTTAAAGATTCTTCCATTTTTGCATACAAAATGAAAAGGAGTCAAAGCAGAATGAAAACACTCAATGAACCCCAGTAAATAAACATTCTGCTCAACTTGTCATA
The DNA here is from genome assembly GCF_004210375.1 of Tachypleus tridentatus. NCBI lineage: Eukaryota > Metazoa > Arthropoda > Merostomata > Xiphosura > Limulidae > Tachypleus > Tachypleus tridentatus. The sequence continues at coordinate 25,684,421 of NW_027467782.1, read as the reverse complement.
ACTGTTGGGATTGATATATTTGACAACAGAAAAACATCTTATTGAAGAATGCTTGTTTGTTATTGGATAAAACAATATAGTTTCATATAATATAGTACTGGTAAATACAAACAAATTACTGTTTAAAACATTGAAAATAAACACCAGCTAACAAAACAACACTAAGTATACAATTAACTTTTAATGTATTCTATCCAATCATCCATCCAATATTTTCAGAAACCAAAACAAATAATAAATATACTGTGTACATAAACATATAAATATAGCTCTATATACAACTCAAGCAAAAAATGGTATTATTAAATAGGATAAATTTACCAAAATTTATAAACTGATTTTATGGAAATTGTTTGGTTTGCACACAAAAGGCACTTGAAAACTATCTCCCAAAAACTCAGCAATAAAGGTATGGACAGATAGTTACAATAAACTATTCTGTGGAAATAAAAATGTACCCCACAAACAAAAAAAATTACAACGTACTGTGCAGATAAATATCTTTCTTAGTTACTAAACAAAAAAACATTCCACAAAACTTGATTTCTTCAAACTGAAAAATATCAACATCTAACACAACCAGAAAAATAAGTATGTTATACAGTTTCTTTGTAGCAGTTATAAGTTTATAATGATTAATAAAATATTTTCCAAACACACACACACACACAAAAATAGTTCTGACTTGTTTTATTTGAAATATACTTATAAATATTATGTTTTAAAGTTAGTTTCTCTGATCAATATTTATCATTAACACAAAAGCAAAAGCATGACAATATTATCAAATTTTATAACCTTTTAACGAGTGTTAAAATCCCAATTGAGTTAAATGGTTTTAGCTGTTTCAAGAAGTGTAAAACTAAACATAAAGAGGCACTTCATAGTTCAAAACATCAAAGCAATATACACATATTTACACTAATTATTCATGTCCACAGTAACATACAATTCTGAAAAAAAAATTGCCTATGGTCAAAACAAAGTAATACAAAAGGCTGGGACAAGAAACAACTAAATGGTGAACATTCAAGAGTAAGCAGATTGAATCATGATGTGAACACTGAAGTTCAACCTGACAAAATGGATTTTAAACAACTACGAGTTTTTATGAAAACATTTAAGAAACACAGGGGCTGATACCTTACTGAAATTTCCACCCTTCATGATGGTTATTAGCTTACAAATATTTTGAACCCTTAAGACAACTGATGGTCACAGAAAATTTTAACCCTTATCACTAATCTTTGTAACTGTTGAAGGCCTGTGCAAGGGAACTTGCACTATCATAAACAAATTGTTTTATATTAGTTAAAAGGCCACTCTGACTTTTTTTCACAACAAAAAACAAAACAAAACATGAAAGTTTTTTACTCACTATCTAAACATGGCTATCTTTTGCTAGAATTTTATATTGTTCTGTATCCTTTTTATTTGTCTGAATCTCTTCAGTATCTAATATGATACATGATAGGTATTCCATGAATTAAAAAATAACAACTACATGATGTAGTATTGTATTTGTACTAACATAAAATAATATGCAAATCACGAGTACTAAGCCTTCTGTTTACAATCAGTAACAGGAGTAATGTTACAAAAATTCTTCTTCATTAACAAATGTTACTAGTAGTTCTAGTGCTGTAAACATCTACAAGTTTGGGACCTTCAAAATTGGTATTTCTATTTCATGTAACAAATAAATTAAACAAACAGAAGCAGAAACCGTATTGTGTAAGAGACAAAAAAAAAAAAGAACCCCTTAATGAGCAGTCAAATTTATAAATGAAAAAGCATGAATGATATTTAAAAAAGCAACACTTAATGACTGTAATTATGAAAAAAAATGGATCTTAACATATTTTCATGAAGTATGTATTATTCACACAAACAAAGTAAATTATATTACCTTATTATTAACTGAAATGGACTATTCCACTAAAACCTCTTTGCAAAGGAAAAGTATTTAACTACACCATCTACCAGATAGTGGGGTTTATTTAATGTAAAGTACAAAAACTGTTGAAAATTATACCCCATAATAACCTGATGATGTATCATTCATTATGAGCCTAAAATGTACAGTGCAACATTGCTAATAATTATTTTATCTAATTAGTCAATTACAATTCAACCAGTAGCATACTTATATGACAAGTAAAATGCACAACTTTAAATGTTTCATAAAAGTTAAGCACAACTAACTTCTTTCAGTGTCAAATTATTAGAGAAACATGTCAAACATTATTCCCATTTTTAAAAATCTTTGAAATTTCTTTTCCTATTTGTAGACTATCCTACCAAACATTTTTTAAAAGCATGAGATGTGTGAGATTTATTTCAAAATAAACTGAACACTGGCTTTCAGATACGCAGCACGTAAATGGGTTTAATATTAAGTAACAATCAGCTGCCAGCTATAACTGTCTGATGTAAGTAGAGGATGAAAAGTCTGTTTATACAATGACAAACAAATTATACTACTGTGTAATATTACTACAGACATATTTGTTTTGTATATATAACAAACAAACTGAATTATTCTATAGTAGTAACATCATATGCTCTTCTCCATTAGTTTGGTAAACAACTTTGTCAAGTTATTTAGCGCCACAAAACAGTCACCTTATAGCAACATCAATGTACAGCACAGTGACAATCATTTAACCACTTTTTCATTTTTTACTGTTTGTTTGTTTTTAGCATCTCCCACTATATTAGAGTATACCATATTAGCACAGTAACAATCACATTACCATTTTTATTTCCTTGTCATAGTAACTGTGTTTTTCTAGTGTTTGCCATTAGGTTGCAGCAGTTGTGGTATAGTAACAATCATCTGGCCATTTTTGGATTATTACAACACAATGTATTATTAGTTCCCTTCATTATGTTACAGCATACCAGTCAACTATACCTAAATTATTGTACATAATACTAACTGTTCTCTCCTGTATTGTCTGCTTACCATTTTACTTCACCACATACCAGGTTGACAATTTTACTTTGCATCCACATGAAGATCTTTATTCCAGTAATAACTGGGACAACACTTGAGAAACTGTATTAAGTACCATTCTAAAAATCTCATAAAGGTCCTTGGTGTTTGTTTTGAAAACACATCTTTACAGATATTGTTTATACAGATGACTCTCTTAACACAACTATATCAGTGTGTTGAATCATAAAGAAGACAGTTTAGATCTATCATAGCTGCTATTTATTAGACCACAAGGTTTGTTTATATTCTAATATCTATATGTAACTTTACAATCAGTTGTTAAGTTATATTCAGAAAACACAAGGAATTCAGTTGTGTCACAACAACAGTTTATAAGATGATTCAAGTTCATTTTCTACTATCTATATACTACCTTGAAACAAAACAGTTATGAGCTAGCTATTAAATATGGAAAATTAGAAGAGAACTATAACCCTGACTCGTGTTTAATGTCATTTTTTTATTATTTGTGTTACGATCACAATTTAATTATAATATCAAACTTCCCTCAGAAACACACTCTTTCCCTATTCTATAACACAATAAATGGGCTAAACAAAAAGCGATTTAAAACTGAGAAATAAAGCAACACCTGGGTCAAATAATTTTAATAATTTAGTGTCATAAACGTTTTTGTCTCTCACAAAATTTTAAAACTATATAGCCAAATAATCAAAACTGGTCAATATATTTTGTTAGAAATAAGTAGAAAGTGCATTTCTTGGCCTAATTTCCCTTTATGGCAGACATTAATATGGAAAGCTCTGCTGCTAGAACGATCCATTTTTAACAAAACTGTGGTAATGATAAGAATCTTTATATTTTATTAATGTTAACTGAAAGCCTGGTTCACTCACTTCTCAGAATAATTGATATCAATGTTCTTGACATTGAACAGTCACATTTTACTTATTCATTAAACACACAAAAAAACTGAATGGATACTTTCCATCAAGCCAGTAATTATAGGAAACTAAAATATGTAACAAAGAGAAGAATTAAGTACAATTATACTAATCACTGTTTGATGTTAACTGTCTGAACTGTTTTAGGACAGTTTCTACCAACTTCTTCTTGTCTCGTTGATTCTTTTTTAATGCTGCAAATACATTTTTCTTCTTGTCTGCTTCTCTCACCTTTAAGGGGTAAAGAACATTAATTCACACTAAAGTATGGATAGGTCAAATTAATAATATTTTAAAAAAATTAGTAAATTATATTATCCTTTTCATTCACAAACCTGAACAAGACCTACCTAAAAAAAATAAGACCCTTTGAAAAAATGTTGCATTATTTGAAATTATTTTTTAGCAATAATTTTATTTCTAAAACAACTTGAAGGTAGTAATACACTTTTCACAAATAAATAAACATTGAAATTGGTTCAAAAGCATTATAAAATATAAAGTGTAAACACACCATTGTAAAGTAAAAAAAAACAACAAACTTTTTATCTTTATGATACAAATTTGCCCTAAACAATGTTCTAGGTAACACTGCATAACAAATCATTTGCTACTAGAGAAAACTCAAGTGATTCTTGGTAATTAAATAGTTTGGTTTCAGATATGTAATCAGAATTTGTCCAACACCTCTAGATTTCAAGATGCTGTAGTATCTCACCATTTTATCAACAGG
>NW_027467782.1:25599590-25679282 GCF_004210375.1 Tachypleus tridentatus | reverse complement strand
TTTTGGTCAAAGTCTCGTAACAAGATCCGACTGATATCCCACACTCTTCAACAAGCTCCCTGACAGTCAGACGTCGATTTTCTCGCACCAGGGTGTTGATTTTGTCGACGTGTGGGTCGTCAGTTGACGTGGAAGGACGTCCAGGACGCTCTTCATCTTCAATGGACTGTCGACCATCCTTAAAACGTTCAAGCCACTTGAAACATGCCGTACGCTTCACAGCAAAATCACCGTAAGCCGTGTTAAGCATAGAAAAAGTTTCAGTCGCAGATTTTCCAAGTTTAACACAAAATTTCACAGCAAGTCGTTGCTCCTTCAGGTCATTCATTCTGAAATCCGCCAAACGAAAAAATCGCACTTCACTTAAAACCGCGCAGCTAATACACTAATGAAGATATCTGCAATTGGGAAATGGCGTCGTAATCAGCTGATCTGTGCGAACCTAGCGACACCAAGGGGGTTCCCCTGGAACCAACTGGAGCCGCGCAATTCAAACAGTCCGCGTATTTTTTTAACAGACCTCGAAGTTATAAGCATTTTAATTTTTTTAACAAGATATCATGATGACTCAAGGTTGACCGTGTTTTTCTTTTAATCCCAGGACTCCATAGATTGAGCTGGTTTTAGCAACTCTTTATAATTTCAGTCTCATTATAAAATCTGCATGCCTATCTAAGTACCCCAACTTTGCAATGCCTTCGTATATCACTGGATTGAAATGTTATTTTATTTAATAGAGAAATCTATATTATCCTAATTAAATGTCATTTTTGTGTCAGGATGAAAATGATAATAAAATCAAAGGATTTCGTTTTCAATGTTTACATATGTATTATAACTTCATCTTTATTTCAGTTCTTCGTTAATGACATAGGAAAATTATGTTTTTTAACTATATTATAACAGTAATGGTATATTATTAAAAAGATTTGGAAGCTGATTTGAATAGAATTAAGGGAGAATTGATTATTTGTTAAATCATGATTTTTCCAAGTCTTTAATTTATGAAGTTACGTTTAAATGGACAGTTGTATATTTCTGCACAATAATCTTACTTGTTTTGTATGTACTACATATGTAAAAATAGCCCCTTGTTAAATAAATTTGGTACGAATTCACAGAACATATGCTTTTCTTGTTAATATTAAGTAGTTATAAACAATGCACCACAAATCCAGTGGAAGCAACTGTGATAATCTGAAATTTAATTATAACACACAGACTCTGATCTGTGCAAAACTATTGGTGCTGGATTTAGTTTTCTGAAAAACGTGTGTAGCTATTTTTCAAAATTAATTTACAGCGGGAAAAACATACGCACAAGAAATGATGAAAAGCTTTGAGAACGTTACAAAGCTGCAGGAAACTTTCACAGCACGTTTTGACTATTACAAAACAATCTTTGTGTTGCCTACCAAGCAGAAAATGGAAACGAGAATGCAGAGATGTCTGTGCTTCGTGTTATGTTTGCTTGGTGGTTCTCTGTGCACAAGGTAAAATAAAATGCAATGCAATTATTCCATGAAACAGTAAATGAGTTCCTCAAACAGAAACTCTACAAGAAGTGATGCTTTAAGCTTAGTTTGTCATGTGACTCAATGTGTTACAATTTAGAATGTTTATAAATATAATGTAGTGAAATGTAAATTACAGGAATGTTAGGTATATAACATTTGCATACTTCAACACTCTTGTCCCCTTATTTTAGGCTTGTTTTCAAGACAACTTTAATTTACATTTATCCCCAATTAACATGTTACAATGCAGCCCATGAAACAAGACTCGCATATGATGTTCTCATGAAACTAAAAATAATTGTCATAGAAAATAAAAACCCTTGTTCAACTTAAATACAATAAAAGACGTTAAAACTTGCAATAAGTAACATATAAGGAAAAACAAATGTTTACAATGCTATAAAAGTGGAAATTCCTTCTAATACAAGAAGTTTAGATTAAATGTAACATGTTGAAATCGCAATAGAAACAACAAATTTGAAAAGAAACGTGAAAATGACTGTAAACATCAATGTATGAAATAACACCGCAATGTTGATTGTGCGTTTACCAAGAGTGAAATAGAAGCAATCAACAAATTAAAACTTAAAGCTAAACAGTTAATAATACAGCAATATATATTGTATAACAGAATTAAACTCAATGATTGAACTTCGACAACAATATTAATATTGTAAATACATAAAACATTTAACAAAAAAAGGAACTTATTTTAAAATACAAGAATTTAACCATGTGTATTATGTACATATGCATAGATATTGAAGAAAAAAAGGCAGTGAAAAATAATAATTTTAAAAGTAGAATAGCTTATTTATATTTACACGGGAAAAACAACGAACGGTAACTCATAAACGATTAAAGACTTATAAACTTGCAAGGCGCGTTAAAAAAGCTGAACAACAGTATGTGTGTGTGTGTGTGTGTGTACATATAAGTAAATCCATGGAAAAATAAAGGAAATCAAACATAAAAAGCATACATATACATAAAGTGCTTAAATTAAGTGTTGGTTGGAAGGAAGCAGGATGTGAGAGAAGCACTTGAAATTGAAAAAAAAAAAACGTAAACCATTCGTGTGTAATTTTAGATAACATGTGACTGAAATAGTCATTCTGAATTTTTATAGTTTATTAACTAAATGTGTAATAATCACACAATCTCACATTTTCTTATTGTAGAAGCAGAACAAAAAGTGTATTATAGCTGTGATTGCTTCACAATTTTGGTGTGGAATGTTTAAAAACGAGTGGTGTTTAATTAGGAGGTTTCGCAGGCTACACAAAGGAGATTTGAAAATTTTTATATTATAAAATGTATTTTTAACTTTAATACTTTGGTCTACTTTCATAATTTTTATAGTCGTGATCAAGTTCACAGTGTAGATCGTTTTTTTTTTGTCAATTTTTTAAAAAGTAATTTGGAGAACTATGCAAGAGTTTGTTGGCTGTGGTTTTTATATTTGTACATAAATTTTCACAATGTACCACAAGAGACTTTGTGTGCTGCCGTAATTATTAAGTTTTGTGTTGATTGTATTTTATTTATGTGTTTCAGTCCTATGCTTAACCATACTGGAAATGCATATTCGATAGTATATATGTTTTGTAGATTTTTATTATGTTGTCTGGTGAGGTTCCTTGGTTTTTGCAGATTAGATTATTTGCATAACTTGTGCGTCTCTAGTTTTTTTTTTTAAATATGTTTTTTGCATGTTTCATCCATGCTAATTTCGTATTGAAGGTTAAATCTAACAGGTTTGTTGTGGTCTGGAGAAGTGTTTCGCTCGTGTGTAATTTGGAAGGATCTCTTTTATGTTTTGTTTGTGAATGTAACTAATTGATTTTTGGTAAGTTTGGTTTAACACAATATTTCTGACAGTATTCTTCAATATTATCTAACAACAGTTGTAGATTTGTCGCTGTTACGGATGGGGTGGGAGCGCTTTTTCAGACCACAATATCGTCCGCGAATTGTGATGCATACTCCAAGTTTGGGTGTTTTAAGGGCATATTGATGAACAGAATAGGGCTAATTACCCCTCCTTTGGGGACACCAACCTCTGGAATAAAGGAGAAGGTTCCCCTGATGAAATAATAATCAGTGATATCGAGAAAACCCACTTGTAGAGAAATATATGTTAAAACGGCATCGTTAGGTTCACAAAGGATGACTAAAGGTCGAAACGTTGTTCGCTCCTCTACGTAAAATATATTCTCAACCCAAACGAGCCGTTTTTTACATATATAAGGTTCCGCTGACATTAATTTTCCAACTTCTCTTTTCCAGGACTCCTCGGTGTGGATTCCTGTACTTGGTGAGGGGACTTCCCAGGGAAGGTTCTGTTCTGTCTGGATACCTTCTCTGGGACCTAAACATCCACTCACGTGTTTGCCTGCGTGGCGACCCGTGAAAGGGAGAAGAGGATCCTGGTGGTTGAGAGGTCCAACCCTAACACACTACTTTGGCCTGCAGACGGGCGGCCTTAGGGTGGCCCTCCTTGGGTCAATCGGCTGGTCCACTTGGGCTAGAGTCAACCAAGTACCAGTGTTGGAAGTTCTCAACGGGTGTTATGGACATTGTGCCTGATGCTGGTGTTTGGGTATAGTGCTCCACATTGTAGTGCGTCCCCTCGTAGGGCTCTATGGTGTGTGGGGTCAGTGGGTACCAAAATTTTCCTTTTTTCTTCTGGATCCTCTTTCAAAAAATTTATATAAAATAGCGACCACGTCATGAAGACTCTGAGCAGAACTCTTCAACATCTGTAACACACGTACCTCATTTTCTGATATTACATTCTCTTTCAGAAAAACCTTTAGGGCAATTGTCCCCCTTTTTATTCAGAAGGGACTAAAGGGTCTTGCTGGCTCTCCAAAGTCAGTAAAGAAGTTTCGATCTGGAGATATATTAGTTGAAACATCCACAACCCACCACAGTAAACTCCTCTTGAATTCAACAGCAATTGGGGATATACCTATTGAGGTTACCCTTCATGCTACCTTGAATTCATCACGAGGAGTTATTGTTGAGAGGGATTTGAAGAACATCCCCGAGTCAGAGATTCTCACTGGTCTCTCCACTCAAGGAGTTTCTGCAGTGAGGCGCATTTCCACTCGCAAAGATGGAGTTACACTGCCAACAAATACCTTCGCTTTGACATTTACATCATCACGTGCACCTGCCACCATCAAGGCAGGTTATCTAATTCTCAGAGTACGGCCATACAATCCAAACCCTCTCCGATGTTTCCCGTGTTAGAGGTTCGGCCACTCAAAGACATCATATCGTGGTTCCCTGACATGTGCTCGTTGTGGTGGCAAGGACCACGATGCCTATAAAGGTGACATGGACCCACATTGCGTCAACTGCAATGGTTCTCACCCTTCCTATTGTCGTTCTTGCCCAAAATGGTTGGAGGAAAAGAGGTGCAGCGTTTGAAAACGACTCATAACATTAGTTATCCTGAGGCTCGGAAATTGCTGCCCGCCACTCCATCTCGGACATATGCTGCTGCACTTCGTTCCACAACTACAGTGGGAGTGCAGACAGATATCTCTGTGCCTCCAAGAGAATCGTTTTCAGAAAAATGAAAAGCCTTTTGACCTGCATGGTTAAAAAGGTTGATGAATCGACTTTAACACCCATCTCTGTTTCTCCCATACATTCCAACAAACTTCAAGATACATATCCTTCAGTTTTAAATACAGGCATTTCTTCTGATACATCTTTTTCTCCCACCCCAAGAGGCAAAACAATCATTCGTTCGCCCAATTCACCTGCACGTAAATAAAATGGCCACCTTGATACAATGGAACTGTCGAGGTTTTCGTTCTAATCTGGATGATATCAAAACACTGATTGCTTCCTACAATCCTGTATGTCTTTCTTTACAAGAAACATTTCTAAAACCTGCTGATACAGTCACCATTCGGCAGTTTTCTCTGTACAGAAATGACAGGCTGTGTGATGGACTAGTACATGGAGAGGTGGCATTATTGGTTGACTAGCATGTGTCCACCCTGTCTTTGTCACTCAACACACCCTTGGAGGCCGTAGCCATCCGTGTTTCCTTGGGCCATACCATCACTGTTTGTTCTCTCTACCTGTCCCCTGGAGAGACATATGATCAATCATACTTTGATGCTCTCGTTGAACAGTTACCGTCTTCATTTCTAATCCTGGGGGACTTTAATAAACATCATCCCTCTGGGAAAGTCATGTTATTGATGGGAGGGGTCGCTCTGTAGAGCGTATGCTCTCTGATCACAATCTTTCTCTTTTCAATACTGGTTCTTCCACTTAATTTCATGCACCTAGTCAGTTATTTACCGCTATTGATCTCTCAATTTGCTCCCCTTCATTATTCTCCCATTTTTCATGGAGGGTTGACAATAATCCACTAGGCAGTAATCATTTCCCTATACTTTTGAGAGAGACTGGCCGAGGCCGATGCCACCCTACCCACGTGCCCCGGTGGAAGCTGGATCAGGCAGACTGGTCCACTTTCACTGCTCTCGCAGAACTTGATCATGCCATCGTGAATCAGCCATAAATAGACGACTGTGTGGCAGCTGTAACTGGCTGTATTATACAAGCAGCTGCTCAGTGTATTCATAAAACCTCGACACGTTTTCCACAATATCCTCGTCCGTGGTGGAATCCTGCTTGCCACAAAGCACGGAAGGCTCATAAACGAGCCTGGGGTACTTTTCATAGATATTCCACACTTTCGAACCGCATCGCTTTTCAACGGGCCCGTGCACATGCTAGGTGGGTAAGACGTCAAAGCCAGAAGGAATCTTGGATTAAGTTCACAACTAGCATATCTTTTACCACCAGTTCCAAGGTCATATAGGACAGGATTCGAAAGGTCAGTGGGCACTACAATTCTGTCCCCCTCTCGATTTCACTTTCTGAAGGTCAGGAGGTGGCTGATGTCCGGAGCATTGCTCTAGGTGAAATCTTTTGCCGGGTATCTAGCACTAGCACTTCTGCTTGTTCCTCCACCTTCTTGGCCATCAAGACTCGGGCAGAGCGTTCACTTCTTTCCTTTCGAACTGACTGTCTTTTTGACTATAATTGTCCCTTTACACTGATGGAACTGAAAATGGCCCTTCATCAGTCTGGCAGTACATCTGTTGGACCTGATGATGTACACTATGACATGCTGCACCATCTATCTCCTGCTTCTCTTGATGTCCTTCCAATTGTCTTTAACCAGATCTGGTAGGATAATGTTTTTCCTGATGCCTGGCGCCAGGCTATTATTTTACCTTTTTCTAAGCCAGGGATAGATCCCAAGATACCTTCAAACTACCGTCCAAATGCTTTGACGAGCTGTCTCTGTAAGACCTTAGAAAGGATAGTTAATGCTCGTCTTGTTTGGTTTCTCGAATCAAACAACCTCCTCTCGCCCACCCAGTGTGGGTTCCGACGACAACACTCCACCACAGACCACCTAATTCGTGTTGAAACATCAATCAGAGAAGCCTTTCTCAAACGCCAACATATTGTATCAATATTCTGTGACATTGAGAAGGCTTATGGCACAATATGGAGGTATGGCGTTTTGCGAGACCTCCATACATATGGGTTACGTGGCTATTTACCCATGTTTATTAAAAAAAATTTAGTGGACAGAAGATTCCAAGTTGTGTGGGTTCGACACTCTCCCGTTTTTTTGTACAGGAACTTGGAGTCCCTCAGGGCTGTGTTTTGAGTGCCATAATTTTCAGTATAAAGATAAATGCCATCACTGAACAGCTTCCTCTCACTATTGCGAATGGGATGTATGTTGACGACTTTCACATCTCATGTCAGTCGTCGAACATGAGATATATTGAGCGGCAACTACAAACTGCCCTCAATAGTGTACTGAAGTGGACTATGGCGAATGGTTTTAATTTCTCTCTCTCTAAAACCGTTTGCATGCACTTTTGCCGCCAACGGGGAATTCACCCTGATTCTGAACTTCATATCGGTGAAGTTTCGCTGCCAGTGGTCCCTGAGACCAAATTCTTGGGGCTTATCTTTGACTGCAAGCTAACCTTTATGCCACACTTAAAGCAGCTGCGGGTCAAATGCACAAGAGCACTGAACATCCTTCGTGTCCTCTCTACCACCAGTTGGGGAGCAGATTGATGTTCTATGTTAAAGGTATATCGTGATTTTATTCGATCAAAACTCGACTATGGATCAATGGTCTATGGCTCTGCCAGACCCTCGGCCTTAAAGATGCTGGTCCCCATTCATCACCAAGGACTTCGACTCTGCACTGAGGCTTTCTGCACCTCTCCAGTTCAAAGCTTATACGTTGAATCTCATGAACCTTCTCTGCATCTTCGCCGTTTGCAACTATCTTTACTATATTATTCAAAACTTCGTTCCTTACCAAAGCATCCCACCTGGGGATGTGTTTTCCTTTCTCAGTGGGCCGTACTTTTTCAGAACTGACGATCTGCCATTGCTCCGTTTGGCCTTCGCATCCAGGCGCAATTAGATGAATTGGGTCTGTCCTTGAATAACATTGCAGATTTCACGGGTCAGCCCATCCCACCATGGTTTATTACAGTCCCCAAATGTGAACTTTCTTTCAGTCATCTGAAAAAAGCAGATACTCCAGATTGGAAGTACCATCTTTTATTTTATGAACATCTTTCAAACAATCATTCCGTTCCCATTTATACATATGCTTCGAAATCAGGTAATTCAGTGGGCTCTGCTATAGTTTGCTTCGGTTCGGCGGTTGTGCGCAAAATCCCCTCTACAGCTTCTGTGTTCACTGCTGAACTGTATGCCATAATCTCTTGCCCTGGATCATATTGAAGTTGACCAGTACTCCAACTGCACTATTTATACTGACTCGCTTAGTTCTATACTGGCCCTGGAATCGCAACACGTTGGCTCACACCTTGTTCTCGCTGATATTCAAAACCGACTGGCCAGTTTCTCATTAACTGCTACTTCTATCCAGTTTTTCTGGATACCAGGCCATGTTGGTATTCGTGGGAACGAGCTTGCAGACACGGCAGCTAAATCTATCTGCTCCGGCACTATCACCACTGTGCTTATTCCGTATATGGACTATGGTCTTGTATTCAAGGCTCGGCTCCGTACCAGCTGGCAGTCACTTGGAGTGAACAACGCGACAAGCTTTTTCAAATGAAACCTTATATTGGGCTTTGGCCATCTAGCTTCCGTTAGGTTCGGAAAGAGAAAGTTGTTCTGACTAGACTATGCATTGTTCAAAGTTTTTTAACTCATCGTTTTCTTTTATCTGGAACTGATGCACCAATGTGTAGTTTGTGTAACACTCAAATCACTATCAGTCACATTTTACTTTCTTGCCATCGTTACACATCTCAACGACGGCAATATTTTAAATATGTTTTTTTTTTTCCCAGGGTGTATCTGTAACATTGGACAATGTTATTGGTTAGGGTGACACTGTCCATCTTGATGAAGTTTTTCGTTTTTTAATGGCCATTAATCTTTTTAATCTCATTTAAGTGTTGCATATTTATTTATTACACCTTTTTAATTGTGGCTCCTTTTTTACAGTTTCATTATCTCCAGTTCAATTTGACATTGGAAAATGACCAGAACATTAAATAACTCGACACCAGGACTGGAAGGGCCAACTTCAGGTGACAAACGCTGCTGTTTGAACTATCCGTTTGTCGTCCTGGCGAGTTGTTATTCCACTTTTGCTGCATGTCTTTTAAACTTTTATTACTTTACCCTTTGGTACTGGCCATAATGACACATAACCCGGAACCAGGACTGAAAAGGCCAACTTCAGGTGACTGACGGTGGTTTTTGAACTTACCTGTTAGTCTTCCTGTCGGGTTATGATCATTACCATTGTGCTTGAGTAAGTACTTTACAATTTATTTTACTCTGCTTTCTCTCTTACCATTGTAAACTAGGTGTCAACGTTGGTTTTATGCTTTTTCTGTTTTTCAATGATGTTTTGTTTTACCTTGATTTCTTTTTCTATATTTTACTACATTTAATTTATTTTTACCTTTTTACCGGACGTTTGGCGCAGATAGCCTAGCTGTTTTGTGCCATAAAGCACTAAATCAATCATACAACTATCTTCCAGGAAGTGAGATAGCCAGGTGATCTGTGGTCTGTCTCTATATTTTCTAAATTCATTTTTAATTCTGGTAATTTTAGAGTTATTTCTAAACAATTTGAGAGTCTATTACTAATTATTCTTTCGAGAATTTTTCCTACACAGCTGGCCAGGCTGATCGGGGAGTAATTGTTTGGTTTACTTGCTGGTTTTCCTTTTTCATGGAACACAAAGACTATTCCTTGCTTCCAAAAAACCTGGATGTATCCAGAACTGAGTGATAAGTTAAAGATTGCTGTTATGTGTTCACACGGTCCCTGAACGCCTTTTCAAAAAGGAGAATGGCTTGTATGTCATCCTCTCCTGGTGTCTTGTCTTTTGTAGATTTTATTGTTAGTTTTACTTCCTTTCCTCTTATTGTTATTGCGTGTAATTTCACGCAAAGCTATACCAGGGCTATCTGCGCTAGCCGTCCCTAATTTAGCAGTGTAAGACGAGAGGGAAAGCACAAGTCATCACTACTCACCGCCAACTCTTGGGCTACTCTTTCACCAAAGAATAGAAGGATTGATCGTACAATTATAACGTCCCATAGCTGAAAGGGCGAACATGTTTGGTGTGACGAGAATACAAACTCGCGACCCACAGATCACGAGTCGAACGTCTAAACCCAACTGGGTAAATTGGTACATGCTCGCGCAAGTGTTGAATGTCATAGAAGAGCGCGAAGGTACTTTTATTACACATGCGCGCGCAGGTACATAAATTGGTATATGCACGCGCAAGTGCTGATTTTCGTACAAGTGCGCGCAGGGGCATAAATTGTTACATGCGCACACAAGTGCTATAAATAGTACAAGCACGCACAAGTCCTTATTTTTGGGCCTGGCATGGTTTAGCGCGTTAAGGCGTGCACTTCGTAATCTGAGGGTCGCGGGTTCGCGCAAAACATGCTCGCCCTCCCAGCCGTGGGGGCGTTATAATGTAACGGTCAATCCCACTTTTCGTTGGTAAAAGAGTACCCCAAGAGTTGGCCGTGGGTGGTGATGACTAGCTGCATTCCCTCTAGTCTTATACTGCTAAATTAGGGACGGCTAGCACAGATAGCTCTCGAGTTGCTTTGTGCGAAATTCCAAAGAAACAAACAAACCTTATTTTTGTAGATGCGCGAACAGGTGCGAAAATTGGTATATGCTCGCGCAAGTGTTGATTTTCGTAGAAGCGTGCGCATTTACGAAAATTGGTACATGCTCCCACAAGTGTTGATTTTGATACATGTGCGCGCATGCGTGTTTCAGATTTTGTTTTCTTTACTATTTACACGTGTGGATGATTGGAGTAGAGACTGTGATTTTTTCTTTCATTCAACAGATATAGATATACAAGGATTAATTTGCTACATGTTTTAGTAACTGCTGGTTTTGCAACAAGATATTCTGATTCTTCGATTGTTTGTGAATGGAGTTTTTCTCCTGCTACGTAACATAGATGAGCGTGTATCTGATTTTAAGAAAACAAATAATAATTTATTGTCTGCAGTATATTAATAAGCAATGTGAACTAGTTTTATACATATGATTCTGTACGCTTTTTTATACAACAAAGTAACAGGTTAATATGAATTTTATGAATCAAACGTTTTTCAATCCGCTTTTGACGGTGAGGTATGTAATTCTCTTCAGTTGTATTTACAATGTTGGTGTCTTATACAAGGGTTCTAATGCAATATCAAATTAAAAGAACACGTGAATTTGTGTTGCAACTAGGGTTAACATTTTTTTACTTTATATAAAAAAATTTCGAAATAATAGTATTTAGAATGTGATTCATATAGTGAAATTATCTTGTAATGTAAAAGCATTGAATTTTTCATATTATAATTTTGCCCTTTCTCTGATACCATTATCTGCTCTGTTGTTTTCTAATAATAAACAAACTACAATTAATATTCTTTCATGATGCATGTGTATATGAATCTTCTAGCATACCAATTCTCAGGAAGTTACACGAAACACAACTTTTGTCAGAAATAAAGTTACAATAACATTGTTCTAACAACAATCCGGACAGTTGAATCAAGTTCTTAATGCCAATACATAATTCAATATCTTTTCGTCAGATCAAGCCAAAAACAAGTAATCCAAACACCCAAGGAAACATGTTGACCTAATCTGATTTATTGTTGATTTCCTTTCTTTTGAATAGTTTAACAAAACGATTCAAGAGCTATTTGCTCTGAAAATTCCTTAACTTTGAACGAAAATACTATAATGACAGCAGTCAATCAACAGTATACACTGCCAATTGTAGTTTACTATTGTTTGACTAAAGAATGAAATTTGACCTTACTCTTATAACACACCCATGATCCAAAAGTGTAGATCACTTTTTTTTTGTTTATTTACATAGGTAGAAGAAGACAGATTAAGAAAGATCCACGAAAATAAATCGTCCCTCCTCAAAGGAACAATACAACCAGTGATAAATAAATTTGGACAGTTTTTCTGACTTCTTTCACCAGTGTCATTTCATTCACTTTGGTGGAGAATTGTTCTTTCCCTCCTTTCTTCCTGTTATTTCCAGTTCTCCCAGGAGATCTTTAGTAAGTTTCTCAACATATACAGAGTTGATATATCCACAGTTAAGATGCCCTGCTTATAGCTTTGTCCTTATTCAAACATGAGAAAATTATATATTTCCTGTCATCAGTGCTCATACTTTGGTAAGTTAGACATTTATGTCCTCTGTCATCTGAGTTACTTCAGATGAATTGAAAGTTAGTTACTGATTGGTACTTTGTTTTTTCTGGGTAAACTTAATTGTCTTGGATGTTCATTACTATTACTATTATAATCCTAATTTTTAGAAGTGCAGGACTTAATATGTGCCCTTCATTGTCCTTCTTAATTTAGATATCTGTTAAGTTAGACATTAATTGTTAATGTGTTTTTTTTAGTAATTCTGGTCAATTTGCACATTCTTTATTATTCCATACTTTGTGGACTAGATACAATTAGATTGTTTGCCCATAAGATATTTATCAGTATTTTGTTAACTGAGTATGATTTAATAGTTTCTCCATTACACAGCTTTACTACTTGTAATATTCTATTTATTCTGTCCAATTGTTTTTCATCATTGTTAACTGTATATCTTATTATCCTAATTTTCATCAGTGGTACTTAAAATCTTTTGACTTGTAATGTATTCATTTATTTCCCATGACTAAACTTAATTTTGGCTACTTCAATGTTTGTGATACTAGAAACCTAATTTAATCCCAGTAATCTACACTTTATTGTTCTGCCCCATAGTGTCCACTTTACTGATAGCTGTTTGCAACTTTAAGTCCAATTCTCAAATTCAAGACCCTACCATTCAGACTAACCTTGGCTCTAAGTTGTGTGGAGGTACGAACTTTTTTCTGACTCTGAGTCTTTGCACACTTCATTCTGTGGATTATTGGCTCCCGCTTGCTTCCATCCATTTGAAGAGACCACACTACTCTGCTCTAACAAGATGCACTATTAAATAGGATTCCTAATGATGGAGAGAAGTCTCTTCTTACCCTTCTCAATACCTCATTCATGAGTTCTTCTTTTCAACCTCAGTAAAGTTTAGCTTCCTCCTTCATCTTCACGTTTGGAATGAATAATTTACACATCCATCATCTTCCAATCTCTGGTCTACCATGGAGTGGTCACTCCATACCACCTTTACTGAGGTTCTTAAGCTTTGTCCCACTTTTCTCTACTTCTGCTGGGATGGTCGTTGTTATGGTGCATTACAACATCTTCAAAGTGTCACTTATACCATAAGGCCAGTGGTACCAATTCCAGGTATCTGTGCTCATGGTCACCACATTATGATTGTAACTTTTCATTTTCCTGGCTCCCTAAATTTGGTGTTAAATTTATTATATTCTCCCAAGTTTCTTCTCATGGAGTGGCCTCTCATTTTGTGGGTGTCAACACTTCCTACCTACATGTATGGCTTCAGTCAGTTCCATTGTCTCAGCCCAGTCTCTGGTTGAATGTGTTACGTTTTTCCTTTCCTGATTCATCAAGCCTCTGTTATCTGTCTATTACCACAGATAACATATCTTTTGAAATTTGTCTCTTTCTCATTGTTTTTTGCACTTCCCACCTTTCCCTATTATTCACCCAGTTGTTAAATAAAGACTTCTCTACTTCAATTGTGTCTAGCTATTGGGCGACCTTACTGATTACCCAACATTTCATCTGGCTTCATTTTTTTCCTTTCTTTTCCCTCCTTTTTTACTTCTTTGAATTGTTTATTGTGATCTAAATGTGGTCCTTATTGCTCTTTCCTCCATATAAACTTTTGTCTTCATGTTCTATCTACGTGCTCTTCCTGAAGACCTCTTTTCTTCCCGTCCTTCCTTGCAGTCATAGTTCAGCTACTTATGTCATTAATGTTACCCACTCATTACATCATCCCTCTTACGTCATTCTTTATCCAAACTGGTCCTTCTTCTCTAAGACCTATGCCAAAATTTTAATTGTTTTTTACTCTCTCACCTTTTCTTAACCTTCCATTTCTAACCTAAATTCCCATTCCAGTCCTGATCAACTTCTTTGTCTGATTCATTCCTTAAGATGATATATGGCATGTACTGTCTCCTTTTGGGTTCACAATCCCAACCTTTTATTCCCTGGAACCATTCCATTTCCAATGGCCTTTTCCTTTTTATGCATACTGGTTTGGTTCATCAACTTCTGTTTGAACTTATCTCTGATAGGTTGCCATATCCACAACATCCCATCACATTCATGCCATTACTATGTCTGTTGTTGCATGCCTTCACTGTCCTTTAAAGGAGATTGTTAAGGCTGCAATGTAGACTACTCCTAGTACTTTGGTCATTCATCATATTCATGATCTCACACATGGACTTCCTACCATTTCAACTATACACACATTCTTTTGCCTTTGACTGGATAAGTCTTTTCACTTTTTTCGTTTTCCTTCCAGCATTCCTAATCTTCACCAATACTATAAGAATTCTATTCTCCATTGGGTGTCAGCTGGTGAGCTATACATTTTATAAAATTTTAAATGGACAAAAGGAACTTATTATTTCATCAAGGATGTCCCTTCCAACTCCCAAATATGTTCACCCCTCACAACTCATGTATTCATTCAATCTTTTCTTAAACTCAGTTTAAAAAAGTAATCCTATCTAAATTTTAAATAATTCCAACTCTAACAAAGTTTCAATTTATGCTCCCTTGTTCTACTGTTGTCACTGCTAGACATGAAAAAGTTTGAATGATAAATATTATCAATACCCTTAATAAACTCAAGCACTTAATCAAGTCCCCTCTGAAGTTTTCCTCTCTAGAGAATTCAAGTTTAGATATTTTTAATCTGTCCTCATAGGACAATTCAGCCATCCCAGGTATTATGTTAGTGTTTCCTCAGAATCTTCTCTTACAATTCAATATCCTTCTTGAGGAAGAGATATAAAAACTGTATAAAGTACTCTAAATTTGACCTTGAAAATGATCTATACAGTGAAACAATAATACCTCTTGTCTTGTATTCAGTATTTCTATATATACTACTACAAATCCAATTAACCATATTGCTAGCTACAATACACTGCTTAGATGACTTAAGTGAATCTTTCTATCACAACATCATGATATTTTTTTTTACATGCGGTATTTAATATATTCGTATTTAAGTTTTAAAAATAATTTGAATTGAGAAAACCCACACACATTACATTTTGGACGTGTGAACATCTGCCATGTATTGGCCCAATACATTAAATGATCTAAATCTCCTAGTAAGTCTGCAGCATCTCTGATGCAGTTAGCAACACCCCAAAAACCTTCATGTCATTTTCAAACTTCAAAATTTCATTACTCATTCCAGAATAAATATCATTAATACAAGTCTCAAATAGCAGATAACTCAGTAAAGAGCCCTGAGACACACTACTTGTTAGTATGACCCAGTCAGATCTAATTCCATTTATTACTGTTTTCTATCCAATTTAACAACATTCCTCCCAGAACCACATATTTAGTTTTTGTAGCGAGTGTTTTGTAAGGCATCTTATCATCAGATACTTCCTGAAAATCAAGGTAAACCAAATCCATGGTATTTCCTTAATTAACCCTTTCAGTGATATTTGTTAACCAAGACTTTCCCTTGCTGAAAGTATGCTGGCTCTTTCATATTATGTTAATCTGCTTTAAGTGAATTTGTAATGCGTCTTTAATTACACACTCCAAACACTTTCCAACTACTGATCTAAGATTAACTGGCCTACATATCTCAGGATGGCTGGTATGGATATTAACACTTTTACTAATAAAGCAGAGAAGAATGTTACAACCTTCTTAGGTCATTTTCAGGTTAATCATACCAGCTGTCCTGAGACACATTTTTACTTTAAGTGGGTTTCTCATCATCGAGAATAACTGGCCTATGATTGCCTGGGAAATGTTTATCACCTTCTTTAAATATTAGACTAACATCCAACTTCCAGTTTTCTAATACTCTTCAACTACTCAATGACTTATAAAAAGTATTAGCTAGTGGTTCATAAGTATAATCTTTAAGTTTCTTTAAAACTCTAGGATAAAAGTTGTCTGGTCCAGGGATTTATCAATTTTCATGTTTCCCAATTTTAGTCTTACAGTTTCAGAACTTCAAATGATATATTTTACATCAATATCTTTCTCATACATTAAGTGCTCTGGTTTGTCCATTAAGTTTAAATTTATTGTGTTTATTTTGTTTATCCCAAATATGATTGCTTAAACTTTACTAAACCATACTGGAACTGTCCTGT
Source organism: Tachypleus tridentatus (assembly GCF_004210375.1). NCBI lineage: Eukaryota > Metazoa > Arthropoda > Merostomata > Xiphosura > Limulidae > Tachypleus > Tachypleus tridentatus. The sequence continues at coordinate 25,662,856 of NW_027467782.1, read as the reverse complement.
ATTTTATGTATAAAATACGCATGTCATGTATACATATCAATTATTTACCTTAAGTTCTTACCACATCTGTTCAAGATCACCTGCCAGCTCTTTAACCAAATCTACAGAACTAGATCATGTTTCATTCCATCAAAATTATCTTTACCAAAATTTGGAATTAGGATATAATTCGTCTTCAATTTTACATGTAATAAAATACCAAACCTAATAGTTCCATATCTGCATGTACTTAAAAGTTCACCAACCACAACTCTATCCTATTGACTTTAGAAATTAATATTAAATCTAATATAGATTCCTTTATTCTAGGTTCTGTCACCAGTTGGTGTACAAAAGAATTCTGAACTTTTTCCATAAGCCTATCCCTCTCATTGTCAGATGCAAAATTTTCCCAGTCGATACCCCTAAAAGTAAAATATCCCATAATAACATCTTTTCATTGATATCCATTAACACTAACTCAAGCTGACTCAACCTTATTGCTGTTATCTTTAATATATTCTAACTCAACAGAATGTAGTTCACTCCTCACACATAAAGCTACTACTCCCACTTTTTTTTCAATATTCTATATCTAGTAAATAATCTGTAGATTGGTGTTTCAAACAAATTTCCTTCATCAAAATTGTTCAAACTTAACCCAGTCTCAGTGATACCCATAATAACAAAATCATCAGCTTTTCCCAGATGGGTATTGATAGATAAAATAATAAACTAATTGGTTGGAACAGGTCCATCTCACATGGGATCTTTTCATGATGTTGGAGTAAAATAGATGCCTCTGTTCTCATTAATTACAGTTGCAGAAGGTTCTGTCTGCTTCTAGAGGTGAGAGTGGGAGACTTTGTCCAAAAAATATAAATAAATCAAAATTAGTCTTTTCTTTCTAGAATGATTTCAAATTGTAATATGAAACTATACTCATAACAGTATACATCCATTTACAATTAAACTTTACTTTTCTCCCCATTTGACTACCCTTTGAACTGTAACTATAATTCGTGCCATTATAAGTTGCATCACTCAATATGCACGTAGCTCTCATTATGCTATTGAATTACACTACCCATGAACTACTTACTACCTAGTTGCTTGCATTCGTGTCTTGTAAAACATTTTTATTACATTATTATTATTATTTATTTCACCTAATCTAATCTTAATTAACCTTACAAAATCCCTATTTTTACATTTTAATTACCTTTGGAGTATTGAATAAAGAAAAAACAGGAAAAACAAGAAATAAAGTACTTGCCTAATCTATTTTTTTCTTGGTGTCAAATGTTGAGAACACTTAAGCATATTTTTATAGTAATGATTGCAATGTACGAAATATTTTGTTAATTAACGAATACACCAAAGAACATAGACTAATAACATGCAAAAGGAAGATAAGTTTCTCAAACAATTACAATATTTCTGGCTTTCTAACTATGCAACAAAAGCTGTTACAAATTCACCCAAGTTACCTGTTGTGATTCCCATGGTAACAAATGTTGTATTGTAAGAGAAACTGACACTTGTCTGTAACTTAATACAAAATGTCATAGAATAGATCAAACCTTGATATTCTATTAGTTACAGGTAAAATGTAAAAGATAACTATTAACAAACAGAGGATGTGACAGGTGGGTGCAGTAAGAGGGGTCTGATATTCTATGACAGCTTTGTAACCAAACAAAATTGAAAATTATGAAAAATTATGTTTTGTCTGAGCAATCAAGATTTTACAGTGAGTAACTTTAATTTTGTACTTTATGAATGTGTGATGGATAAAACAGATGAGAAAAGATGTCTAGAAAAAGTGTCACACTCTGAGAAACACAGTATTAATTAAATATTGTCCTGCAATATAATTGCAGAATTAAGATCATAAAACTTAAAGTATTAAAATATAGATTATTAGTTGAAACTTTACACTCTGTTAATTCATTTAATGATGTCAAAAAAGCACATTAATAAATTTTGAACATAAGACACTAAAGCTTTGTTTCATGCACAGTAAAGGACACCCAGGGCAAAAGGGTTAAATCTCAAATTCATATTAACAAATTAAAAAAACAGAAGTTTATCTAAAACAAACAAGTAGAAACAACAGAAATCAAACACAAGTTAAAAGTGATATTAATTTGTGATCAGTCATGGTCCAAAGTTTGTTGCATGAAGAATGATTTAAAAACACATGTCTATACAACAGAATGTCAACTGAGAAAGTTAGCATAGTGCTAGAGTGGCAGTAGTTAGCAATGCTAGTAATAAATGACACAATATGATTGATGGAGGGTGGTCACATGATCAGCACATGTTCTGAAATGGTAAGAAAATAAAGGAGTAGAAAAGACTGGTGCACTGATTGCAAACATTTTTATAGCAATGCTTAAAGGGCAAACCAAGACTGAAATAGCTTTGGGTGAGAGGAAGTAATGTTGTTTTGGAAAAAGACATCAGTAGAAAAAGATGTTGCAATGGTAGAGAGTAATTTGCCACTACAACCAGAATAGAAAAAAAAATACTTTGACAATCACAGAAATCCAAAGGGTGATTTTTAAATTACTGAAATACAAAGTTGATAACTTACCACACAGTAAATGAATATGTGTGAGGCTAGGACTTGAAATTAATGTTAATGAACAATACAATATATAAATTCAAAATAATAAATATTTCAATGAATATTGAATCAGGAGTAAAAAGCAACAGACTTAATCACAAATTCACTAACAACAATTAGTAATAATCAGAAATAATATTCTTCATCAATATCTTGTGAACTAACTTGTGAAAGCTCAATGTAAGATTGACATTCACTTGTTAGATCACAAGATTACAAACCATGAAACTGTAATTTTCATAATGTACAACGTTTATGATATCTGTACATCACCACCAGGGAAAACTGATGCCAGTTTCATATTACATGCATGTGTACTCAAATTAAACATGATCATTTAGAAGGTAAGCTATTATTTTAATGCAATTAAAAATTCAGAGATAAACTAGACAATAGAAGGAATAATAAATGAATGCTAACAAAACCGTAACTGAATATAAAAACATAATTTATTATCTCACAGTGCTGATGTAGCCTCTTTCTTGTAACTTGATTATACAAGTTACATGGTTTTAATTTTGTCACTTGACAAAGTATGTATATCTTACATTAGATGTGAGACAATTATGGTAAGGTACTCATGATGACTCAATCTTATACTTATTTTATTAATCAATATTCACAATGTTAAAACTTTAAGAAAACACAAATATTTTATACCAAGCAGTTATAGCCATATTATATTCTCTGAGTACATGCATCTTGACTGTGTAAAAGGATCTGAGAATGGTATCTGTAATAATTAATTTAAACTCAGCTAAGCCAATACAAATTTAACAGGTGATTACACACTGTTCATTAACAAGTCCCAAAATTGTTTTATAAAAACAGCTGTTTAATATGCATAAATTTTGTTCAATAATAACTGCTATTCAAGTTTGATAACAGCTGATTAGCATGTGCCATTTTTGTTCAACAGGAACTGTTGCTCAGAAGTAGTACCAATTAATTGTATGTGTAAAGTTTGTTAAACATGAACTGATGTTTACATTTTGTACCAGCTGTTTAGTATGACTCATATTTATTAAAAAAACTGATGCTTAACTTGGTAGTGGCTGTTTATCTTCTTAAGATTGCGCAACATGAAAAAATATTTAAACTTGGTAAAAACTGTTTAACACATCAATAGACGTTAACCACCTGTTAACAGGATTAAATGTAATGTATTTCTATATCAGTTCCTGCTGAATTGTCAGAAACATGTTAGACTCAACATAGTTCAAGAGAAGCTAACATAAGAATACTAACTTGTCAATAAGAAGTAGTTACACACACCATTATTTCTTTTACAATGATATATATATATAGATTCTTTTTCAACTCTCCTTTCAATTAACACAAAAGGCGTTAATATTACTTGAAAACCATTGTTAGCTACATAACTTAAATGTTTTTGTTCTTTACGTTTAAAAAATCTGAACATTAATGAATGATGATTTTTTTACTAGTGTAATGTTTTTCCAATTATTTGATGTTTTGAACACAGGGTGAGACCTCTTCTTTCCATTTCATAATAAGATAAATATTTGTTTGAAGGTGTTTTATTTTATTTGCAATGTATGTTTCTTTCATGTGCTAATTAAAACATCCCTTTACAATTTATAAAATAACTACTGTAGAGAACATTACGTTATAGATTTCAAGAAACTTACCATTGGAGGACTACAATATTGTTAATATAAAGTTATTAATAATAAAAATTCAATTATAATAAATAAGTTATTACAAGTAAAACACACATCAACACAACCCACATTTCATCATCCTAAACATCTTTCTACAGTTCTACATACATCTATTATCCTCACATTGTTCTTCTACTATTTCCTCAGCCTCTGTTAAACCTTGTAAGTGATCTGTATCAGGTTTGGTTTCATACCTTTTGAAATCAAATAGGTAGCATCAAATCTGCTCACATTACAGAAAGAAACAAACAGTTCATATTAGACATTATCAAAAGAAAAAGATTCAAAATTGAAATTTATCTTCATAAAATTTCCATTCTTGTTTGCAGTTTGATAGATAGAAAGCTTACAAAAACACATACATTAAATAAATACATAATATTTACTTTCTTTAATAAGACCAAACTTTAATAACCTCTGATGAATATATATTTTGGATATGTACTACATACAAATTTAAGCATACTTCACAAGCTTATTTCAGATAAAGAATTCCAAAAACTAATGAAGTGTTCTCTTTAGTAGAACAGAATATCACCTAGTCTTTACAGTTAATAGTCTCACTAAATTTTGATACATCTTTTTTGGTAATTCAGATCATGTTTTTTGTTTGTTTGTTGATTTTATAAGAAATACAAAGACAGTTAAGTGAAGATACTGAATAACAATATTAACAGAAAATAACTTCTGTCCTTTACAACCAGCTGTTCCAGCAACTGATGTCATTATAATTATTAAATTCAATACATGTGTTCTCTGACACCCTTATACCATTTGAGTTACTAAACACTGAACCTACTGACCTATCTAATGTATGACAGTAATTTAACAGGTTGTAGTATAATAATTATTTAGTGTCACTGTTATTTAAAATACAACTGTAGATCAGTGGAAAGAATAAAAGCCTTTATAAATGCTGACAACTAATAAAACACATAGTAATTCAGGAATAAATCATCAACACATTGATTTTATTTTATCTGTGAATCAGGTAGTTAATGCAATAAAGCATCATCTATCACATAATGAACCACAATGAAACAACTATTGATCTTTGTTCAAGAAAACTTTGAGAAAATATACATGTAAACACATGTGTATACTGAGCATCCAATTAAGTAAACAGTACAACTTCCAAAATGAACAGAGAACTAAAAACAGTTTTACAACTAATACAAATGCTACATTAAATATACAAATAGTAACAAGGTTAAAGGAAATGAATGATCAGTGGTCAAGAAATGACTTTCAGTTTTCTTTCAATAAAGTTTTAAGGCGTTTTCCTCTTTCAGACATAAAATTCAGTACAATTATCCAAATTGGACATAGTAGTCTTATACAGAATGCATAAATTAATGGATAAATGTTTTAAGAAAGCAATTTACTTAAACTATAATTTCACTTTACAAAAGGAATGTAACGTTTAGATAAACATCTGCCAAAACTCATGATGATACACGTTGTACATTTAGAATATTTCAGTAGTTTATGCAATTTCATGTTTACATGGAGATTACAAAACTGGTCAGAATGACCAAGCAGATATACAGGTTTAATAAAGTATAATCTAATTGATTATGGATTATGCACGTGGATCACAATCAGTCGTCTGAATATTTTAGTTTGAAGTATATGTTTTTTTAAATTCTTTAGATACACTTACCATTTTGGAAACTTTTTGTAAGCCTAATTTTCTTTTCACTTTTGATAAAACACCACCAGTGACTTCATCACAAAAAATGCTCTTGATTGGATGCTGTAAAAAATTACTTTTTATAAATTTACTTACTACAGTTAATTTTAAACATGAGGTATAAAATCACGAAAAATGTTTATAATACGTAATATAAAGTTTGTTTTTCAATGGTCCATAATTAATCTTTTTGTTAAAATACAGTTTACTACTAATTATTTTGTATTGGATACTTTTGTATTAAGGTGGTTAATTACCTCAGACACATTTCAGTTACATTCTTAACCATAATGTTGGCAAGTCTTTCTGCAATTTTATATCAAATCATATTTCTTTATTGAAGAAATTATAATAAAATAAATAGATTTTATAATCTTAAAATCGTTTTCTATGGGAAAAGATTAAGTATAGAAAATCTTAGTGATTTACATAAAAAACATAATTAAAGAAAAAGTTATTAATTCAAATTCTGTTAAACATTTATGAAACAAAAAGTAACTTCTGAATACAAGGTGACAAGTGCCTGCAGGATCAAACTACTTCATGAGAAAGATAATCAATACATCTTGCTCTGATCCACCAAATACTTATGAAGTAGTATACAACTTTGGTCTTCATACACAAGAAGGAATAGTGATGTATATAGGACTGTTCAGAGTGATGCAACTTAAACTGATTATCAAGTAAAAAAGAGGAAGTTATCTTTCTATTCAAGTCACTAGTTGGTCCTCGATAGTCTTCACTTGAAATATTATCTGAGCTTTGTCTGAGTAATGACACTGATTTGTTGTAAATTGTTCACACCACAGCTACTAAAATTACTCCAGGGATGGAAAGGTTATATTAAGATTTCTTCAGAAAAGATCAACAGACAAGGTTTTCAGTATGTTTAAGTGGGTGATACTAATGAATCAGGGAGATAATCCTGTCAGTGTACTATGTAGTGCTGGCTTGTGACTCTACACAATATTTTATGCACAATATCTTAAGGAAGATCCAGAGGCATGCTCTCCCAGAAATATTTAAAATAAGAAACACCATTCTCTCTATTTTCTGGTCTTTTTTTAAAATAAGGGTATAAAAAGTGATTAAATTTGCAATGAACATGTGATTTAGCATTTTCTGCATTAGGTGTAAAACAACTTTTCATAAATGTCATAACGTTTCACCTTTTGTAATGTGAAGATGCCTTTGGAGTGTATTATCCAATGTAAACTTTTATATACGTTAGAATCATGATTTATCTGGGCGATGAAAATACAGCATTAGAACATTTAAACATGAGGTACAGCTCAACACAAGTACTTGTTTATAAAAAGTTATTCTGCATTTTCAAAGATTTTGTTGCTCAAAAATTATATCACAATGATCCATTCATTTACTCTGAATATGTAGATGAAGATCAAAGTTACAAAATAGCAGGTTATGCTCTAATTAATATATATTAAATGAAAGTGTTATTTTTCTATCTCACTTTTTGAACAAATGTAATACTTTTTATTCACTTGAAAGAAAAATAAAGACACTAAAATATAACTAATTTTTTATCTTTAACCCACACATCAATTTTAATACTTACACAAAAAGACACAGTACAAAATTTGTTCACAAGCACACATCGTTACTCAGTATTTCAAGTTTGGTATTAAATCTTTCTTATACAATACTTAACGGAAAATTACATACAAACAGAGGCTTTAAAGAAGTTTGATTTTTATTTTGTTGTTGTTTAATAAATGTAACAACACTATCAACCTTATAATAACATTACTTGAAAATAACAGACAGCTGTCAGTTAGGTTTGCACTTAGCTGAGCCAATTTTCTATGACAGTTAGCTTTAGAAATCTCTATACAAGTCATACTTATTCACCAAGCTGATAACATATCTCTTACAATACACAAATATTGAAAAATTTATTTACAAGGAATTTTCCAAACATGAATTCAAGTGTCAACTCTATATATTTCAATGTTTTACACATTTTACTAGTAGGATAATATTATTTGTGAATATAGATGTCTGTCCATTGTATACAATTATGAATAAGAAAATAAATTTGTTTTTAATTTTTGTTTCAATTATGTCTGTTGTGTATATTTTTTTAAGTCTGTTCAGAAACTAAACGTTTTGTTGAGTTCTAAGTATTTATGTGTTTGTAATTCAGCACAAATATACACAACAGGCTATCTTTGCTTTACCCACCATGTGTATCAGAACACAGAACCAATTTTCTAGCATCAAAAGTCCACACACTGTGCTGCTGGTAATAGTGCAAGAATTCTAAGAACTCTGTTAACAAGTGCAAAAACATGAATAACTCATTCAAACTTTTGACATAGGGTGTTATAAAGTCATTCTGTTGTTAACAAGTATATAAAAAAAGATAACTGTTTGAAAATGTGATAAGCACTCATAATACGAACACTGCTGTAAGATTATTAAAGTTACACCTTTTATAGTAAGAAGAAATATTTTAAAAACAAGTACAACATTTCATTCTCTCATGCAATCATTCTCAAGAAGAAAAGTTTTTATGATAAAGAAGGTTCTAGTAATTATATCAACACTCAACACCCTTAAAATGTGTTTAAAGAACTTTTAGAAAAACTATCTATATTAGCAGCCAAATATTTGCTTTTTGTGGTTGTGTAAGAAATGTAAGTGAAGTATTACAACTCTAAATATTTTGGTGCTTTCTAATAATCAACTACAGTTCAGAAAGATTAAGTACAGTAAAAATAATTTCTACCAGAGTAACTCTAACTGACATTTTCATGTTGAAAGGCACCTTAGGGGCTGAATCAGTAAATGAACAGATCAATCACACCTAGGATTCCCTGTTCTTAATTTTATGGCAGCATGTTCCCTTAAAATATCAAAAGATATTACAAATAATCATTTCCATATTTTGAATCCTTAGCCCCTACATTTTCAGTGTCTTATCAAAAACTCTGAGAACCAGTATAAACCCTCAAAAAGTATGAAAGCTGAAAGATTTTCTTTTTAAATGCCCTATTTACATTCCATTTTCATGGAAGTGTGATCCACAATTGTTTTTATCCAATTTTGTTGATAATTTTACCCAGTTTGACTGTAATTCCTCCTCATTATCAAAATGCAGATTTTCTTATTGCTACTCCCTTTAAATGGACTGTACCAATAACCTTTTATTGATGGGTCAATCATAAATGTTAAACTCTATGTGTTAAACAAAGAAAGTACTTTTACTAATTGATGTAGTCTATCAAAATGTTTATTACCATAGTAATTCATGAATATTTTAATTTGAACATGAAGCATGGTCCTCAGAAACCAGGAAGTTTCATGGCAACAGATACACAAGAAACAAGCAGTTGAGTGAAGACAAGACTAATAAGCTTAATAACAGTACAACAGGACCAAGAAAAGAAATATTACATAAGAAAATATCCACAGTGGTAATATAATTGTTGATATAGACAATCTATCAGAAGTAGCAAGGGAGTTTTGTCAGTGTTTGTGAGAGATTGGTTGGTTGATTTAGAGTTTTATAGCACAAAGCAGTTAGGCTATCTATGTCAAACATCCAGTAAAAAAAGTAAATTTAGTAAAATTCATAAAAGGAAATTATGATAAAACAAAACAATGTTTAAAAAAACAATATACAAATAGCATAAAACCAAAGTTTACATCAAGTCAACAACATTAAGAGAAAGACTACAGTTATTCAAGTTGTAAAGGACTTTCTGTAGTGAAACTGTAATTATCATAACTCACCAGTAGGACTAACAGGTAAGTACAAAAACCACCATTAGTCACCTGTAGTTGGCCTTTCTAGTCCTGGTTCCAAATTATTTGATGTTATGGCCATTTTCAAAAAATAAAGTAACAAAAAAGTTTTTAAAAAAGTGTAGCAAAATTATAGACAGGATAACTAATGGGTAGTTCAAACAGCAGCATTAGTCACCTGAAGTTGGACTTTCCAGTCCTGGTTTCAAGTGATTTAATTTTACAGCCAGTTTCTAATTTCAAATCAAATTACATATACTGTGATTTTCAAAAGGGAGCCACATTAAAAATGTGTAATGTATATATTAAAAAACTTAAATGGCATTAAAACGATTAATGAACTTTATTATCCATGCATGTTAATAAACTAGACATTAAAGCACATTTATAATTAAAAGTTTTATACTATCTGATACAGAGATGCCAACTATTTCAAATGACTGAGCGTAATGATTGTAGACAGAACCCTTCCACAATTTCAGTTCTTTTAGAATTGCCAGAAACAAGACAATCTGGTTAACGAGCACGTTAAGACTACAGTGAAACGTTGTTTCTGGAATTTCATTGGTTAGCTAATTACAGTGAGTGGAGCCAATAACGAATGACATATTGATTCCATCTCTGTCTCAATACGACACATTCTGCTTTACCACAGAACACCAATGATCACTCACAACATGCTTGCTGACGCTGAAACAAGACTAAGAAATCATTTTGAAAAAACTTGTCACTTCTTAAAAATGGCTTCAGCTAATTGGGCAGTAATAAGCAAAAACCCTCATTTTCAGAGCTGAAAATTGGCCTCGGCTTATTCGGCGATTCGGCTTATAAACCGGAAAATACAGTATATATTTTAGGCTCATAACAAATTATTAACTACTTTTCTTCAGGAAAGCTCATAAATCAAAAATCCTGTTAGATATAAACAAAGTTTAACAAATGTAGTTGATAGTTTATCTTGCTCTGTACCTGTTTAATAAAAAGTATTTTATCGACTTTATTTAATCGAAGTTTGGTATAATAATATTAATGCCATATCAGTTCAAAACAACCCACCCTCGTTGCACAGCGATATGTCGGTAGACTTCAAGTGTTAGAAATCGAGTCTCGATATCCGTTATCCATGGTGGACAGAGCACAAATAGCTCATTGTTTAGTTTTATGTTTATCTTGTAGCGTTGTATTGCTTCTCTGTCTTCATGAGTCATTAACTTTTGAAGTGGAGTCGTGCTTATCCTATTCACTAGTACAAATACTTAGCATACATATGATGTAAAATTTGAGGACTTAATTTATTATTTATAATTTATCAACATGTACTGGTCCCCTGGTAGAACTGGTATCAACAGAAACAAAAGTATGAGAAGAGCAATTATCTCCCAAAGCAAACAACTTGGAAGCATGAAAAGTAGTGGAAAACTAAAACTCCTGAAATGGTGTGGAGTATGACAGACTAAAATAAAAAGTGTTGAAAAAAAAGAAACACAGAGTCCAAATGTCTTCTCATTGATTATATTCTCACTGAGAAACATTGTTTTACTGAAAAGAAGAAGAAATCACTGGCAAAACCCATGAATCTAATTTCCTGAAAATTAAAGTCTGCATATAACATTGAACTAAATTCCTGGGAAATCTTACCAGAAGCATGTTCAGCTATAATGGGAATTTCTATCGTTAACACAATGATCATATATTACTGCAGCAGAAATTTGGTTTATCAACATATTAAATACCCAGAGCTCTCATGATTGTGAACAAATGTTCTTAATGTAAGGCTCAGGGAAAAGAGGAAAATTATCAAAGACAGGAATTTTGTTTCTTTTGTTGTTGTGGTTTTATTTCTGAAAATATTTTTGACTATTTGAAAGCTGTAGGAATATTCTTCTATGACATCATATGTTTATTCTGGTTTATCAAGTGCAGTATGCAATAATTGATTGTAATCCAAATTATTTATTAGATAAAAATTCATCTTGACCAAAAGATATAGAATTTAAACTTTTTATATTTGAAATGAAAGATATAAACCCTTAACAGAATTAGATTTATCTACATTAATTTTCTGAAAGGTACAACTGAAGATTGCCATTTAAACTCTTAAAACACTTCAGTAGTTTAACACTAATAATACAAACACAGAAAACCATACAGTTGATTTAAAAGACCTTTATACTTTACGTTGTTAACAGATAATAGATGCACAGATAAAAAAATAAACTACGTGACCTTCATCTCTCAAGTCTACATAAATACTCTTCTTTTCACTCTTACTTTCAACATCATCGTGGGAAAACTTGTATTTGTCACCTTTCTTACACTGTCCTTACTTATAAAAAACATACAGTACAGATTTAGGATCAGTTCCTGAAATTAAAATAGTTATATCACCTTTCTGCAAGAGATCAATATAACTGAACTGTAGCCATGTTGAGAGTAACAAGATAAAACACTTCAATGCTGTAGTGTGTGATTTACATAAAGCAGACTTTGAACACTTGTTTTTATTCACTCTAAGAATATCAGTGACAAAACTATTGAAAACACACAAAAATTATGAAAACTAATTTAATATTAAAGATAGTTATGTACAGTATAATAATTCATGCTTTCAGTTAATATGTACACAATACTTCTACCACACACTTGTTACATAAGTTGTTTTAATTTTTAAAGTAATAGAAACAGATAAAATGTCCCAACATACATTTTTAAAATTTATAAAAAAATCTTAAAATCTCATAACATTATCCATTTATACATATGTTTATACTTTTTATTAAATTGACCCTACAGCCATTTTTGGCTGACGTTACTTGAGTTGCTCTGATGCAGTACACGTGCACTCGTAACTTTATCCAAGAACATGAAACTCGTCTCCACAAAGTGACCTGTATTGGCTGTATTTGTGTAAACTAGTATTTTGTAAAATAGTCACAACTGAGTTATAAGTTATAAAAAGTTCTTGAATTTAATTTATCTTAAAATACAGAACAGTAAATAAAGAAGTAGAGTAAACAATAATATTTTCTAGTTTTGAACTTTTCTACTCATTTGGGGCTTGACTCAGTACTGAATATCAAGTCTCATAAAATTTTACAGTAAGATGTGAAACAAAATGATATTTTAAATTTGGCATGTGTACATTTCAAAACAACAAAAAATCATAAATTACTACATCAGTACCTTAGGATTGCACTATAATTTATAAAACTCAGTAACTTAGCTCTGTTTGAGTGATATTCAAAAGTAAGTGTACATAAGCAAGTGCTTCCAAAAATGGCAAGAGGTAGGTAGGGGCACTGAGACTAATTCAGTAAATGTAGCAAGCAGAAAAGATAGGAGATTCAATTTTCCATATTATAACTTCTCAATATCAGTAATTTGAGCTCTTTACTTATAAGAAATTATAGTCTTGGTATTTGGACATCACAAACTCTAATTTGAGCACATCATAAAATGCATAAAACATGATATTTAGATTTTTTTTTCAATATTCACTTTTAAATTAAAAATTTAACTTATGTATAATACTAAAATTTGAATTATACTTTCCAATTTAAAACCAAACTCATTTGTTTTGAATTTCCAGCAAAGCTTTACGAGGGCTATTTGTGCTAGACTTCCCTAATTTAGTAATGTGAGACTTGAGGGAAGGCAGTTTGTCATCACCACCCACCACCAACTCTTGAGCTTCTCTTTTACCAGTGAATGGTGGGATTGACCATCACATTTAACACCCCCCACAGTTCAAAGGGCCAGCGAGTTTGTTGTGACGAGGATTCAATCCCCTAACCCACGGGTTACGAGTTGAGTGCCTTAACCACCTGATTTGAAATTAGTGTTTTGAAGAAAATGTTTAATGAAAAATTTTGCGGTAAGTAAATTTTTCTTGTCCAGCTTTCATCATTGAGTCATAGAAATTGAAATGAATGTTGTGATATTATGCCATTCAGTGGACACGTGGTATCATAATATTTATTTTCACCACCTCAGTTTCAAAAGGGGTATGTAAAAAAAACGTTTTTTTATGTAACCATTTTTTAAAATAATACAAAAGTTATTTTATCCATACAATGAATTTCCATTGTAATTAATCATTTTTATTAAGTGAACTGTATCTGGTCTAAAAACAAAAGCTTTTGAACATGACCCTTTCTTCATAAACTAAAACATCAACAACAAAAACACAAGTTTACTTGTGAATACACTTTGCAAAGCCTGAGAAATTGTGCAGGAGGAACTGTGAACTTTTGACTGGTTATGCTGATTTCTCCAAGCCAGTTCACTTGGCTGTGGTTTTGTTAGATAGTAGACATAGGGATAGTGTGAATCTCCTTAATCCATTCATGCACGTCACTAATCAGATGACGAGAGATTTGGCTAATCATTTAAATTAAATTTTCAAGTAACCATGGTTTATTCTCTTTGGAAAGCACACTAGCTGAGCTAGCACTCAGTTTATTAAACTAAACCTCAGATTGACCTTAATGTGTGGTATTCAAGTACAGTGATGCTTATCACACAGTTATAAGTAGCTGCAAAATACAAATCCCTAAATGTTTTGCATAGAATTATTTCAAACATGAACAATAAGAAATCCCACCTAATATCATTGTGCAATCACCAAAATAATCATTACTCAAACATTAAAACTAAGTCTCCATCCAACTACTATCTTCTAGGTTTCTTAGGACTACAACAGGCTCATGGAGAATTGAACAAGAAGATGTGTAGATAGAGATGAAATCAATAACTTTAATACATATTCCACACTGTTAATTCTAACTCTGAACCTCGTGCACTGTACTACAGTCCATTTCATAGTAAGGAAGTACTAATTATTGTAATGATTGAAAATCGCCTCACTTTAGGATGATATGACAATAAAAATACAAGTACAAGTGGTACAGCACAATAGATACAGCTTGTAACGTTTGCCTATAATAAAAGATCAGTATTCATATAAGACTTGCATCTGATTTACATAGACACTTAAACTGCATTTAAAAACAGAAAATCTAACATACTAAATAAAATAAGCAAAAAGATTAAAAAATGTTTAGTGTAAAAACTATGAATCAAAACCAATTTATGAAAAACACAATTAAAATTTATCATACATCTGGAATGGCTGCTGCATACCTACAACATGCAGTGAAATATTAAACAACTTATGTACGACCAAACTGCTCCCAAAAATAATTTTCTGATCATGACTTCACCAGTAACTAAAACAGTGAAAACCACTATTTGTGTGAACCTCAACAGACACAATTACAATGTTAATCATAAACTGGATTCTTTTTATAAATCATTGAATTGCATGATGCACAAGCACACAGAAATGAACTGAAAACTGCTGAGGATGATATGTGGCATAAATGAAATAACTTCATTGTAGCAGTAACTTGGTTGTTCAACATCATAATACTATTGTATTAATTTACCACATGTAGGTGTGTGAATTTCTACACATTACATGTGGCATTTAGAGCATAATGAAAGCTGATCACTAAGATGTTACTGACTAGTCATAGCATAACATTAGTTGAAATATATCATGCAGACTCTCCCTTCAGTGTTACACAAAGAGGGATATCTAAGAATGGGTTAAGATTCAAAGAGTCATATCCATTGTTTCATGAAATAGTTGTATTGTACTTTACACTTCCTTGTGTATGTGAAACTTTATTGTTGTAAGATGTAGAAGCTACTTCTCTGGATACTTGTAATCTGATTTGGTGAGTGATCAACTGAAGAGAGGGAATGGATATGGTCAGATTTATTTTGGAAAAGTCAGGATTTGCCACAAAGATATATTTGTAATTTTTTTGTTGAAGATGCTAAATGCTTGTGTTTTATTTATTTACATGGAGTAAACTTTAGGGCAAGTAGTTCTTGATGCAAAAGATTGTTTTTGTCATTCCAAAAATATCAAGAGACCGGCTTATCAAAATTTCCATAAACAATACATTCATAGAATTTCTCATTAATTTGTCACTTTTCACCAACAGATGTAAAAGGTTGCATAGATCATGTGTTATTTATTAGATAAAATACTTGGCTATACAAGCAACAGACCATTTTAACTGAGAAGATATTCACCAACTGTCCCATTTATTAATAGAAGTTGGAATTTTTTTGTGTGTGTGATTTATTTTTCTCCAAAATTTGATGTTTCAAACAAGACAGGTTTTCTAAATTCCTTGAAGCTGCTGTAAATCATTTATGAATGGATTTTTTAGCCCATCTCAAGCCTACCACCACTTCTCCATAGTGTACTCTTCTATCAAAACTATATGGAATCCTGGCTAATAATTAAATACCCATTATGTCATTTAGATGTAAATATCCAGTGTACCTTTGAAAGATTGTAAATGTCAATACACTAGATGCAAAAGTTAACACCAAAGGTAAACAACACAAATAACCTGAAGTCAACTTGTATATCTAATGAATATAAAGTTTTTAATGTTTATGACAGTATCAGTCTGAGGCATGTTCATTGTAGTTTTGAAAACTGATTTTAAAAAATTAAATACAACAAGAAGATTTTCAAACATATCTCATACAAATATCTTTGATAGCATGTATGTGAAGTTCAGTTAAGTTGTTGCTTATAATTATAAATATTATACCAAGTATAGTTTTGTTTCTGGAATATGTTAAATACTTTTTTCTTTCATAATTACTTGCAGCAGTCTACATATTGTGAAGACTGTAAATGTACAGCCTGATTCAATGTCAAATTTACAAGTCATATTGATGTAAGAATGTTGTTATGAATTAGGAAGAAACAAACCTTTGCTTATATCAAATTATTATTTTGTTTGCCACAATGAACATTTTTTATTATAATATTTGTTATCAAAACTGAGAGAAATGAATGAAAGGAACATTGATATCAAACAGATATGCATTCATATTCATCCTGATACTTTTGTGAAATCTTCATCTTTTAGTCACAAAACCTTGTGTTATGGTCTTATATATTCCAAGTTCAACTCAGTCTGGAGTAGTGGGTTTGAATTCATGTCCAACCAAAAATGCTTGTTCTTTCAGCTTTGGGACATTATAATATTATAATCTTTTTGGTGGGAATACAGTTTCCATTAAATACTTTAATGTAGAAAGCAAATAAATAGAAACTACCTCTAATATTTCTACCAATTATACCCCCAACCTTTCAAAATAAAAGATATTTATTTGAAATATACACCCTACTATGATATATATGCAAAAACGGCTCGTTTGTGAACCTGACAATGACCGAAGAAGGTTGAAACGTTGTTCGCTCTTCTATGTAAAATATTTTCTCAACCCAAACAATATTTTTGCATATATATTTCTCAACAAGTGGGTTTCTCGACATCACTGATTACCCTACTATGATATTTGTGTATGATCTTTGATTATTCATGGCAACTGATTAGACTGACTACACTGTTTGGATTTTTAATGATAGATTGGATATTCTGAACACATTTTAATGCTGTTCCATTATGGCAGTAAGTTAGCAGCATGGACTATTAACAACAATGCAATATTGATATATATATATGTAAAAAACTCAGGAAATAACCAAAATTACATAGTAAAGCACATACCTATAAAAATAGAAGTTACACAAATATAAAACCAGTGGTACACAAACACTTACCATACTGTCACTTGCACCATGTTATACATATTGATGAATAATGGAGATTTTCAATTTTTTTATTATTTAAGTATGAAAATTACATGATTATATATTTATAGGTTTCAGTTATTACAGAAGCAGTTTTATGTTTATAAATTAATTTTAGGTGCTGATATATTTATATTCAGTCCAGTTATGTTTTAATCATAATATACATGTAATTATCATCATATTTTGAACTTTTTTGTTAGCTTGTATAATGAAAAATAAAATGATTAATGACATTGTCAGTTTATCACTAGATTGATTTATAACATCTACAAACTAAAAGGTAAACAGAATGTATCTATGATTCACTCTGTTCCTGTGCAGGTACAGTGGTAAATTTATGAATTCTTAATGCTAAAATCGGGGGTTCAGTTTCATTTGGTGGATACAACAGACAGCCTGATGTGGCTTTGCAATAAGAAAACACACACACTTGTCTCCTTAGTAATGCAATTCTGTGTTTCACCATCAACGATTTCAAGTTTATTCATATAACATTTAATTATTTTCAGGCATATTTTAGTGTTTTTAGTTTCAAATTTTATGCATATTATTTTGTAAAATTTGTGAAGTATAGTTATAATTTATAATGCTAAATTTGGATGTTTCCTTGATAAAAGAACAGATTTTAATTTAAACTTATCAAAACTCCTGTGAATCAGTATTAAGTTTATCAGTCAGAAAAGTCAAATAACATGAATATTCTGAAGTACAAATGTTGTTTGGAGTGAAAGATCTGTTTGTGTGATTGCTAGCAGCAATGCATGTGGAACTTGTACATGCTTGGTTTAGTTGTATTTTTATAAATGAAAGGTAAGCTATATTACCCACATTAAGCAAGAATAAATTTGTGTCTAAGGAAATAATCTCAGATTTATAGAACAATGGAAAACATCCAAGAATCATTATAAATTTGTATCGGCACATCTGTCTTTAGTAATGTAGTACCAATATTAAGAGTCGTATTTCAGTTATTAACCTCTTTTCTAAATTTGAATCAGGAACAGCAAGATAGTTGTACTATATTTTCTATCCATTTTCCTTGTCGTGTAGAAAATTAAATTTGATAACAGTGCATTAGCTTAGATGTTATGATTTTTATGATATGCATAGTTTATAGTGTACATTCGGTTAGATTTGATTGGTATGTAGCTTTCATAGTTGCAGCCAACAGTATGTAATATTCCACAGTTTTAAAATATATATGGATGAGTGCAAAGTGAATTGTTTTAATTTGACTGTATCCTTGAAAACCATGTATATACCTTTTCCTGACTTGTAATGACTACGTACACTACTGTCTACAGTATTTTGCACGTGATTACGTAGTTCAGACTACATAACTTAAAAATAAATTTCCAAGACAGACATGTATGTAGTCAAGGTTTAAAATCAACTGTATTATAGTTATCTGTTTATTTTCATTTACCTCTGCACAAACAAATTGTGTGTAAAACGTCAGGAGATATTTACAACAATGTTATAACAATAACTTGACACACATAAATGTACAGTTTTAGTAACATTGTCTTACATGACATATTTTAAACTTTAAGTGACCTAAACAAATCATTTTATTTCAGGCAAAATGAACATTAAAATTTTAGCACATACATAAGTTCTTAACATTAGGTTTAAGTTAGTTTTATTTCTGTTTAGCAGTGTTTTGACCAGAATTGTATATTTCTACTTCATAGGTTTGCCATATATTTTTATGTAGAATGAGCAGACTTGATAAATGGTGACCTCCAAGTCATTTGTTAAAAATGGTATGAGGTATTATCCATATTAATGTTTATAATTCTGTTGTTTCTTGTGAGTGTGTTTAACTGTTGGTTGTTGTGGAGGAGTGAATTTGAACTTGAATACAAAAAACAAAACAGGTTATTGTAATATTCTAGATGTAAGAAATAGTGTGTTATAAGGAACTTTACAAAATCATACTGTTTACTATGATTGTGGGAGTTTTAATATTTTCTTACAAAACTGTAAAAATGCCGCTATATTTTTGTTTGAAATGTTTCCAGGGTTTTTTGCTCATAATACTGAACTGGTATCTCTCACTTTTTTTAAATGTTGGCTGTGATTAAGTTTTCATTTGCCATTCTTTGTATTACTTTTATATTGTTTTAATAATTTCATGTTGTGCTTTTTGCTGTTTTTTTTTACCTCATGAATTGTTTGTTCTGTCTTACTGTATGGGTATTGTAGTTTGTAATTTGGTCTATATATTGCTTGCTGCAGGTGATTACAAGCCTATTAGCCTTATATCAGTAGCATAAAGATATTTTTGAAAGTATGATAAAATGTGTTTTCTCAGTTCAATTAACAAAATTTTAGATTCAGGTCGCCAACATTGTTTCATTAAAGGACACATTGCTTTACAAATCTTATGACATTCTTTGAAGAGGCTACTGCTTAAGAAGATGAGGGTAAGAATGTACATTTAGTGTTTATGGATTTACTAAACATGTAACATCAGCTGGATCCTTTTTCAATGACTCTTCAATTTTAAATATATTCATAATCAACTAAATCATAAATCCTTAATGGCCAGTTTTGATGTAATCTCTGTCTTCACAAAGTCCCAACAACTGAAACCCACAAGATAGCCTAAGAACTTTATATCCAAGATCCCAACCCATTGACACACATTCCCAGCAACCAATTAGTAACCCTTATAGAATTCACTACTACCAAAACTATCTACAAATAAATGGCATGAGTATGGGGAATCCCATGTCAACATTTTTATGACACAGATTGAATCACAAGCAATCAATTCAGCCTTCTATCCACCACTATACTGGTACAGGTATGTTGATGATACAATTGCTAGATTTGCATCTACAGAACACACAGTTTTCTCAATCATGTTAACTCGATACACTCCAACAATAAGTTGGCCTGTGAACGGGAAAAAAACTAACCAAATAGTATTTCTTAATCTCAAAACCACTAGAACTGATACACGATTCAAAACAGAAATCCACAGAATAATCACCCATACTGGATTATACGTTCCTGGGACTCAGCACATGAAACAAAACAAGAACTCAACATATTAAGAAACCAAATAAACACAGCCACAAAACTATGTTTGCCAGATAAAATTAATGATGAATTAGACAAAATAAAATGACACTTTTCCTCAAAAACCATGGAACAAATTATACACACACACACACACACCTAGACCAACAACAAACAAACAACAATAAATCCCAAGATACAACAAACTACAAAACCTTATAGTGCTGCATACCATATGTCCCCAACATCAACGAAAAACTAACCAACATTTCAAAAAAACTTAAAATGCAACGTTCCAGTAAACATCAAATTTATTCAAAAACCAGGTACAAAATTAATGTCCATTCTATGTAAAAACTACACTGACAAATACAACACCAACATAATTTATAAAATACAATACAACAACTGCCATGACTTCTATACTGGGAAATAAGCAGAAACAATGGAAACTAGATTCATAGAACACAAAAACACACTTTCACATGTTTTTGAACACTGCAAATCAAATAAACACAACCATAGAAAACACCCAGATATCAAGTAGGGAAACAAATAAAAACAAACACAAATTCAAATAAACCCTACTTATACAACAACGAAAACCAAAATTAAACGAATATGAAGGAACACCTTTCTACGTATACTAATTAATAACTTTACATCCACTTGCAACACTCCTACAGTCCCGTACCTGTTTATACTCTTGTCCATAAGAAATGTCTATCAACAGTCACACTAAAACTCTTTTTTAATCTGAAGATGACCTTCGAAAGTTGAAACATTGTTCTCTCCTTATCAATAAAATACCCATACCAGCCATTCTGAGATCAAATTTGCTCTTTGGATAGAAGGATGGCTGGATGGAAGAAGGTAGAGGGTTTTTTTTTTTTTTAAATGGAGTTCAGTTAAATTTGATTGATGTCACAAGTAGGCATACCTCAGTGTTTGGATGTATGCTGTTATTGATTTACACAATAATATGGATAAAGTAATGATTCAATGATGCTTAAAATTGCTGATGGTGTTAACCCTAACCATACATTAACCTGTTTTGCATATGTTGCAACCTCTCTACATAATTACATTCAAAATCCAATTAATCTACTTTGATATTAATGTATTACATTAAACCTAATGTCAAAACATAATTAATAAATAAAAATGTTAATATTATACCATATTTAAGTTCCTAATTTTATGTGGAAGTATCTTTAAAAAATTCTCAATCTTCCTCAGTTATAGAATCGATAATTTACTTTCTAAGTCTCTCTTTGTATTTAATTTATTGACCCTTCCTTTTAGAAGTACACAATTTAATATAAGCTGCTCATTATAATATAATTATTATTTGAACAGAGTGAAATGTTTATAGCCTTCAATCTTTGTGTACAAGGCCATAAACTAGAAAATCGCTCACTTGACATGCCAATCTGCCACATCCTCTATTTCACAAATTGCTGATAGTCCTTTGTTACATTTAATACATTATATATAACCAATAGAAAGTTAAAGTTTAAATTACATGTATTGTTTCCAAAACATACCTCCTCTCACATTACAGCTATTCTTGACTGCCAGCATTTCTTCTTGGTTGATCTTTTTTGTCTATCAAAGCATTGGTCTGATTATTTTGGCCTGTTGCTTGCTCCATTCTTTTATATCACACTTAATTGTCCTAATTGATGGCTGAAAGGCCTGGAAGCAAATATTTAGCAAATATTTTTTTTTCTCCACCTATAACATTGTGTTTTATGCAAAGAGCTTTGCTACTCAGTTACATGAAGGAACAGTTATGACTTGTCCACCAAGGTTGTGGACAACCTTCTTGTGGACAACTATCAGTGTTCAGTATACGTTGGTTATCAGTTGTTTTTTTTAAGTATTCTGTCAGATTATCAACAGATTAAATTTCTTTATATAATTGTAATGAAGAGAAACTAAAGTTATTTGATTAACTCCAAACATTAATATTTACTCGAAGGAAAATTATTTGAACTTAGTGTAAACTTCAGTTTATGAATTGGTACTTACTATTATAAATGTGTGCATTATTAAAAAATATTGAACATTTATCTAGATGTATTGGATACAACTTCAGTTTTTGAACAGATTTGTGTTAAATTATGTACTTGTTTACATCCTTTAATAATAATTTGAATCACTCATGAGGGTGATTGAAAATTATAAAGTACAAAACTCATTTTTTAAAGTAATGGATCTTTAGTTTTGTTACTTCTCTTTAAGATGGGCTGATTTTTTTTAAAAGCATTTTTGACATAAGTGTTTCTTTAAACATACATTTCATGTGAAAAATTTTGTGGTTATTTCAATCATCAGTAATTTTTAGATTATATAGATGTTTACACACATTGTCTCTTGTCATGTAAAATTAAAACATTTTTATTATGCCAGTACAAACTGTTACAAAATATTTCTTTATGTGAATTTTAAACCAGTTATTTTAATTATTACAACTTTTACTTCTGTATATATTTTATTGTTTAAAATTTATGAGCATTTCTGAAGAAATATTTGTTGATGTGTGCGTAATTATGAAGTATTTTTTCATTTGTAATAAATGAAATTAAACCTTATTTACTAAAGTATTTAGTATTATTACCTGATGTAACATGTTCTAGAGCAGAACTTATAAGTGTGGTAGGTTTGTTTCACATATTTCATTTACAAAATTACTAACTAACATCTCGCATTTAAACATATTTTTTTTAGTTTGAATAAGAAGTTCCCAGTTCGTGTAACAAAGATAAAATGAAAATTCTGAATATATTATTATTAAAGACTTTTGCCTTTTTTTAAATTCATGTTTTAATCTTCAGAAGTATTTCATCTGTTATGTTTCTTTAAATGTCCAAACTATGTCCCAGGAATGGAACGATATCAAATTAATTCATTTCTTTATCATATGAAACTGTCGTTACAGGCTACATTTAATTTCAGGCTCAACTTCATGTACACTGGCACAAATAACACATCTCGAAAACTATTGCACACCGACATCACACATATATATAAACCTTACTTATTGGATTGTCATCATAGACTCATGTTACCTCTTAGTTTATATTCGGTCAATGTTGATAAAAGAATATTTCCAGAGTTGAGGGTGAGTGACGTTGTTAAGTCACCCTCCCTCTGGTATGGCCAGGAGGTTCAGGTGATCGACTTGCAATCTGAAGGTCGCCGGTTTGAATCCCTATCACACCAAACATGCTCGCCCTTTCAGCCGTAGGGACGTTATAAAAAGACGATCAAACCCATTATTCGTTGGTAAAAGAGTAGCCCAACATTTTATGGTGGATGGTGATGACTAGCTGTCTTCTCTCTTGTCTTACACTGCTGAAATAGGGATGGCTAGTGCAGATAGTCCTCGTGTAGCTTTGCGCGAAATTCAAAAGCAAACCTTCTGGTCTATCGAGCTAGTTTAATAAAAGATATAACAGTAACGGAAATACTAACAGCTATCAAAGACACAAAAAACAAATCTCCTGGAGAAGATGGTATACAAGCTGTTGTAAAACATGGTACTCAGAAATTATATGAACACCTAACAGCCTTATTCAATTTATCATTATTAGCCGGATATATCTCTGTTTCTTCGAATGAAGCAGTAATATTAATGTTCCAGAAAGAAGCAAAGAAACCAAATAATTACCGCCCAATTATCCTAACCAGTTGCATCGGCAAAATTTTAGAAAGAATAATTAGTAACTGACTATCTATCTACTTAGAAGTAAGTTCAAAATTACCCGAAATTCAAAACGGATTTAGAAAATAAGACAAACTACAGACCACCTGATCAGATTAACAGAACCAATTACAGACAGTTTTAACAAAAACGAATGTACTGTAGCTTGCTTTCTTGACATTGAGAAAGCATTTGACACGGTCTGGCATAACGGATTACGCCAGCAGCTAACGAAAATGGATTTACCCTAGGGAATTAATTATTCGCTGGCTATCTACTTTACATGGAAGTTTGTGTAAAATTAGCGGGTGGGTCCCATTCACGGCCGTTTTTATTTGAGGCAGGAGTCCCACAGGGAAAGGTAGTTAGCCCTATATTATTTATCATGTATGTGAATAATATGCCTCTATCGGACCTAAATTTATGTTTTGCATCACAATTTGCTGACGATGTGTAGCGGTATGGAAAAGTGCCCCCACTTCTTCAATAGCAGCAACAAACCTCCAACCAGTCCTGAATAATTTTGAATAATTCTGCCACACATATGGAATAAAAATAAATATTCCAACAACCCAAGTAATATTATTCAGCAGATTAAATAAACTGAAAAAAAGAATTAAAAGATCCACCAAAGTTATACATGAATGGATCACTTACAGACTGCTACTTCTGCTAAATTTTTAGGATTAACTTATGATACCAAATTAACGTGGATACAGCACACAAACAATATCCTGATCAGAATCTGGAAAAGAGCAAATTATGGAAGTCTTTCAGGTAAAAATCAAGGTACATTACCTGATAATATAATAAACATTTACAAAACATACATTAGACCTATAATAGAATACACATCTCCTGCCTGGATAATCATAACAAAACAATTACAGAAAGTACAAAAATACAAAATTCAATCTCAAGTTCAGCCTATAAAGTACCACGCACAAGTACTTCATGCACAAGTATGCAAACGTTGAGCCAATATGTGAAAGACTCTTGCATCATGCACTAAAC
Source organism: Tachypleus tridentatus (assembly GCF_004210375.1). Classification (NCBI taxonomy): domain Eukaryota; kingdom Metazoa; phylum Arthropoda; class Merostomata; order Xiphosura; family Limulidae; genus Tachypleus; species Tachypleus tridentatus. Next base: position 25,637,650 of record NW_027467782.1, on the reverse strand, counting down.
TATTTTAATAAAAATTGGCATAAAAATGTTTTAATGTGTGATCTCGACAGATACTACGTACATGATGAACATAGTCCTAAGTACCTCTCTCCTATAAATATATATTTAAGAAATATAAATCAAGCTGGCTTCCATACACTAGACGCTTAAAACTAGTTTTATTTTTTATGCTTTTTATTTATTATTTTTTTCTCTTCTTTCCTTTCTTCTTTTTCTTTATTATTTTAATTTTTCCTTTAAATATATATGAAAAAAGGGAAATATATATATATATATATAAGTGAAAAAAACGAGTAGAAATATAAATAAAAATGGAATAGAAGTAAAAAAAGTGGATAAAGGAAGAAAAAAAGGGCAACACAAGACATGGACATTGCCCTGAAAAAGGTTGGAGTATTGTGGAATACTCTGGCCCAAAATCTACAACAACAACAAATTCCTACAAGTAGCCGACATGAAAACTAGGAATGGAGGAAGAGGTCCTGTGCACCTGACCGTCCTGGGTATTTAAAAATTAAACATACCCAAATACCCACAAAGAAGAAGCGAAGCGAGTAAGTTCTGCGAGAAATTAAATATTTTGTTATTAATAAATGTCTTGTTTCTTATTTCTCACTATTTATGAAATATTATTAATCTTTATATAATTTGATTTTGTTTGGCATAATTACAAATAATTTGTGCAACATAAGGGTTGTTTTTTAAAAGAATTCCTTATTATCGGATACGCTGAGTAAAATTATTGTCACAACATCTTTATAAGTTAACTTGGTGAAACATTACGTGATATTATGTCTGTTTGTTTGTTTTTGGAATTTCGCACAAAGCTACTCGAGGGCTATCTGTGCTAGCCGTCTCTAATTTAGCAGTGTAAGACTAGAGGGAAGGCAGCTAGTCATCACCACCCACCGCCAACTCTTGGGCTACTTTTTCACCAACGAAAAGTGGGATTGACCGTAACATTATAACGCCCCCACGGCTGGGAGGGCGAGCATGTTTGGCGCGACTCGGGCGCGAGATATTATGTCAGTTTGACGTTTTGTATAACGGAGTGTTAAGATTTTGTATTACTTTTAAATCCGACTCTTATTTCAAATAATTTTAGTAAATAATTTCGATTTATTCACACGAGTGAAGAACACTGAGGAAACCGCTACACATTTTTTTAATCGCTGACGAATGTTGAAAAATATCCTGAAACCCAGAGTTCTTCATACATTGAGAGGATCACGTCCGTGAAAGAAGTGTAATAATTTCAAGAATACCACGTAGAAAAATTCAACTTGTTCTGGATTCATGTTTACCACGTCCAGTACGTGTAAAACAGTGACAAAAAAAAGTCATCAAACCACTTGAGAGACAGCTTTCACCTGCCCCACCCTTCACCAGGAGTTGCTCTTCTCCTTGATACCCTTTGAACGTCATCATATCGCGCTTTGTATCACAAAACTCAGCACCAAGCTACAGCAAAGTATATTTTCTTTAGATTCTATTGTCATATACTGGACATTAGGTGTCTTTTTAGTTATTTTTGAACAGACAGTTTGGTACATCTTGAATTTGACAATATTCTAGAACACTCAAGGTTTTCTATCGCTCGAAGAGCATCTACCACTTTCCTCAATATCAGTCGCATTTAAAAGATTTTGTTTTGTAATAAGCACAAAGCTACACAATAGGATATCTGTGCTCTGCCCACCACGGGTATCGAAACCCGGGTTTTAGCGTTGTAAGTCTGCAGACATGCCGCTGACCCACCGGAGGCGCATTTAAAAGAAGTGTTTTATTTCTTCTCGTCGAACCGCCTCCAGCGATGTACAGAACACCGTTTTACATTGCAAAATCGGTATCCAAGAGAGTTCATTACCGTAAGTTCAATATTCCCTTTCATGAGTGAGATTTCTTTTACCATCTTTGAGAACAAACAATTTTTGATGATTCTGCTATACTGTGATGATGTCTAACCTCCCAGTTGTCAAATTGTCAGCAGCTTTGTTATTTTTTTGTTTATTAAAACAAATAACAGTTACCTTACCAAAATGCCATAGATAGAAAGTAGTCCAGTTAACTAATGTAGTGACACTCCAGTTAATCATGAAAAAAACTTGCACATTCTGAAATTGAGCAAAAATTCCGTAGCAACTGTGAATACATTAAATTACAGAAAACTGCGTGCGAAGAATAAAATATGTGAAAACTAAATCGTGAACTAGAAGTTACACAATAAAACCTAAAAACGTCTCAGAAATATATTATTTCGTCATTCAAGAAAAGAAGAGCTAATATTAATGCTCCAACAATCGCCATGTTTCAACATTAGGAAATAACCAGTGATTTTTTTCTTCTAAATTTCAAATTAGAAAATTCGCCCCCAGACCATTTCTGTTTAGCAATTAACCTTTCAAATTAATGTAATTATGTATTACCAACAGACTGAAACAATAATATTTGGATGTTTGTTTTGAATTTCGCGTAAAGCTTTTCGAGGGATCTCTGCGCTAGCCGTCCCTAATTTAGCAGTGTAAGACCAGAGGGAAGACAGCTAGTTATCATCACTCATCGCCAACTCTTGGGCTATTCTTTTATCAATGAATAGTGGGATTGACCGTCACATTATAACGCCCCACGGCTAAAAGGGGCGAGCATGTTTGGCGCGACGGGGATACCAGCCCGCGTCCCTCAGATTACGAATCGCACGCCTCAATCCATCTGGTCATGCCGGGCTAATGTTCGGATCATAAATTGTCAGTCTACAATTTTATATGTGACGAAACGACCAACGACGCTCTCTCCCATCCCGAAAGATAACTACAGCCCACTTTACAGCGATTAATCGTATAATTCCATAAAATCCACTTCAGTTAGACGGAAATTATAAATTAGAATTTCTGTATTTATATTATGTACTCACTAGCCGTAGAGCCCTAAAGGAGAACTCACATCAAGTGAATAAGTGTTTGTAAAATAGCAATACTTTTCAGTGGAGCTAACAACTGCAAGATACAGTAAGAAAGAGGTTTAAGAGGGAAAGTTAATTTTAGATCCAGCGAATTTATATAGATTCTTATACAGCTGAAGAGATTTGTTATTTATTCTTAACATTAATAAGATAGAATACATAATTTACTATTTTTTATTTACTTACTTTCATTAACATTGTTCACCCATTTCAGAATTTTCGCGTAACAATGCATTAGGGAATATATATTTTTAACAAAGGTACAAATGCTTTCTGCCATCATCCCCAATTTAGAACTATTGGTTTGGTTTGTCTTGAATTTCGAGATAAACTGTACGAGGACTATCTGTGCTAGCCGTCCCTAATTTAGCAGTGTAAGACTAGAGGGAAGGCAGCTAGTCATCACCACCCACCGCCAACTCTTTTACCAACGAATAGTGGGATTGACCGTCACATTATAACGCCCCCACGGCTGGGAGGGCGAGCGTGTTTTGGCTCGACTCGGGCGCAAACCCGCGACCCTCAGATTACGAATCGCACGTGTTAACGCTCTAGGCCATGCCAGGTCCCGGAGGGATAGGAAATGTACATTATCTAATATACATCACTACTACAAACTGCACACTTCTAATTAATTTATATGACGAAATCCGTGTAATAATTTCCTAATCTTTGTTCTTGCGGGTCCACCTGACCTGCTTTCATTGATGTTTGTGAAACATCGAACTGATTACACAAACCACATTCTTTTTATGTTAGCTCTCATTTATCACAAAAACGTGCCCTGTATGCGTTATAAAAGTTACCAAATATTTCTATTCGATTAGAGTAGCTAAAGAGTTGGCGGTGAGTACTGTTAAATAACTGCCTTTCCTGTAGTTACAGATCAAAGATGGTTAACACTTTACGTGAGGAAACAAATTATATAAAAGTATCACAATTCTTATAATTACGCTCTCCAGTGGCTCAGCGGTATGTCTGCGGAATTACAACGCTAAAAACCGGGTTTTGATACCTCTAGTTAGCAGAGCACAGATAGTTCATTGTGTAGCTTTGGGCTTAATTCAAAACAAATAAACAAACAAAATATATTGGTGTTGGGACAGAAAAATGTTTTTATCAATCTTGTTAGCAAATATCATAAATTTGATACATATCAATATTTAATTAGCTACTTATTTTCAAGAGAATTTCCGAATATTTAATATATTTATATATAAATATGTATATTTTAACAAAACCATGTTGTAGAGTTCGCAGTTGAAATCTTAATTTCAATGAAAGTTTCTCACTAATTTCTCAAGTATCATTTAATGGTCTATAACAGATTCTCGCTAAGTTTTTTTCGCTTTACAATGATTTATAAAATCCTGATTTATTCAATCTCCTTGGTATTGTCTTTGATATCCTCAATCTCTACAGGATCTAAATCAGATATTACATATAATGCCACCCCTCCCCCTCTTTTGTACTCTATTCCGATTAAATAGCCTGTAACCCTATATTTCAAAGATTTTGTGTCATGAAAACCATTTTTCAGTTGTCTCGTATCAAATTTCTCTATTCCAACCATGCACTTTCCTGAAGTCATCAATTTTAGTTGTTATACATCTACCATTGTAACTGCTTCTACACTCATTTCCTATGATAAGCTTTTCTCTGCCTCTATTTTTACACCTAGTATATATGCAAGGCAAAACGTTATAACTGCTAACCCCTTTATATCGCCTGTTCTGCCAGTTGTGTCCCTCATCTGTTCTCTCGGGTAGCATAAGCTGATTCTTTTCTCCCTATTTACCTACGTGTTGTCAATGAATCACGATAACCTTTTTATCATCCACACACTTCTCTGAATTTTTTTGTTTTCCTTCCCTCCAAATGACAGCCAGGTAGTTAAGGCACTCGACTCGTGAGCTGAGGGTCGCGGGTTCGAATCTCAGTCACATCTAACAACTCGCTCTTTCAGCCGTGGGGGGTGTTATAATATGATGGTCAATACCACTATTCGTCTTAACACACTTGGCCATGCCGGGCCTGAAAGTTGAATGAATAAATCAATACATATCAAGATGGAATTAAATACTGGAACCATTTCTGAACGCGTCTTTTAAAGTATTCATCTTATTTTACAACTAGATATATGCGTTCCTCAGATTTTTATTGCTAGAATTAATGTTTTAAAGTTCTGTTGTTATAGCACTACTGTGGCTTTGTAACTGTAAGATATGGTTTCAGTATAACTGTTCTAGCTGAATCAAACCCCAAAATATGTCCATACATACCGACATATTTTATGTCGTGTTCGACTTTCAAAAGCTGTCAAAAAATGATTACAATTACACTTGTAACACAATATTAGTATTAAACCTGTTAATTTTGAAACACTTTTCTCTTCCCGATATTTGACTTTTCTTGCTCATTAATATAATTTACTATTTCTATTTTACTTTTTTCTATAATATTTTAATTTTCTGCCTCGTTCTACTATTTTTATTTTATTTCTTCTTGATTTCCTTTCACTGTTTCTTCAATTAGCCACCTAGTAACTCAGCAGCATGTTTTCGGACACTTAATATAAGATTGATGGACACAGCGCGGATATCCCACTTTGTAGCTTTGTGTTTAACTACAAATCAACAAACAACTCCAGTAACACTCATGAGGTCATCTCAAAGGTTAAAGTTTAATTAATATTATATTCTAATTTCATCAAAATAATCCCAGTTCTGAACTTCATTTACATATTATATCTTTAGTTGCTTTTTGTATTACCTGTTAAAATTATGTCACGTTCGGTTTAATTATGTATTAAAAAATCAATTTATTTCTGCCTTTGTCTGCTACAGATTTGTTAATCTTGAAATTTAGTTTTACATTTACTGTCTATAATTTTGAAAGTTGAAAAGTAGATATAAACTTCCTGTGTCAAACTTTAGAAAATGTTCAAATATATGTATTTGTAAACATTGACTGATATGAAATTCTGTGTAATAGTGTTTTGCGCTTATAAAGTATCTTTTCTTTTTATCCTTAATACCAATCTGCCTGACGTTCATATCAAGTCAAACATATCCTTGTTTATTACGTAATGAAGTAAAAAACTTTTCTCTAACCACTTAAGTCATTAACTTGTCGAAACTTATACATCAGGGAGTCTAGCAGGTCATGTGAGTCATTGTTTCATAAACTGTTACCAGAAGGCAGTATCAGAAGGTTTAATTCGTGATGACGAGAAACCTACTTGAAGTAAAACGTGTTTCAGGACAGCTGGTGTGGGTATTAACACTTTACTAATAAAGCAGAAAACAACATTTCGACATTCTTTGGTTATCTTCATGTTAACAAAGATATAATATTAGTATGAGTTGTATTACTAGGAGCGTTTTGATAGGGGGCGTGTCAGCAAAAAGCCTCTCAAAGACCCAAACTACACTTTTCTCTCACAGTTGACAGGTGATTTTGAAAGCTGGAAGAGTGCCGACAAACCAATAACAACAACAAACCACCATTACTAAACAATCTAGAATTTTCACTGCAGAAGTGGAGAATTACAATAAATACGTACAAAATACAAGCCATATTATTTACAAAATTGTAAGAAAGGAAACCAAATTAATATTACAGTTACATCTAGACATGACTCTTACAGGTAACAATATCAGCAAAATTCTTAGGGATTATTTTGACTCAAAATTAAACTAGATAGCACACATTAATAGCAGAAAAACCAGAATTTGGAAAATAGCGAGTTACATTAGGAATTTGAATGATCAAACAAGAAGTTTCAATAGGAAACATATTAAAGCTTAACAGAACATACATAAAACCAGCCGAAGAATATGTTTGTATAACGTGGATAAATATGTCAAAAACACACACCAACAAACTACAGCAACTACAGCATTGTATTTTAACAAAAGCATTTGCAGTTCCACGATCAACAAACTAAATATTTCTTCACAACTATTGAAACATGCCAATTCTATTAAACAGACCCCTGGATAACTTGCTTCAATATTATAAAAACATATCAATACAAATGAACTGGTAAGCAAACTAAAGAGTTACATAATACATGATGAACTTAGCCCTAAGTACCTTTCCACTCTGAACGTCACAAATACAAAACTTAAAATTCAGTACAGTGCTAGGCTAAAAGAGTCATAGATACAAACGTAGCTCTATTTTAAAAGTGTTGTATGAAAAAATAGTATTATGCGTTTGTTTGTATATGACTGCCAGTTGGATCATAAAAAAGAGAAGCTATAAAACCATATGAATTAATATTACTCCATGAAAATGTTATGTTAATTAAAACTGCAGACAATAGACGAAATTTAATATACTGTAAGTAATACAACAAAAAAGTAACAATGCTAATTAATTACTCAAGATTTAGAAGCAGTGCAGATAAAATAACAGTTCCAGAGAAGGAGGAAGAGGTCTTCACTAAATCTGTCTCTCTCTGGTCCAAAACATGGACCGAATTCAGATGAAGAAGAAGAATTTGATAGTGAATGTAAGTTCTATGAAGTGACACCAGAGGATAGATAGTGTGTTATCTACATCTTCCTGAAAAAACTGTTTCGTGTCACCCTGTGCATTTTTCAAATCGGTGGGCTGATATAAGAGGTATAAATTATAGATAAAAGTCAAACTATACCATCTCAGGTCTTATCAATACAGATATTATTTCAAAATCTTGAAAAACCAATAAAAACAATGATTATCAGAGAATCATTGGTGTGGAAAAATGACGGCTGTAAAATTTACGTTCATAGAACCAAATGATTTGTATGTTCTTCAGTTTAGGGATGTTACAGATATTTTACAAACATTAGATTTTGACACTAATAAAGGAAGCTATGAAATTTATCACTAAGCGGTCCATGATTTTGACGGTAAGTATAACACGTCACCTTATGATTACTATATGACAGCATCTTTTAAAAGTAAAATGGGACTTACAAGCTGAAAGGGGGGTGTATAAACAGGGCCTAAAATCGTTCAAATATAAAATGTTCTTTTTCTGTTTTACAGGTCCAAGAGGATCTGTACAAGGTGATAATGATTTTTCCTAGTTACTGAGTTACAATTAAAGGTCCTTTTCAGACCATCGAATCTTTAAAAAAAAAAATGTTACGAATACACATTTATTGTTTTATATCTGTGGTCGACTTAGTTTTCAAGTTAAATTAATGTACGGATATAAGTCGTTATAAATTCAGCAGTTTTTAACATGAAAAGAAATACAGTATTTATTCTAATATATCAAACAAGATAGATGTGTGAGCTATCCAATTTTTATAAACATTTAACTTTCGTTAAAAGTAAAGGCAGAGGAACTGCATAGTAACGCTATTAATAAAAGTGAACAAAACTGCCAATATATTCATTGAAATTAATAAAGATGACATTCTTAATTATAAGCACAATTTGAATTTTACCTAATATTTGTAAAGAAGGAGTTTCATTACGACCTATTGTTTTCGACAATTGAGTTTTCAGCCATACTTTACTGGGCTTTAGTTGAATTTTTAAAATGTTCACTGTCATTGAATCTATATAAATAAATGTCTGTATGTGTCTGTTTCTTATACGTCTCCACGTTTCTTGTTCAATTAACACAAAATTTAACACAGTGATAAAGTTCTATTTGTTATTCGTCTGCAAACCATTAACTAGGTAATCAGACCAACGTCCTGCAATTCCATCTTTCACAAATGCTAATAGTTATCTTTAGTGTTTTACACTATATTATTTATACCCAATAGAAAACTAAAGTATCAAGCGATCTGGTTTGTTGTTTTCCTTATGCAGCTTTGTCTATTTTATCATTTGGTTTCAAATTTCTTCTGATGGAAATTACTAATTACATTGGGAGAGCTTAGCTTAATTTCTTTAAGGAAATTATCACATAGTTAAAAAGCCAGAAAATTATCACATTTATAGGACAGTGTTTTCTGTGTATTATTATTCTCCGTTCCCAGATGTATCATTTAATTACATTAAAGCATTATTGATTGTATCAATACCTTTAGTACATCAAAAAGTGAGCTTAAGTTTCATGACAGTTGACAGCAAAAAAGAGAAGACCCAGGCGAATATCATATTTTTTGTTTTTCATGAGTATGTTTTATTTATTATTTATATCAGTGAGTAAAATGTAAAAAATAGTAACTTATGAGATAAGGTAAAGTAATTCTTTTTAATATGGTATGCTTGTATGCAACTCATGGGTTATTTAATTTTTGGATTTTGGTTCCAGTTTCGGATCTCTTGTGAAAACAATCTTGTGAGGGCTGTCAACGTGTTTAATTTGATTATTCTTTTTTTAGGTTTCTGTACAATAAGTTTATGTTCGCTTTTGCAACGTTTCAATTGACACGTAGGTGTTGATTTTGGAGCTCTACCAATAACAAATTTGTTTCGGTTTTCACTATTTTCAATAACAATAAAAACGTTTCTCTGATGATATTCTGGCTTACTGCCAAGTCTTACAGTAATAATTTCATCAACATTATGGAAAAGTCTAGTTGAGGGAGGCCTGATGTTGCTTGACAGCTCCCTCTGGATCCAATCAACGTCTCTCATTTCTTTTGAAGCTGGTGTTTCTGCCTGAAGATGTAAATCATAATTAGTGAGGGAACACTCATCAATCGGAAAAAAAAAAACTGTTTTAATAACAATAATCAGTTAATAAACATTTTTTAAAATATATAATTTATTCTTTATGTAACAATCATTTTACTATAATATGAATAAAACCAAATAAGTGTTTATATGAAAATTGTATGTTATGAAATTGGGTTAAGATATCTGATAAACGTTTTCTCGAAACTCGAAATATATCTCAAGCATTGTCCCAAATAGTGAGGAAGGTAATATAGAGCAAACAAGAGCTTTAAATAATGTTTAACATTTATGTTTTGTAAGTTCACAAATACTAACTTGTTAAAACAAGATAAAACTACTGTTATAAATAAATGTTAGTTGTTCTCCTCATTTCATTGTTATATAAATTAAACATGAAAAGTTATGTAATCTGAACTACAAATGACTATAAAGAGAAAGAGTTTTCAAACTGTCTTATCATAGTTGTAACACTGAAGTAAATCACGCAGTTTATAGTACTTTAAAATATTCAATAAACTTAGTCCAAAAGAAGACAATTGGATATTTCACTAAATGTCTGTCAGACCAGTGAAATTTGGCTGACGATAAAAAACAAACTGTTGTAAAATGTATCAAGGTGTTATTAACAAGATATGGTGGAATCACTTGTTACAAAATGGTACAAATACACTGGTACTAAACTAAGAATAATAAAATCCACATTTTAAGAAGTTACCGTGATCTAACGATTCGCAGCAATTATGTGATAACTGTTAAAAACAGAATCAGATGTTCGCAGCTTCAACAGAACGTCATTTCAGTGTATGTACGGTTAAAACTCATAAAGTTTGGTAATATTAACAACGAAAGGTAAATTTTAGTTATAGTAAGACACAAAATAACTCACTTTAATATCAGTAGTGGAAGTATGTGTGGTAATGAAAATCATGAACCGACAATCAGACCTTTATGTTTTCCAGATGTCATAATAGCAATGGAAGTACCTCTTACATTATCATATATTGTAATGTTTGGTTCTGGCTTTAGCTAAATGGATGATAATTGTCTTGCCACATGTAATAATATTGAAGAAGAGGTAATTGACCAGTTTAACTAGGGTACAGACTTATCAAACCTCAATAGTATCGAACATGTATAGGTCTCTTTTGGAAGAAGAATTACATGTATTCAAATGACTCTGAACGCATGTTTTTCTGTAGTTGTGGATGTCTTAACAACACTCATTGTAAGCAAGCATATCATATTGATCACACAGTTTGACACAGTATACATTACATTAAAGTGAAATGTTTTAACTCTACCAAATATAAATCATAAACGTAATATGAATGAGAAATTAATTCAATTTTGAACCAGATACAGATATTCACATAAATTAAGTATCAGAATGGTTGTAATTATTTTATAACAGTAATTTTGCATTAACATTAATAATGTGCTATTAATTCCATTATATTTCAGTTGCTTCTTGCAATATATATATATATGTAGGTATAAATTAACTTGTACGAAGTGAAAGTTTAATATTAAGAGCGCATCCTATTTATTAATGGTTATATACTTGTGCTGTATAATACTGAGTACTATAAAGTAAAAGAATTTTAAACGTATACGAACCGTTGTCAGTGAATCAGATTTTAATGTCTCTTCAGGTTTCTCATCATTCACGATTGTCTCAACGCGTGTCTTTAATTCAGTTTTATCAGGACTTGAAGCAGGCTTGCTCACGTTTTCTGCTCTTTCTGGTTTCTTTTCTACTGAGTGATTTTCATTTATTGTCTGCAATATGGTTGGTTCTGTTTGATTTTCCTTTAATACCACATTAGTTTCTCTTTTATTGAACTTATTTGTTGGGGCCTTCTCACACTCAGGGATCATTGAAACAGCTTCCAAAATGTCTAATTCACTGGGGGGTGATCTTTTTAGTTACAAGCTCCTGGTCTTCTAGCTTCGTGTAGGCAAAAACACCACAAGACCCGAGGATGCGGTTTTTTAGAGCTTTCCATTTGCCCCGGGCTTTTTTATTCACATTGCAGAAACAACAAAGAACACTAAATAATAATAAATAAAAAATAAATGAGAAATAAAAACGCGATTTTTTTCTTTCAGTTTTCTATATAAACAATACTATTAAAGATTAACTCTAAATAGTTGTCTTTTTTGTTGGTTTTATCGTTAGCAAACAGATCTACAAAAACACTTGATAAACCACCATGTAGAAATGTTAACTACAATTGAAAAGTTATTTTGACCTCATTTGTAAGGTTAATTAAACATATTCAGCTTTACAAGGTTCACATTTGTGTTTTCACAAATTAACTACCAAAGGGGCACTGAAAACACTTGACATTTTCAAATATCCAACCATACTATTCAATTAAAAGATAATTGGGTATTGAGGTCAGATGCTCTCTCACCCCTGTTCCACATACTTTAATTAGCAAGAACTGGAAGATAACTTGTAACTTACCACAGAGCAATAAGACAAATCGAAATTAGTGTCAGCTCTTCCATCCACCAAGGATACCTTACAACTGTAGGTTTGGTCGCCCAGGGGAAAGTAACCTTGAGAACCATATCAGTTGGATCTTAAGAGAGAGAGTTGTTTTAAAACAGTTTTACACATTGTATCGATTACATAAAACAGAAAGAATACTTCAAATGTAACTTCATAATAATAGGGAAGTGTATAATTCTTTAAACTCAAATATAAACTTGATTTAACATATTAAAAATTTCAATTAAATAAATATGATATTTCTTACATGTATAATATATTTTCATATTAAACATTGATAACAACCTTTACAATTTGACAACTGTATATATACATTTTATCTTTACACATTAAACAGATAATTAGCAAAGAAAAATGACGCCTGTTGTATTATTTGAGCTCCTTACTAGTAGACAAATAGTACAGTTGTGTAATAACAACAACTATATAGTTATATAACGGGAAATCAATTAGGTTTTCCAACATATTTACATTGTGAGACGATATATCACGAAACCTACTGACTTTCCATTCCAAACACACGTGATCAGACTATATAAGAAAAATCTAGACATTTTCTTTACGATAATGTACATATTATACAACTCAGTATAACACAGTGAGTAAAATCAACTTCGATTCACTTAACTTGTAAGAATATATAACACAAATTAAACAAACCGTCTTTCCATTGACTACTTAATAAAGCCAGTTTGTTTAATCGCTATTCATTTACTGAATTAAGTTTTATAATTAGCTTCTTCACTTATTATGGTACACAATTATATTTTGCTATCGAATCGTATCCACTGAATGGTAGTTTCTGCGTTTTTATAACACTATTAACAATTGTAATTTTTACAAATTTGTCTTTACTGTAAATTTCCCAGATAAAGAACGATACCATTTTGACCACAAACACTGAACGTCGTACGTCAATGCTCATGAAGTTTTTCGCTTACTTTGTAACAATTCTTTCTAATAGTTTTGTTCAGAACTTACGAGACGGTGCTAACGTTTTGATAATCCAATGTTATTATAATCTTATATTAAGACATTTGTTTTGTATTTGGACAAATTACTTTCTTTTATTACAAAAACGACATTATGTACACAAAATAAACATATTAAACATAGATATAAATTATGTTTTGGGACATACACTGTTTTAGTTAAATATCTTTACGTCTTTTTAGTAATAATGTGACGCACACAGATGTGCTATCGAGACACCGTAATATTTGTTTTTCAATTTCGCGGATAGCTGAACGAGGGCTTTCAGCGCTAGCCGTTCCTAATTTTGAAATGATACACTGGAGGTAAGACAGCTATTCAATACTATTTGTCGTAAATGTTTGAGCTCATCTTTAAAAAGAGTAGTATGATTTCTCAGTAAAAGCAAAGCTTTTTAATGCATTAAAAACCATGAAAGTTATGAAGAAGTATCGTATTATAACAATCTGCCTGAACAAAAATAAACATCTTTAAAATGTTAAGGAAACAATAAAAGAAAACTTTAAAACCCTTTTGTTCCATTACTTCTACAAAGATCTTTATTATCAGCTCCTTCTTCATCAGTAATTTTATCTCCAGGACAAGGTATACAGGCGTCAGCAGCAAATGATGTCATGTAAGTTCCTCCTGGACACGGCAGGCAGTGAGTTTGGAATCCATTGTCATAGTGACCAGGAGGACATGGATCTAAAAGCGTTAAAAGTACATAGCTAAACATTTATTTACCCAGTGTTAATTTTTATCGTTCTAACAACGTCTTTAGTATCAAAAAACGTATTTGTTTAACCAAAATTCCATATTTTTAAAAGTCTTTCATCTATTTGTGTTTAATGTGAACAGTTTAAAGTAATTGAGTATCATATATACTTACAACACCTGTAAACATCTCTTTGGTATCCTCGAGTACAGTTGAGATTCTCGGCTGGAACATACACTGGGGAAAACAACAGAGAGTTAATATTTTTGTAAGCACCTTTTGTGTCACCGTTGGAATTTTAAGGTTTTTTCACAATGAGCACGACGCACTAGTTATAATATTAATTATGACTCACTCTGTAAAATAACAACATAAATGTTACTTTTCGTGAGAAAAATAAAACGTGTCGTGCTTCAAAACAGTTTCTTAACAGTAGACTTTTGTTTCTTTATGTACTTCATAATGGAGTTCACTTATGAAACCAATCACACAAACTTGGAAATTTATAAAATTACACACGATCTTTTTTTTATTGATACATTAGATTTCCGTTGGTGTTTCCCTTGCAAAATTCTTATTTGTCACAGTTAAACGTGAAACCGTTGTCACTGTTTATGTTAATATCAGGTATGAAAATACAGGTTCTTTTGGGAATATTACGTTGGTAAAATGTATCAGTATATGATTGTGTCTTGCAAACAACAAAATATCAAATAATATCCGTGTAATGCAGAAAATGCGTGATATGCATTCCGAGAAAATTTTTCATATGAAGTTAAAATAAAAGCAAATACTTAATATTTTGTGGATTTATCAAGATAAATAATATTGCGATATAACACCTTTCACTGTAAATTTAAAGTATTGTTTATTCAAAATACGTTCTTAAAAACTTCGTAGATATGATTTGTATCTTTACAGTTCATAAGATTTTGATTCAACATTCATAAGTTGAGTTCATTATATCAAAATAACTTTGGAGCCTCATTACTTCTCTCTACAGGTTTTCCATAATCCATCTTGTCTTTGGTCACATAGAAATCTATAATTACTACATCAGTCACGTGACTGGTACATCTGTGTGTGCATATCTATCTAATTACTCAGCGGTTAGAAAACTGGGATATTTTTTTACGTACCGTCGCCTGGGACACTTCAGCGGTTTTTTATCTCTGACATTTGTGTTCGTACGACTTTTTGCAGGTCTTTTTCCGAATTGTTCTGGCAAACCAAAATTATTTTTCGATGCTCTTAAGTACAATGAATATCTTTGTTTCCAATATTTTAAATTCTCATTTGAATATATTTTCATGATTTGAGCATATAAAAATTTACGTTGAAAAGGTCTGTTACATACCTTTCCCAAAAGCAACCAATTTTCGGTTACATTACACCATTTACGAAATGTTAAGCTATGTCATGAAGTTGTTCTGATAAATTCTGTTCTGCCGTAACTTTATATCAGATTAAGTCACATTATATGCCAGGTTACATATTCAAAACTGTTTTGGTATGGCTTACTAATCCCTATAAACTATAAAGTATTATTGCTATGAACATCAGTGGCAGCCTCTGACTAATACTGTATGTTTATTACAGGAGTACCGATAATATCACTGAGTTATTTCAGGGCATCTTCAGCATCAACTAATGGAATGTGATGCATCTTCCAAGAGTATATTATAGCTGTCAATATCAACATCTGCACCTTGGAGTTGGGCAATATCACCCATTACTGGAGTCCTGATTAGATGGATCAGTATATGGACGAACAAAGGGTCGTGAGGTTTATCTTTAAAATGTGTAGTATTGATGGTAACATTTATAGTAATTATATGTCGATATGTTTACCAATACTTATTCATACCACACTTCAACATCGACACTTCCTCTCATGAAAATTAAGAAAAACTGATTTCATGTTATCTCTAATGTAATAATTCATTGTGAGTAGTTTTAACATTGTTGTCATAATCTATTTCATGCATTTATATTTCTGAGGAACCCACTTGAAGCTAATAAATTTTGCAGACATTCTACAATGGGTAATTTAAAACTTTTTATCACAGAACTCATATATAATTCGACGTTTTTAGGTTATAAAGCGATTAGGAAGGAGATTTGAGATACGGTGATATAGAGAAACCTCAGTCAACAGCACGATACTCACCCAGTCAATAACCCCAAATGCAATAAACAAAATACTTAAATTCTTGTGAAAAATAAAGCAAATACAATACTAATGTCATTTATAAAATACTTTATGGCAACTTCCACGTATTTTACGTCAGAGAAACAAGCCCGAAACTCAAAACAACATTCATGTAACACAAAAAAAATAGAATGTCACGTTTTAAATTTAACACTGCAACTCAAATAAATATTCTTCAGGTAACATTTAAATACTAAACAGAGAATCCAACATCACCAGACAATAAACCAAATAATTCCTTGTAATACAAGAGCAAACACACATTAAACCAATATAAAAACACACTTTGATATCTGTATTAATAAGATTTAATAAATCTTGTTCGATGTATTATAGTTTGAAGATGATACTTTTAATTTACAATATTTTATAATTTACAAAATATTCTGAAAATACTAAGAGTAATGCAGATAGTATTAATGGGAAATTACACGAAGGTTGTTAAAAACTATCATTTGAAGATAAGACAGTTCAATTATCATTACAATTAAATGATATACAAGATAACGTGTCGTTTTATGAACGAAATTGATAAAAACACAGTTTACTTAACGAAGATTTGAGTATTTTAAAATTCCTATCTGGTGCAGTAACAACAGTTTGATCAGCAGAGACAACTACATAAAGAAATTATTTACTTTGTAGGTGAACAAACGAATAATATGAATTACTTGACTCAACCAACTGAAAACCATGATTAGAAAAGTATCCAGATCATTGGTAAGTATCACTAATATATCAATACATATCAGAGAAAAACAAAATAAAATATATAAAACAAGAGCTGAGATGTTAGTTTTCAATAACAAAATTCAGAATAATTAACAGTAGTTGGCTTTTACAGTGGAAAACAGTAGATCGGAGTTAGCTAAGTTAATACAAGCACTGTATGTGACCGCAAATAGAAAGTTAAGTTCTTGCTTTCTACTCTGAGTAAGCTATCAAATCTATTAAACAAAAGCAAAAGATTACCTCACACTTACAGTTTGTGGTCCCTACACAGTTATCAGATTTTCATTTATTACACGTGGACTGATATTAATACAGCTACAATATACAGCTGCATTTCTTTTCAATTTGTTTAGACGTTTTCAAGGTACCTCTAATTGTAGCTGTAGTAATGTCAGTCCGCGTGTAATAAATGAAAATCTGATAACTGTGTTGGGACCACAAACTGTAAGTGTGAGGTAATCTTTTGCTTTTGTTTAATAGATTTGATAACTTTTTAGAGTAGAAAGCAAGAACTTAACTTTCTAATTAACTGTAGAGAATGAAAAGCTTTTCGAATGATCAAGTACACATAGTTATTCTTATAGCCAAACCACATCGGACTATTTACTGTGTCCACCGAGGGCAATCGAACTCCTAATCTTAGCGTTGTAAATCCATTGACTTACCGCTGTCCCATCGGAAGACTATTTCATTAAAACAATAACTCCACGAACATAGTTATTTAAAATTAAGTGTTAACTAATTTTATCTGTTTGCAGTCCAAAATTGGTTGCTTATCAGTTCGATTATAAGACTATAATCGTAACGTTTTTTAATGAATGATTAAATGGTACAATAGATTATATTACACGTTTTTAATCTGCGAGTTTTTGTTTCTATTTTTCTCTGTAAATTTGCACTCCACTTAAACTAAACACATACTTATACGACTTGGATTTAAATCTATTCATAAAGAATGTGAAAAAACAACGTATTTGCAAGTCATTTGTAAATACTGAATCACAAGAATAAGAGGATCAATTTAAAAGAAAACACCAGTTTTAACAAATGAAGTTTTAATCAAAATTCCTTTTAACCAAAGAAATTATTCAGTCGCATTTATTCCAGTTTAAACATTAAATCATCGGGAGTGTAATATCATTGCTTTGCCAACTTAAACATTTTCTACCCATCCTGTACATATTTTACAACGAATAAAGAAAAAAATATTTTTGATCGCTATAAATGAGACCTACTAACGGGTTCTAGCATTAAAGAAATCTCCTAAAACGAGATTTTCGCACACCACAGACTTAAAATCGGTAATGAGCAAATTGATAAAAATGAGGCAGAAATATTTGCGAGCAAATGTGACGTTAAACATAATTATTAGGCTTCACTAACCTCTGCACTCCCCATCAAAACCTTATACTATTAAAGAAACATCCATTTATGGTAAGAACGAAAATATCTAATTTGTATATGTAAAAATAAATGTAGAGCTGAGTTGTTTATGTATGTGTGTTTTCTTTCAGCTAAGCCACGTCGGGCTATCTGCTGAGCTCACTGATGGGATTCGAACCTCTCATTTTAGCGTTGTAAATCCGTAGACTTACCTCTGTACTAGTAAGGGGCAGAGCTAAGCTAGCAAAAAAAAAAAAAAAAAGAATCGAACGGCAGTGGTATTAACAGTTTGAAACTACTGTATAGAAACTTTAAATTGGTTGTTTACAAAACGTAAAACATAACATGAAATTTTATTGTGAAATAATTAAGTTAAAAGTGATACTATTGTCAACATAATCTTTCGTATACATGGGAAATATAAATAATTTTGTAGTCAATACACATGTAGAAACGGGCAAATTTACATAATGTCTGAATAAAACAATATATGATTGTTTGTGAATTTCGCACAAAGCTACTCAAGGGCTGTTTGTGCTAGCCGTCCCTAATTTAGCAGTGTAAGACTAGAGGGAAGCCAGCTAGTCATCACCACCCACCGCCAACTCTTGGGCTATTCTTTTATCAACGAAAAGTGGGATTGACCGTCACATTATAATGCCCCCACGGCTGAAAGTGTGAGCATGTTTGGCGCGACCGGGATGCGAGCCCGCGACCCTCAGATTACGAGTCGCACGCCTTAACACGCTTGGCCATTCCGGGCCCTGACAGCATATGAATCAAGATTTACATGTATTTATATTAAAGTTATACAAAAATATTTAGAAGTACTTTTTCGAGATTTGCGACTGAAATATATAAATCCCTTTCAAGTATCAGCCCCCAAATGTATTCCCCCATCACGTTTTCGTTGTACACGCTCCCAAGTCACAAAAGCAAAGTTTGAAGAGAATAGGCCTTTACCATTTACTTTAGGCATAAGCAATTAGGAAATAACATTTTGTCCCCAAGAACAAGAAAAAGTAAAAATTTTGTTACATAGTGTAATCTTACGTATACACAAGCAATTATTTTTATAATCAATACACATGAGTGAAATGTCAAACGAAAAGGTTATGGCTGAAAGACATTTAAAAGCAAGGTGGACGATTTCGATTTAGATGTTATTTCTATTAAGTTAGTGTAGTTTAATGAAAATATGATCTAAAAAAAACCATGAATTTACCTCTGACATCATGTTTGTAATTACCTTCACGATTTTTGCATGTGTAAATTCCCGCGTCTTCAAATTGGATGTTGGTTAGCACTAATTTGCCACCGTATTTTATTTGCGTTCTCTCACTATTAATAACTTGTTCTTTGAGATTTGAGTACCAAATAACTGGTTCTTCTCTTGCTTGGTTTGAACATATTAATGTAAGAGTAGAACCACGTTCAATTTCGTAGACGAATGTAAAACCTGAAACAAGCAGGAAACTACCGAAAATATAAAATAATTGAGTGTAATTAGCCATTGAATTCTCTCTGCACTGTACGCTTTGTAAATCACTTTCTGTATTGTTTCTAAGTGAAATATCAGTGTTACTATGCGCACAAAGTATTCTTGTTTGAATGACGTCATGAACTGAAGTAACATTGTTCGGTGGAAAAAACACTGTTTGTTCTCTCTACCTGTTGCCTGGGTCCCTCAATCAAACTACCTCCTCTCGCCCACCCAGTGTGGGTTCCGACAACAGAGCTCCACCATGGACCACCTGATTCAACTTGAAACATCAATCAGAGAAGTTTTTTTTCAAACAACATCTTGTATCAATACTCTTTGACATTGAAAAGGCTTATGATACAACATGGAGGAATGACATTTTGTGAGACCTCCAAAAATATGGGTGATGTGGTCATTTGCCCATTTTTATTAAAACTTTTTTAATAGACAGGAGATTCCAAGTTCCTGTGGGTTCGAAACATTCCTGTTCTTTTCTACAGGAACTTGGAGTCCCTCCGAGCTGTGTTTTGAGTGTCACACTTTTCAGTGTAAAGATTAATGCCAAAACTGAACAATTCCCTCTTACTGAAAGAGTAAGAAAAAGAAAAAAACATTTGTCTTAGAAATCTTATATACAACAACATGCACACTATATTTCATCAGGAACACTATTTAACATAAGTATAGAAGGTATGAAATTTCTGCTTTTAAGAAACTTAAATAAGGTTCGTGCTGAAAGAACTTCAAACAAACCTTCTAAATAACAGATGTTCCACAACCAATAGCAATTCAAATTGTCTTGAAATAAAAGTTTCCACTTTTATACTTGTATACTTATAGTGAGTATAATTATCTTGATACTGTAAGTCCTAAAACCAAATCAAATTCCCAAAACAAGAATTGTTGAACCCTTTACAAGTGAAATATATTTATCTGTAGCTTGGTAATCACATTCAAAATTTATTTTCCTTAAACTTTTGTCCAGAGTAAAACTTAGTTTGCGCAAACTACAATGACAAGTAACATTATAATATTTTTAACTTATTCTGGGATAGTTCAATAGTCGAGAGACAGGGTTAAAATCTCCCTGATGTAAAAATATTTTTCATATAGCTACTTACCTCTGTACCACTAAGAGCTATTCACTTACATACAACTACCACATGCCATCAACCTTGAACAAGCTCCCACACACATTATAACAGCTTATGACAATCACACTGCTGTAGCCCTCTACCAATGGGAAGGTCACACAATCTCTGTATAAGCACAAGTTTTCTCTTGACAAGGCAAAGAAAATTCACTGGAAGTAAGAAATATCAGGAAAGAATTGTCTGTTTTATTTGTTTTGTTTTAATAACAGTTCAGAATTGGCTATGTCAATTATATTCCCAGAAAACTTTCATTTCAACACTGGCCTCTTAGAAGGAGGAGATTGGTTTAATATTTTCCATTCTCCTACGCTCAATACAGATTTTTGTTAAGTAATACCTGTGAGGTAAAGACAGCAACTTGGTGGTTTCCCATGGCACCAGGAACGAGAAGTGTAAGATGTTTTTCTTCATGTAACATTGTATCAGATGACTATCACCTTCTTCCATCCATTTTATTTTTCTTATCAATGAGGAATTTTCAATTTGTTGAAATATGTACATTAATCAAGGTACCATGATACGTATATAAACCACATGAAAATGACTGAAAAATAAAACAAACAAAAGTCATCACACTAGATCTTCTGGGTATATTGGAGAATAAAAATTGGTAAGAGGCAAAATCCAGAGAAAAAGGAAACTGCATAATTATATAAGTTATGGAAGACAAATGTGCTACTTTTAGTTCACATACCACTCTGTGAGATCACCAAAGACAAACAACGAAAAGAGGCTGTGCAATGTTGAAACTGGCAGGAGATGCAAAAATGTCTATGGTCTGACTCACCCAAAGAAGAATATGCAAGATGGATCAGTTAATGATCCTAAACAGTTAAAGCAGAAAAGGATAAATCAAGAGACCTCTCTAATAAAAAGAGTGATTCAGAGATGATAAAGAAATGACAGAATAAGAATTAATTGATTGATTTAGTGTTTTATGGCACAAAGCAGCTGGGCTATCTGCGCCAAACATCCAGTAAAAAGGTAAAAAAAATTAAATGTAGTAAAATACATAAAAGGAAATGATGGTGAAACAAAACATCATTGAAAAACAGAAAAAGCATAAAACCAATGTTGACACCTAGTCAACAATGTTGAGAGAGAGAGCAGAGTAAAAGAAGTTGTAAAGGACTTTCTCTATCAAAATGGTTATGATCATAACTCACCAGGAAGACCAACAGGTAAGTTCAAGAACCACTGTCAGTCATCTGAAGTTGGCCTTTTCAGTCCTGGTTCCAAGTAATGTGTCATAGCAGCCATGAACAAAATGTAAAATAATAGAAGTTTCAAAAGACATATAGCAAAATCGAATTAATGAGTAGCCAAATGTCCAGTAAAAAGGTAAAAGGAACGTAAATGGAGTAAAATTTGTAAAAGGAAACAAAGGTAAAAACAAAACAGCAATTAAAACAGATATTTTATAAAACCAATGTTGACATCCAGTCTACAAAGTTGTAAAGGATTTTCTGTAGCACAATGGTAATGATCATAACTCGCCAGGAAGACTAACAGGCAAGTATAAGAACCAACGTCAGTTACCTGAAGTTGGTCTTTCCAGTCCTGGTTCTGGGTTATGTGTCATTAAGGCCAGTACTAAAAGGTAAAGTAATAAAAGTGTTAAATGACATGTAGCAAAAATGTAATAACAACTCCCCAGGACGACTAACGAGTAGTTCAAACAGCAGCATTAGTCATCTGAAGTTGGCCTTTCCAGTCCTGGTGTCGAGTTATATAATGCTCTGGCCATTTTACAATGTCAAATGGAACAAGAGAGGAGGAAACTGTAAAAAGGGAACCACAATTAAAAAGGTGAAATGAAGAAATGTTCAACACTTAAATGAGATTAAAAAACTAAAAACTTTATCAAGGTGAACAGTGTCACCATCACCAATAACACTGTCCAATGTGGCAGATAAAGCAGGGAAAAAACATGTGCTGTCGTTGAGAATCGTAGCAGCAGCTGCTGTATAATACAGCCAGTTACCGCTGCCACATAGTCGTCTATTTATGGCTGATTCACGATGGCATGATCAAGTTCTGCGAGAGCAGTGAAAGTGGACCAGTCTGCCTGATCCAGCTTCCACCGGGGCACGTGGGTAGGGTGGCATCGGCCTCGGCCAGTCTCTCTCAAAAGTATAGGGAAATGATTACTGCCTAGTGGATTATTGTCAACCCTCCATGAAAAATGGGAGAATAATGAAGGGGAGCAAATTGAGAGATCAATAGCGGTAAATAACTGACTAGGTGCATGAAATTAAGTGGAAGAACCAGTATTGAAAAGAGAAAGATTGTGATCAGAGAGCATACGCTCTACATAACAACCCCTCCTATCAATAACAGCACTTCCCCAGAGGGGATGATGTTCATTAAAGTCCCCCAGGATTAGAAATGAAGACGATAACTGTTCAATGAGAGCATCAAGGTATGATTGATCATATGTCTCTCCAGGGAACAGGTAGAGAGAACAAACAGTGATGGTACGACCCAAGGAAACACGGATGGCTATGGCCTCCATGGATGTGATGAATGACAAAGACAGGGTGGGCAGATGCTGATCAACCAACAGTGCCACCCCTCCATGTACTCGTCCATCACTCAGCCTAAAATTTCTGTACAGAGAAAACTGCCGAATGGTGACTGTATCAGCAAGTTTGAGAAATGTTTCTTGTAAGGAAAGACAAACAGGATGGTAGGAAGCAATAAGTGTTTTGATAACATCCAGATTAGAAGATAAACCTCGACAGTTCCATTGTATCAAGGTGGCCATTTTTAATGACGGGTAGGTGAAATGGCTGGAGAACCCTTCTGTTTATGACCACGTCTTTTGTCCTTACTGTCCTCAAACAGAGGAGGTCTATCAACCTCTGTGGATCCTGCCCTGAGCCGAGAGGGCAGTTCTTTGTTATTGGAAGGGAATTCCAGTGACTAAGGACATGAACGAATGATTGTTTTGCCTCTTGGGGTGGGAGAAAAAGATGTATCAGAAGAAATGCCTGTATTTGAAACTGAAGGATGTGGATCTTGAGGTTTGTTGGAATGTATGGGTGGAACAGAGACAGAGATGGGTGTTGAAGTCGATTCATCAACCTGTTTAACCATGGAGGTCAAAAGGATTTTCATTGGCTTTGAAAACGATTCTCTTGGAGGCACAGAGAGATCTGTCTGCACTCCCACTGTAGTTGTGGAATGAAATGCAGCAGCATATGTCCGAGATAAAGTGGTGGGCAGCACTTTCCGAGCCTCAGGATAACTAATGTTATGTGTCGTTTTCAAACCCTGCATCCATTTTTCCTCCAACCATTTTGAGCAAGAATGAAAGTAGGAAGGGTGAGAACGATTGCAGTTGACACAATGTGGGTCCATGTCACAGTCATAGGCATCGTGATCCTTGCCACCACAACGACCACATGTCAGGGAACCACGACATGATGTCTTTGAGTGGCCGAATCTCTGACATTGGAAACATTGGAGAGGGTTTGGAATGTATGGCTGTACCCTTCATATGAGATAACCTGCTTTGATGGTGGCAGGTGCACGTGATGATGTAAATGTCAAAACGCGGGGATTTGTTGGCAGTGTATCTCCACTCGCAAAGAAACTCCTTGAGTGGAGAGACCAGCAAGAATCTCTGATTCAGGAATGTTCTTCAAATCCCTCTCAATAATAATTCCTCATGATGAATTCAAGGTAGCATGAGGGGTAACTTCAATTGGTACATCTCCAATTGCCTTTGAATTCAAGAGGAGTTCACTGTGTTGGGATATGGATGTTTCAACCAACATGTCTCCAGATCGAAGCTTCTTTATTGACTTTGGAGAGCCAGCAAGTCCCTCTAGTCCCTTCTGAATAAAAAAGGGAACATTTGCCCTAAAGGTATTTCCGAAAGAGAATGTAATATAAAAAAATGAGGTACGTGTGTTACAGATGTTGAATATTGCTGTTCATAGTCTTCAAGACGAGGTTGCTTACCTATTGACTGTTTTTTCACTATTTTATTTAAGTTTTTTGAAGGAGGATCCATAGGAAAAAAGACAAATTTCGGAACTTACTGACCCCACCCACCATGGAGCCCTACGAGGGGATGCACTACAAAGTCATCCAAGGACAATGCAGCAATGCCAGGATTTTTTGAGGACTATACCCAAACACCAGCATCAGGCACAATGCCCACAACACCTGTTGAGAACTTCCAACACTGGTACTTGGTTGACTCTAGCCCAAGTGGACCAGCCGATTGACCCAAAGGGGTCACCCAAAGCCCGCCCATCTACAGAAATTCAAGGTCAAAGTGGTGTATTAGGGTTGAACCCCTCAACCACCAAGATCCACTCCTCCCCTTCACGGGTTGCCACGCACGGCAAACATGTGGGTGGATGTTTACATCCCAGAGAAGGTAACCAGACAGAACAGAACCATACCTGGGAGGTCCCCTCACCATGTACAGGAATCCACACTGAGGGAACAGTATAAAAAAACAACTTTATGGGGACAACAAAAAGACTAGAATAAAAATCCATAGTAGAGTGGGAGACAGATTCTATAATTCCTTCTGTTAATAATGAAGATACAGAAGATCAGTGAGAAGTGGATATAAAATAGAACAATAAGAAAGGTAAAGTATGAAAAAAGAAGATTGAAATTATGAGATAGGACATTCAAAGCCCCAGGTTGTTGGAGAAGAAAGTAAACTGGGAGATGAAGTGAGAGAGGAAGGCACTGACAGGACCAAGACTGGGACTGGTTCCAAAGAAGAATAACCTCTGAAGTCTAAACCCTGGATTCCAAAGGGTTAGGAGCAATCTCAAAAGACAGAACTATAAAAAACAATAGACAAGACAAAGCACCTAGATATAAGATGAAGGGATATGAACACCAAACTAAAAAAATACCAAAAACAAATAAATCAGAACAAAGAGAGAAGGGGAAAAGTAAAACTAAAGTAACAAACTGATTTTAAACCAACTGCATACAAGGGAATAGAAGTATGGTTCAAAATATGTTTGGCAATGAAAATAATACAACCAATTGGAAAGTATCAACCTTCCTCAGATGACTCAGAGAAAGGTAACAGGCAAAGGTGGTAATA
Source organism: Tachypleus tridentatus (assembly GCF_004210375.1). Taxonomy (NCBI): domain Eukaryota; kingdom Metazoa; phylum Arthropoda; class Merostomata; order Xiphosura; family Limulidae; genus Tachypleus; species Tachypleus tridentatus. The sequence goes on along the minus strand of NW_027467782.1, from coordinate 25,611,797 downwards.
AAACATCGTATGGTGGGCTGATCAGTGGAGACAGCAACGTCAATCTATGACATACTGAACTCAGTCAGCTACACCTAAATATGAAGACCAAAAACAAGAATGGCAGACTATATTCCCAAAAAGTAGAGCCAGTGGAACCCAGTGTACAGACTCTGAACTGGAGAAGTGTGGAAAGACCCTGTTCAGGGCTGAAGTATCAGATGTTGAACAGCATACAGCATGTTCAAGGCCAAGGTCCTGAGAGAAACTTAGATAAAGAGACAAACAGTCCAGTTTTGAACAAAAAATCAATCTGCCTCATAATAGCTCCAGAATGTTCAGTGCCCTTGTTCACTTCGTATTTCAGTCAGTTGGATAAGTTTTACTACTGTGTATATTTCACAGTTATGTCATTAGACAGGGTCAGAAAGACATTATAAAGTAAAAGCAGCCAAATTGGAAATGTTTAGAAAACTGAGGCTGTGCAAAAATAAAAATTGTTATTGCATTTTCACAATCTACAATTATTATGTACTTCCAACATTTGTTTCACTACTTTCATTATAGTTGGTGTTATGGTAGAGAAGATAAGAGAGCAAGTTTAAAGTTCTATGAAAAATAAAAAAAATGATATTCATTTCAAAGGCATAATGAGTAATGTAAATTAAACATAAAAACCATTAGGTGAACACAAGTAATTTTATTCTTAGCATAACAAATCACACTTTACACAGAATTACTTGACAGAGAATTCATAAATTAATGGATAAATGTTTTATGAAAGCAATTTACTTGAAATATAATTTCAGTTTGCAAAAGGAATGTAAGATTTAGATAAACATTTGCCAAAACTCATGATGATACACTTTGTATATTTAGAATATTTCAGTGGTTTATGTAATTTCATGTTTACATGGAGATTACAAAACTGGTCAGAATGACCAAGCACACATACACGTTTAATATAAGATAATTTAATTGATAATGGAATATGTATGTGGATCACAATCAGTTGCCTAACTGTTTTAGTTTGAAGTACATTTTTAAAAAATTCTTTAGATACACTTACCATTTTGGAAACTTCTAGTAAGCCTAATTTTCTTTTCACTTTTGATAAAACACCACCAGTGACTTCATCAAGAAAACTGCTCTTGATTGGATGCTGTAAAAAATTACTTTCCATAAATGTACTTGCTACAGTTAATTTTAAACATGAGTGAGGTATAAAATAAGGGAGAATGTTTATAATACATAATATAAAGTTTGTTTTTCAATGGCCCGTAATTAATCTTTTTGTTAAAATACAGTTTACTACTAATTATTTGGTATTGGAAACTTTTGTATTAAGGTGGTTAATTACCTCAGACACATTTCAGTTACATTCTTAACCATAATGTTGGCAAGTCATTCTGCAATTTTATATCAAATCATATTTCTTTATTGAAGAAATTATATTGAAATAAATAGATTTTATAATCTTAAAATCGTTTTCTATGGGAAAAGATTAAGTATAGAAAATCTTAGTGATTTACATAAAAAACATAATTAAAGAAAAAGTTATTAATTCAAATTCTGTTAAACATTTATGAAACAAAAAGTAACTTCTGAATTACAAGGTGACAAGTGCCTGCAGGATCAAACTACTTCATGAGAAAGATAACACTGGTCAACAAAGTTTTTGTTGCATTTATATCAAACACTTGGTATTACATAATTTCTTGCCCTGATTTCAGATCTGAAGTTAGTTTTTCTTCAGTGCTCTACCTTTTTTTGCAATCAAGGTATTTGAAAATCTCAAAATTTCGTCATCATCACATTGACGTCGTAGTCTATCATGAAAAATATGTGATAAAATATGTTATAAAACTCTTTAATATAGCTGGGTAATAAAAAAGAAAATGCAAGATAGTATAAATGTATTCAAGTTATTTATATAAATTCAATTTTATATAAAGTTATAATTCAATTTATTTATATAAAACTGATTAGTAGATAAGACATTTGCTACTATGAGGAGGCAAAGCTCAATTGCAGTCTACTCAGGCATGAATTTCCGCTTGTAGCTCTTGCGTTTGTGGACTGTCTCAGGGCATTCTCGTTTAATGCTCCAGCAGTAATCTGCCATCATATGTTTGTCCCATCTCCCTTGGTGACGCTCTTCCATGGTCTTGAGGTCCTGATGGAACCGCTCGCCTTGCTCGTCACTTACAGCTCCTGGGTTCTCAGGGAATCTATCAAGATGACTGTACAGGTAATGGAGTTTGACACTCATGTTACATCCAAGATCGCGAAAAGCTGACAACATATTCGCTACAAGGGTTTCATAGTTGTCAGCTTTTTTTATTACCGAGAAAGTTTGCCATCACCGCCACAAATGAAAGCCATGCAGTCCTTTCCTTGTCGTTCATCTTTCTGGCAAATTCTTGATCATGCACAAGTGCACGAATCTGTGGTCCATCAAAACACCTGCCTTGATCTTCTCGAAGGACAAACCAGGAGCACAGAAAATATGTGTTGGAAGCATTCACCGTCAGTATTCAACGCCTTCATAAACTGTTTCATCAAGCCCAGCTTGATATGGAGAGGAGGAAATATGATCTTTTCTCGACTGACAATTGGATCGTTGACAATATTTGGCATACCTGCCTTCAGAGTCTCACGTATGGGCCACTCCTTCTGGTTCCAGTGCTTTTCTCGAGCTTGGCTGTCCCACATGCAAAGATAGCAGGGATACTTTGTAAATCCTCTTTGTTGACCTAAGAGGAAAGTAACCATTTTGAGGTCCACACAAATTGTCCAGTTGTGCTCGTGGTATTTTAGTAGGTCAATCACAGTCTTAATGTCATTATATTCCTCTCGTAAATACACAGAGTGTCCAATTGGAACAGCTGCATAGACATTGCCATTATGAAGTAGAACACACTTCAAACTTTGCTTAGAACAATCTAGAAATAATCGCCGGTCATTTGGATGGTATTCTGGCATCCCTAATTCCTGGAGAAGACCTGAGATATTATGACAATAAACAAACATATTCTCCTCTGTAAAAAATGGCACAAAAGTCTGCTCCCGATTTCGGAAGTATGACACATTAGTTGTATGGCTCATCTGATTCTTTTCTTGCATCCTGGAAGCTAACACTTCAGCTGCATTTTTGGAGAGACCCAAATCACGTACAAGGTCATTCAACTCTGGCTGGCTAAACTGTTGAGGAGTTAATGCCTGTGGGGTCTCATAAGAAGGATCGCCAGATTCTGAAAGTATTTCTTGAGTTTCATCAGCAGTCTCTTGCTCTTGGTCACTACCCACATCTTCAGATGGAAGAAATCCTTTAAAAACTGGGATTGGGAGCTCATCAGAGTGCAGAGTAGGTCGGATTGCTGAGGGGATACTAGGATATGAGATTTTGTGTCTGTTTTTCTTGCCAATGCCCTTTGTATTGACCAGACAAAAATAGCAGTCAGTTGTGTGGTCCATCGGTTCTCGCCAGGTCATGGAAATCCCGAAAGGTAAACCCTTACGTTTCCCTTTTGTCCAGTCACGCAGCATTTTCTCGCAGTTATGACACACAATATGTGGGGCCCATTTCTTGTCTTGGTCACCAAGAGCAAGTCCAAAGTACGCTTTATAAGCACGCCTCAGAAACGATGTTATATTACGCCTTTGACGTATAAGCGTGAAGCATCCACAAATATAACAGAAAGCGTCCGGCTTGTTCTCACATTGACGTCTCCTTGTAGCCATGATCAGATCTGAAACAAAATCTAAACAATTTTAATATCTCTGTTGATAACATAAACGTGTAAGTAATTAACACGTTTCCTGCGATGGGACCTACCGGTGTCCCACTATTGTCTTACCTTTAACTAAGTTGCAGGCTAGAGACAAGTGTAACGACAACCTCACGTTATCATAGCTCATGCAGCACTGAAGCTGTCAGATGTACAAGAGCATCGCAGCAGTTGCCGGTTTGCCAATATAGGCATCGCAGGAAACGTGTTAATTTGACCACAAAAGGCTAGAATGAAAAACCTAAAATTGCATTAAAACTAGAGCATGTAGAGCTGAACCGTTTTCATATTTGAATTTAGCAGGTCACAAAGGGTAAGAATGAGTAAAAAAATCTTATGCAACTGAGATTTCGAAAAAATTTGTTGACCTGTGTAATCAATACATCTTGCTCTGATCCACCAAATACTTATGAAGTAGAATACAATTTTGGTCTTCATACACAAGAAGGAATAGTGATGTATATAGGACTGTTCAGAGTGATGCAACTTAAACTGATTATCAAGTAAAAACGAGTAAGTTATCTTTTTATTCAAGTCACTAGTTGGTCCTCGATAGTCTTCACTTGAAATATTATCTGAGCTTTGTCTGAGTAATGACACTGATTTGTTGTAAATTGTTCACACCACAGCTACTAAAATTACTCCAGGGATGGAAAGGTTATATTAAGATTTCTTCAGAAAAGATCAACAGACAAGGTTTTCAGTATGTTTAAGTGGGTGATACTAATGAATCAGGGAGATAATCCTGTCAGTGTACTATGTAGTGCTGGCTTGTGACTCTACACAATATTTTATGCACAATATCTTAAGGAAGATCCAGAGGCATGCTCTCCCAGAAATATTTAAAATAAGAAACACCATTCTCTCTATTTTCTGGTCTTTTTTAAAATAAGGGTATAAAAAGTGATTAAATTTGCAATGAACATGTGATTTAGCATTTTCTGCATTAGGTGTAAAACAACTTTTCATAAATGTCATAACGTTTCTCCTTTTGTAATGTGAAGATGCCTTTGGAGTGTATTATCCAATGTAAACTTTTATATACATTAGAATCATGATTTATCTGGGCGATGAAAACACAGCATTAGAACATTTAAACATGAGGTACAGCTCAACACAAGTACTTGTTTATAAAAAGTTATTCTGCATTTTCAAAGATTTTGTTGCACAAAAATTATATCACAATGATCCATTCATTTACTCTGAATATGTAGATGAAGATCAAAGTTACAAAATAGTAGGTTATGCTCTAATTAATATATATTAAATTAAAGTGTTATTTTTCTATCTCACTTTTTGAACAAATGTAATACTTTTATTTACTTGAAAGAAAAATAAAGACACCAAAATTAACTACTTTTTTATCTTTAACCCACACATCAATTTTAATACTTACACAAAAAGACACAGTACAAAATTTGTTCACAAGCACACATCATTACGCAGTATTTCAAGTTTGGTATTAAATTTTTCTTATACAATACTTAAAGGAAAATTACATACAAACAGAGGCTTTAAAGAAGTTTGATTTTTATTTTGTTGTTGTTTAATAAATGTAACAACACTATCAACCTTATAATAACATTACTTGAAAATAACAGACAGCTGTCAGTTAGGTTTGCACTTAGCTGAGCCAATTTTCTATGACAGTTAGCTTTAGAAATCTCTATACAAGTCATACTTATTCACCAAGCTGATAACATATCTCTTACAATACACAAATATTGAAAAATTTATTTAAAAGGAATTTTCCAAACATGAATTCAAGTGTCAACTCTATATATTTCAATGTTTTACACATTTTACTAGTAGGATAATATTATTTGTGAATATAGATGTCTGTCCATTGCATACAATTATGAATAAGAAAATAAAATTTTTTTAAATTTTTTGTTTCAATTATGTCTGTTGTGTATATTTTTTTAAGTCTGTTCAGAAACTAAACGTTTTGTTGAGTTCTAACTATTTATGTGTTTGTAATTCAGCACAAATATACACAACAGGCTATCTTTGCTTTACCCACCATGTGTATCAGAACACAGAACTAATTTTCTAGCATCAAAAGTCCACACACTGTGCTGCTGGTAATAGTGCAAGAATTCTAAGAACTCTGTTTACAAGTGCAAAAACATGAATAACTCATTCAAACTTTTGACATAGGGTGTTATAAAGTCATTCTGTTGTTAACAAGTACATAAAAAAGGGATAACTGTTTGAAAATGTGATAAGCACTCATAATACGAACACTGCTGTAAGATTATTAAAAGTTACACCTTTTATAGTAAGAAGAAATATTTTAAAAACAAGTACAACATTTCATTCTCTCATGCAATCATTCTCAAGAAGAAAAGTTTTTATGATAAAGAAGGTTCTAGTAATTATATCAACACTCAACACCCTTAAAATGTGTTTAAAGAACTTTTAGAAAAACTATCTATATTAGCAGCCAAATATTTGCTTTTTGTGGTTGTGTAAGAAATGTAAGTGAAGTATTACAACTCTAAATATTTTGGTGCTTTCTAATAATCAACTACAGTTCAGAAAGATTAAGTACAGTAAAAATAATTTCTACCAGAGTAACTCTTACTGACATTTTCATGTTGAAAGGCACCTTAGGGGCTGAATCAGTAAATGAACAGATCAATCACACCTAGGATTCCCTGTTCTTAATTTTATGGCAGCATGTTCCCTTAAAATATCAAAAGATATTACAAATAATGATTTCCATATTTTGAATCCTTAGCCTCTACATTTTCAGTGTCTTATCAAAAACTCTGAGAACCAGTATAAACCCTCAAAAAGTATGAAAGCTGAAAGATTTTCTTTTTAAATGCCCTATTTACATTCCATTTTCATGGAAGTGTGATCAACAATTGTTTTTTATCCAATTTTGTTAATAATTTTACCCAGTTTGTCTGTAATTTCTTCATATTATCAAAATGCAGATTTTCTTATTGCTACTCCCTTTAAATGGACTGTACCAATAACCTTTCATTGATGGGTCAATCATAAATGTTAAACTCTATGTGTTAAACAAAGAAAGTACTTTTACTAATTGATGTAGTCTATCAAAATGTTTATTACCATAGTAATTCATGAATATTTTAATTTGGACATGAAGCATGGTCCTCACAAATCAGAAACCAGGAAGTTTCATGGCAACAGATACACAAGAAACAAGCAGTTGAGTGAAGACAAGACTAATAAGCTTAATAACAGTACAACAGGACCAAGAAAAGAAATATTACAAGGGAAAATATCCGCAGTGGTAATATAGTTGTTGATATAGACAATCTATCAGAAGTAGCAAGGGAGTTTCGTCAGTGTTTGTGTGAGATTGGTTGATTGAATTAGAGTTTTATAGCACAAGCAGTTAGGCTATCTATGTCAAACATCCAGTAAAAAAAGTAAATTTAGTAAAATTCATAAAAGGAAATTATGATAAAACAAAACAATGTTTAAAAAAACAACATACAAATAGCATAAAACCAAAGTTTACATCAAGTCAACAACATTAAGAGAAAGACTACAGTTATTCAAGTTGTAAAGGACTTTCTGCAGTGAAACTGTAATTATCATAACTCACCAGTAGGACGAACAGGTAAGTACAAAAACCACCATTAGTCACCTGTAGTTGGCCTTTCTAGTCCTGGTTCCAAATTATTTGATGTTATGGCCATTTTCAAAAAATAAAGTAACAAAAAAGTTTTTAAAAAAGTGTAGCAAAATTATAGACAGGATAACTAATGGGTAGTTCAAACAGCAGCATTAGTCACCTGAAGTTGGACTTTCCAGTCCTGGTTTCAAGTGATTTAATTTTACAGCCAGTTTCTAATTTCAAATCAAATTACATATACTGTGATTTTCAAAAGGGAGCCACATTAAAAATGTGTAATGTATATATTAAAAAACTTGATTGGCATTAAAAAAGATTAATGAACTTTATTATCCATGCATGTTAATAAACTAGACATTAAAGCACATTTATAATTAAAAGTTTTATACTATCTGATACAGAGATGCCAACTATTTCAAATGACTGAGCGTAATGATTGTAGACAGAACCCTTCCACAATTTCAGTTCTTTTAGAATTGCCAGAAACAAGACAATCTGGTTAACGAGCACGTTAAGACTACAGTGAAACGTTGTTTCTGGAATTTCATTGGTTAGCTAATTACAGTGAATGGAGCCAATAACAAATGACATATTGATTCCATCTCTGTCTCAATACGACACATTCTGCTTTACCACAGAACACCAATGATCACTCACAACATGCTTGCTGACGCTGAAACAAGACTAAGAAATCATTTTGAAAAACTTGTCACTTCTTAAAAATGGCTTCAGCTAATTGGGCAGTAATAAGCAAAAACCCTCATTTTCAGAGCTGAAAATTGGCCTCGGCTTATTCGTCGATTCAGCTTATAAACCGGAAAATACAGTATAAATTTTAGGCTCATAACAAATTATTAACTACTTTTCTTCAGGAAAGCTCATAAATCAAAAATCCTCTTAGATATAAACAAAGTTTAACAAATGTAGTTGATAGTTTATCTTGCTCTGTACCTGTTTAATAAAAAGTATTTTATCGACTTTATTTAATCGAAGTTTGGTATAATAATATTAATGCCATATCAGTTCAAAACAACCCACCCTCGTTGCACAGCGATATGTCGGTAGACTTCAAGTGTTAGAAATCGAGTCTCCATATCCGTTATCCATGGTGGACAGAGCACAAATAGCTCATTGTTTAGTTTTATGTTTATCTTGTAGCGTTGTATCGCTTCTCTGTCTTCATGAGTCATTAACTTTTGAAGTGGAGTCGTGCTTATCCTATTCACTAGTACAAATACTTAGCATACATATGATGTAAAATTTGAGGACTTAATTTATTATTTATAATTTATCAACATGTACTGGTCCCCTGGTAGAACTGGTATCAACAGAAACAAAAGTATGAGAAGAGCAATTCTCTCCCAAAGCAAACAACTTGGAAGCATGAAAAGTAGTGGAAAACTAAAACTCCTGAAATGGTGTGGAGTATGACAGACTAAAATAAAAGTGTTGAAAAAAAGAAACACAGAGTCCAAATGTCTTCTTATTGATTATATTCTCACTTAGAAACATTGTTTTACTGAAAAGAAGAAGAAAACACTGGCAAAACCCATGAATCTAATTTCCTGAAAATTAAAGTCTGCATATAACATTGAACTAAATTCCTGGGAAATCTTACCAGAAGCATGTTCAGCTATAATGGGAATTTCTATCGTTAACACAATGATCATATATTACTGCAGCAGAAATTTGGTTTATCAACATATTAAATACCCAGAGCTCTCATGATTGTGAACAAATGTTCTTAATGTAAGGCTCAGGGAAAAGAGGAAAATTATCAAAGACAGGAATTTTGTTTCTTTTGTTGTTGTGGTTTTATTTCTGAAAATATTTTTGACTATTTGAAAGCTGTAGGAATATTCTTCTATGACATCATATGTTTATTCTGGTTTATCAAGTGCAGTATGCAATAATTGATTGTAATCCAAATTATTTATTAGATAAAAATTCATATTGACCAAAAGATATAGAATTTAAACTTTTTATATTTGAAATGAAAGATATAAACCCTTAACAGAATTAGATTTATCTACATTAATTTTCTGAAAGGTACAACTGAAGATTGCCATTTAAACTCTTAAAACAATTCAGTAGTTTAACACTAATAATACAAACACAGAAAACCATACAGTTGATTTAAAAGACCTTTATACTTTACGTTGTTAACAGATAATAGATGCACAGATAAAAAAATAAACTACGTGACCTTCATCTCTCAAGTCTACATAAATACTCTTCTTTTCACTCTTACTTTCAACATCATCGTGGGAAAACTTGTATTTGTCACCTTTCTTACACTGTCCTTACTTATAAAAAACATACAGTACAGATTTAGGATCAGTTCCTGAAATTAAAATAGTTATATCACCTTTCTGCAAGTGATGAATATAACTGAACTGTAGCCATGTTGAGAGTAACAAGATAAAACACTTCAATGCTGTAGTGTGTGATTTACATAAAGCAGACTTTGAACACTTGTTTTTATTCACTCTAAGAATATCAGTGACAAAACTATTGAAAACACACAAAATTATGAAAACTAATTTAATATTAAAGATAGTTATGTACAGTATAATAATTCATGCTTTCAGTTAATATGTACACAATACTTCTACCACACACTTGTTACATAAGTTGTTTTAATTTTTAAAGTAATAGAAACAGATAAAATGTCCCAACATACATTTTTAAAATTTATAACAAAATCTTAAAATCTCATAACATTATCCATTTATACATATGTTTATACTTTTTATTAAATTGACCCTACAGCCATTTTTGGCTGACGTTACTTGAGTTGCTCTGATGCAGTACACGTGCACTCGTTACTTTATCCAAGAACATGAAACTCGTCTCCACAAAGTGACCTGTATTGGCTGTATTTGTGTAAACTAGTATTTTGTAAAATAGTCACAACTGAGTTATAAGTTATAAAAAGTTCTTGAATTTAATTTATCTTAAAATACAGAACAGTAAATAAAGAAGTAGAGTAAACAATAATATTTTCTAGTTTTGAACTTTTTTACTCATTTGGGACTTGACTCAGTACTGAATATCAAGTCTCATAAAATTTTACAATAAGATGTGAAACAAAATGATATTTTAAATTTGGCATGTGTACATTTCAAAACAACAAAAAATCATAAATTACTACATCAGTACCTTAGGATTGCACTATAATTTATAAAACTCAGTAACTTAGCTCTGTTTGAGTGATATTCAAAAGTAAGTGTACATAAGCAAGTGCTTCCAAAAATGGCAAGAGGTAGGTAGGGGCACTGAGACTAATTCAGTAAATGTAGCAAGCAGAAAAGATAGGAGATTCAATTTTCCATATTATAACTTCTCAATATCAGTAATTTGAGCTCTTTACTTATAAGAAATTATAGTCTTGGTATTTGGACATCACAAACTCTAATTTGAGCACATCATAAAATGCATAAAACATGATATTTAGATTTTTTTTTCAATATTCACTTTTAAATTAAAAATTTAACTTATGTATAATACTAAAATTTGAATTATACTTTCCAATTTAAAACCAAACTCATTTGTTTTGAATTTCCAGCAAAGCTTTACAAGGGCTATTTGTGCTAGACTTCCTAATTTAGTAATGTGAGACTTGAGGGAAGGCAGTTTGTCATCACCACCCACCACCAACTCTTGAGCTTCTCTTTACCAGTGAATGGTGGGATTGACCATCACATTTAACACCCCCACAGTTCAAAGGGCCAGCGAGTTTGTTGTGACGAGGATTACACGGGTTACGAGTTGAGTGCCTTAACCACCTGATTTGAAATTAGTGTTTTGAAGAAAATGTTTAATGAAAAATTTTGCGGTAAGTAAATTTTTCTTGTCCAGCTTTCATCATTGAGTCATAGAAATTGAAATGAATGTTGTGATATTATGCCATTCAGTGGACACGTGGTATCAGAATATTTATTTTCACCACCTCAGTTTCAAAAGGGGTATGTAAAAAAAACGTTTTTTTATGTAACCATTTTTTAAAATAATACAAAAGTTATTTTATCCATACAATGAAATTCCATTGTAATTAATCATTTTTATTAAGTGAACTGTATCTGGTCTAAAAACAAAAGCTTTTGAACATGACCCTTTCTTCATAAACTAAAACATCAACAACAAAAAGACAAGTTTACTTGTGAATACACTTTGCAAAGCCTGAGAAATTGTGCAGGAGGAACTGTGAACTTTTGACTGGTTATGCTGATTTCTCCAAGCCAGTTCACTTGGCTGTGGTTTTGCTAGATAGTAGACATAGGGATAGTGTGAATCTCCTTAATCCATTCATGCACGTCACTAATCAGATGACGAGAGATTTGGCTAATCATTGAAATTAAATTTTCAAGTAACCATGGTTTATTCTCTTTGGAAAGCACACTAGCTGAGCTAGCACTCAGTTTATTAAACTAAACCTCAGATTGACCTTAATGTGTGGTATTCAAGTACAGTGATGCTTATCACACAGTTATAAGTAGCTGCAAAATACAAATCCTAAATGTTTTGCACAGAATTATTTCAAACATGAACAATAAGAAATCCCACCTAATATCATTGTGCAATCACCAAAATAATCATTACTCAAACATTAAAACTAAGTCTCCATCCAACTACTGTCTTCTAGGTTTCTTAGGACTACAACAGGCTCATGGAGAATTGAACAAGAAGATGTGTAGATAGAGATGAAATCAATAACTTTAATACATATTCCACACTGTTAATTCTAACTCTGAACCTCGTGCACTGTACTACAGTCCATTTCATAGTAAGGAAGTACTAATTATTGTAATTATTGAAAAT
>NW_027467782.1:25477766-25599090 GCF_004210375.1 Tachypleus tridentatus | reverse complement strand
CATATTCATATGACACTGATATCTGACACATTTTGGTGGTGTTTCATTATTTGTATCTTAGGTCTAGTGGTCAGTGTGCTGAACTCTGAACCTGGGGGTTTATGGATCTAATCCTGTTGCAGCAAAAAATGTCCTTCAACCTTGGGATTATGGGAATGTTGTAAAAGTGATTGTCAAATCTTGCTATTTGATTAGAGTAACCAAGAATTGGGAATAGGTGCCATTTCATAGTCTTATCAGTTTAAAGTTAGGGATGGCTAGTGTAGATGTTCTTTCTGAAACAACTGACTAACTGTTAACCTTTTCTAGATTTATAGAAGAATAGCCACCTTCCTTACTGAATTGGGTAAGTTTTACCTGTTTCTAATTTTGGCAATTCAAATGGACATAGGTTATTTTGTTCATCATTTAAAATAACAAAATTTAACCAGAATCTGACTGCAAAAGTTTTATCCCTATTTATTTTAGTGCCAGATAAATATTGTTACAGTCATACAAAGTTTATCAGAATAATTTATACACCTTGAAAAACAAATACATTTTATTGGTGAATGAATCCAAATTATGCACATTTATCAAAATAGAACTTATTTCTTTAAAAAATTAATTTATGTCACATTATGCATGTTATCTAAATTTTTAATTAACTTTTCTGTTTGTACAGAATGTAATAAAATAACATTAGAAAGTAATTATATATAAGTATATTAAACATCACTAAGAGCACACTTTATCACTTTACCAGTCTTAGTTTTATTATTGATCAAGTCTGAGTGTTTTGTTAAATAAACTAGTGGATCAGTATGAAAACACAGTAAAGTATATTTAGTTGTAATACCATATAGTCTTGTGATCAAAGTAGTGAAAACTGTTCACATTACTAACAAATACATACAGCAATACATGAAAAATCGTATAGTATTTAAATAAATATACTTGTGATAGTTTTAAAGTTATTTGTCACTTTTAATTTGGTATTATGTATTTGATTTAATGACAGTTCATGATGAAGAAGAGTAAATATCATAAACAGTGTACAGGGATACTGAAAAAAGAAAACTTGTAAATATAGATTTTAGAGGCTCTAAAGGCAATGCAAGCACAATATGGAAACAGTGCCATGGATATAGTATTTTTTTAGTCTTTACATAAACATTAACATGTTAATATGTAACTCAGATTGTCATCCTCAATTTCACCATCCTTTCTTGATTAGAAATACTTTTCCAGTGTATTTGAAATTTAGCATATAACAGACTTGTACATTCTAGTAACAGCTTGCAACATCTTGTGTAGATATGCATAATGAATTCAGAAATATAGTGAACATTCCATCTGTAATGTGGCATTTGTCCAATAAACTGACCCCATGCATTTTATGTTGAGGATATATGTGTGTTTTAACATAATTTTTCATAACTTCAAGGCTTGTGTATGAAGGCTACCAATAAAATAAAATTTAAAATATGGAATTTCATTTTGAAATAAAAATATGAGATAAAATCATGTCAAAATTAATAATAAAACATCTCTTATTAATGCAGCCAGTTTTTGAAGAGATATCACATAAATTGGCTTCACTACTGCATGTTATATATTTTAAAATTGTCAAAGAGTACTAAAAATGTGTATAAAAACTACCATAAAAAGATATTTCCACTGTAAAACTAGAATGTAAAGCTCTTTTTTTCTGTTACAGTATGGAATGAAGTCAATCATTTGGATTTAAAATTAACTTGTGTTTCCTAATTTCATGAAACTAGTGTATCTAGACCACAAGTGTTTTGTTAACAGTCATTGGTATCCTACTTCTGACAACAACAACAAAAAAAAAAAAAAAAAATGGTGGAAGCTAAGATAAGGCTTAACATTTATTTAGATCATAGACAAATTAAGAAGAATATGGAAAATTGGTCTTCAATTCCTATGATTTGTATTTTATTATGACTTCCTCTCCTCAATACAAAAATGTTTGGCCATAGTATTTCTAATTGTGCAAAACTACGTTGCAGAAATATCTCTGCTTTGTGTGACAGTAGCAGAGTAACTTAAAAGCTGGACCTGAACCAGACTTAGAAGGTTTGATATTTATCACTATGGAAAGTAATGAATTTTGTAAATAAGAAATAATACACTTTCAGACAGCAAGATATTTATACTCTAAAGATTTTATTTGAAGAATAGAACTTAATGTTTCACCTAAGAGCTCTAAACATCTCTGATATGAATGTGTTAAATGACAAGTTTAATAGTATTATCAGTTGGATATCATTAGTGTTAAGGTACAGTTTATCAAACAAACAATTTTTATTTCATTTATGTCAACCTTTTTCTGTATGTTAATATTCGTTTTGTAAAATAGTTAATACTGTTCTGAAATATTGTATATAGAAATACATCGCACTCAGACTGAATAGTAAAATAGTTTGATTTTGAAGATGTACATGTTGAAGTTTGTCATCAGTTTTTTATATTACATTCTTCAAAGGAAGGTGACTAATTTGAGTTAAAATATGAAATGTAGTAGTTTACAAAGTAAAAAAAGATCCACAGTGAACTCAAAATAAATGGTACAAAAAGACAGCTAATAATACATAGTCATAAAAACTAATCTTTTAAGTAGTTTTGTAGACCAACTTATCACTGTTGATAGAAGTGCTTAAGAATCATGCGTAACATGATTTTTGAAACATTTTAATATCTGTATGTGTAGATTGAAGTAGATGTTTAAATTATTCGAGCAATGTGCTAAACTTGTATTTACCTTTATGTGTTTATTTTTTTCTACTTTTGTTGGTTTTTAGTTTTTAATACAAAGATATTATTACAATTCATATGTAAGAAAAATCTGTCTTAAGCAATAAAAACTTGTAACACCACAAAAATGAATATTCCCTTTCAAATTCAGATTCTAGGTAAGTAATCAAATATTGAAGCACATTATTTTTGTTTATTTATAAATAAACTTAGCATTATGAGGGCTCTTTATTTATAAATATTGCAGATTATATTTATGTCTAAGCTGAATAATATAATTTTTTGATGTACCAATCTAAATATAACAAGTTTTCATTTTAAATAAAACAATAAAGTCTGTACAGGTTCTGTATGTGTCACGAAATTTGTGGAAAGTCAAGATAAAATGTTTTATAGAACTTGAAAAGTGAGAGAATATTCATGAATTTCAAATAGAGGACAAGCTTCTTTCAGAAAGTGCATGTTGTATAATTATAGCATATGATCGTGTAACATTTTCTTCCCCATTTCATATAGCAGTGGGGAATTTAGACTGTGGTAGTGTGGAAATTAGTTTCTTATAGATATTTTGTTGTTGTTGTTGTTCTTTTAATCGTGATTGCAAAATAGAATGTGAAATTTTGTGTTGTTTTTCAAGTTATTCAATCAGCTGATCAAAACAGGCTACATTTATATAGTTGACATATTGTGTGACAAGGCTTATTTTACAAATTATAATTATCCAGCTACTTTACAGTTTTGGTCGAAGTTAGTCCTTAGATGGTAATCAGTTGTTTTGATAAAACATTTTCCTAAATGGCACATATTTACTTGGTGAATTGTGCTGATTGGCACTTAAGGTCTAGTGCAGCATAACAGAAGATGCTGGAAATGAATTTTCAGATGACCCCTCAACCTCTAAACAAAGTATTGGTTAGCACGTAATATCTAGGTGAGAAAAAAAAAACAACTTACATGTTATTTTGACAAAGCTAAAATATTTTTTCCATTGATTGTGTTTACAGTGAATTAAATGGTCATGGAAAATTTAATAACTTATTGAAATGCCATAGAATTCTTTATTTTTTCAAAGTGTCCTAAACTTTTACTTCTTCCCCCAGTGACACAGCAGTATGTCTGCAAACTTACATCGCTAGAAACTACGTTTTGATACTGGTGGTGGGCAGAGCACAGATAACCCATTGTGTAGCTTTGTGCTTAATTTCCCACAAACTCATGATTTTACTTTTGAAATTTTGGGAGACTTGAAAATGAAAAAGGACAATCAAGTAAGTGTCAATAATTCATCAATACAGAATTGACTTTTTTAGATTTTATTTTTATCTTTAAGTTACATGTGAAGACAGCTGTTTATGTTAAAATTTATCTTTTGATGCAACAGGTTTGTTGGGTATCCAGGACATTACAATTTATTGTTTGGATATCAACAAGAGGAAGTATGTATAACATTGTCAGTTTTTTGTTATATAAAAGTTCAGCTGTTAAACTGTTCTTTAAAAAACATTTTTTTGTACACAGTTTATTCATAGTACTGTATAATAATTCCAAAACACACTAACATTTGTTGACACAGTAGCTATTTCTCCATCTCCAGTGTCATTAGCTGCCCGGTTCAGTGGTTCTTTAAAGACATTGTGTCAGCTGGTATGTGGAATACTTCTGTTACTCTCCTATCTTGTTGCTTACATGATATGGCGATTCCTCTTCTGATGGTTTTCCACTACTTCCTGAAGATTTATTTACCACATCTGCTAGGCTTTTACTAGAAATGAGTATTTTCCTCAGTCATATACTCTTTTATTTCCAGGGTCCCTTTATTTTTCATGGTATACCATTCTGGGGTAAGTGCTTCTGAGGCAGGTATGCTTTCTCTTTTCAACTTCATACTCTTAACTACTTTTACTATAATTACTACCACCAGTAATTACCACCACCCTGTAAGATCATTTAGGCATCTACCAGATGATATTATCTTATTATGAATTGTCACTCATGGACATTCATGAAAACAGCTGAAGAGAATCTTACTATTCTTCATGTTGAATAAATTGTGATCGGTTTGCTTTGAAAAAAATGTAGGAATTTGATTCATTTATTGCACAGTTTCCAAAGCTCCATTTTTCAGGACTCCCCAGTGCATTTTAGCACCCCAGGCTGTATTAGTGGAGCTTGAGAATCTGTGGTAGACAAGAGGCTTTTCCACCAAAGTTTTTGAGTGTGTTCAACCACTCTTGGAGAAGAGGGCAAAGTCAGGGTCCTCCTTCTAGGGTTCCTGGATGTTTTTTCATATTTCAGTAAGAGTGGCTCCAGTCTTCCTGGGAACCTACTCATAATTTTGGTTCATATTTTGCATACAATTATCTAGTTGGGGAGTGCAAAACCCTTCACTTCGATCAGTGCCAGTTTCAGTTATCATTCATGGAAGTTGGTTCACTATATTGTAATTCTGAAACCAAAGCAGTTCCATCCTAAGTCCTTGGTTGAGTGCAGGTTCCACATAATTCAAGGGCTAAGTAGAATACACCTTACCCACTTGGTTAGGGACTGATAATGAATGTTCATAATTCCAAACCAGATGAGTTCTGTTCCTTTGTTGAGTATGGCATACGGGATCCCATCATTCGAGACTCAGGTGTTACCTTTTGGACTCATTCAGGTGGAGAAGAGAATCTGTCCACTTAAGTGTTACTTACTTTCTTGTCATTATTCTGACAGTGCCAAATGCAACATTCTGTGGTTACAGTATATATGTATATACATATAATATTGTGGTCTAATAGCCATTGCCAGCAACATGGGATATAGGTACTACAACCCCATAATTCCAACCCTGAGTCATAGAATCTTGGCTGTCTGGTCAGGGGTGGCCTACCTGATGATTACTTATATTCTGTTCTGCCTTTGATATAGGAACTAAGCTCCAAGTGAAGAGCATATCTGTTCTGGAGGTAGGTGTAATTTCCACACTCTTGTTCCATTTTTTCTCTTGGTACATTCCTGTTCTATACAAATGCTTTGTTTGTGGATCATGCCTGCATTGCCAACTACACTTTTATCAGTGTGAGATTCTAGCTATAGTGTTGGTGGATGGTAAGTATTATTGGAAACCATTTTCAGTTTAAGAAAAATGTTAACTTTTATTTTTAGATAACTTTAGAAAATAAGCCTTCTAGAGGCTTCTAATTTCCCAGTAATCTTGTAATTTTTAAGAAACTAAATCTGGAATGTAATTGCCACTTTTCTGTTCTTTAAGTCATAATAAATAACATGTTGTTGTTGTTTGTGCAGTTATTATTTTCATAAAATCCTACTTTTTATTTACTTTTGCACAACTAAAATAATTAAGACAACTTGTCATTTTCAGACTTTCATTCATATCTCCTGGTAATATTGAAACGTGAATGTTTTAAAGTGTCTTTAAAGTTGATATAGTCATGTGAAGATTGTATGCAAAATGGTGGTCAGTTAGCAAAAATGACCAGTAACTTAATTATTTTCTAAATATGTAAGAATATTATGATTTAAGAATTCAAATAATAAGTTAAAAAGTAACTGAAACATTGAAGGGAATATTTTACTAATAATTGTGTCGTTTGTTCGTAGTTTAAGTTGAAATTTGCAAATAGGATTTGATTTTATACTGAATCTATGAAACTAAATATGTTCTATAATTAAGGACTTTAGTGATTTTCTTTTCCAATGTTCTTTTTTCATGTTGTCTCTTAGACATATTCATAAGAATTTTTGGTTTTTGAAATTTTCTCCCAGAAAATTATAAGTATCCAACATTGCCACTGTGTTGTAGAAATGCCACTGAACATAAAGCATTGAAAAACTATCTCCCATTTGCACATCTCATTCAGTGTTGCTAAGACCTGTGTTTAGGCCTGAGTATCATTAGGACACCTGCATTGTTTTATTGCTACTAACAGTAGTAGAGATCTAGGCTTAGATAAGATCCAAGGTCAGTAATAATTATTTATTTACACACACAAATGTAGCTTAGATTAGAAAGTAACATACTTAAATTACTTCTTACTTGTTCTAATAAGCTACATTTGAATGGCATTTTAATATATGTATATAAGCTCCCACATGACCTTTCTAACCAGTACTGTTTAAGGTAATCTACTTTACACAGACAACATTGATCAATAACATACTTTATCAATATGTATATGCTCAATCTGAAACCTGGTTAGACAATGTTTTGCTCATTAACATAATAGCAATCAACCAAATAACTATAAGAAGTCCTGCATTTTCACTGATATTTGGGACCTGAAGTCATAAATTCATGGTAAAAAAACATGAAATCTTGATTTTATTCAAAGTACACTTCCTGTTGGCTGGGAAAAAATAGCATTATTAACCCTTTCTCTGTAGACAACTTTTTTCTGTGCATGCCTCAAGGTTTTAACGAGTTACATTCAAAGTTAATTAAACTATTTTCTTTTTATGATATACTAATAAATAAGCCCTGAAAACATAGCTCTTAATCCATATTTTAATAGTATACAAGTTTAAAGATTTTACTTTCAGAAGGCAATATTTAAAATAGAAAAACTAGAATTTTCTAGTGTAAGAATTGTAACATTTTTTCTCTAGGCCTTTTCTTCTTTAATTTATTTACCACCCCTCCAAGAAGTAAAAAATGAAATGAAATGTAAATCACTTATTATGATATAATTTCCTTTAGGCATACTATAATTTTCATAGCCTTTGATATTACTTGGTCTCAGAGACATGAAATCAAATCCATCTTGCCACACCCACCTGTGATGTCCTCTTTGTTAGAAATTACCAATAAGTGTTTAAGCCACTCAATAAGGTGTTACTTAAAAACCAATAGAAAGCCATGGTTTTCATCTGTCAAGTGATTTATCATATTGCAATGTTTTCTGTAAATATAATTCCATATTTTGCTTTCAATTCAACCTTGATTACCATGGGAAATGCAATGTGTAAAAATAGGAATCTCTTTAGATCAGTTAGGTTAGATTAAGTAAAATAAGTACTACTGTTACTACTAATAATAACAAGCCTGGTTTGGCCAGGTGGGTTAAGGCGTTTGACTCATAATCTGAGGGTTGCAGGTTCAAATCCCTGTTACACCAAACATGCTTGCCCTTTCAGCTGTTGTGACATCATAATGTGACGGTCAATCCCACTATTTGTTGGTAAAAGAGTAGCCCAAGAATTGGTGGTGGGTGGTGATGACTAGCTGTCCTTTCCCTCTAGTTTTGCACTGCTAAATTAGGGACAGTTAGTGCAGATAGCCCTTGTGTAGCTTTGACAAAATTAAAAATAAAAACACCAAAAAACATAAACAAAGAAAAAACTAACAATAATAATATTTTTAAAAAATGTTCATGAGTAGCTCGTGCATTATGGAATTCAAAAGCATAACAAGAGCTGCATATTTGTCATATGATTTACAACTTATAAAGGCATGAATAGTAATTAGTCAGGGGTTATAAAGGCAATAAAATAATAAAATTTAACAATGTATATACATACACACACTATTATGATCATAAAACTATTTAGTATAAACCTAAGTAGTTTAATATCACAATTTGAAGTCCTTCCAGACAGTGTTTCTTTACTGCTTCAGGGGTTACACCAGTGACAAGGCTTTAGGTTTAAATATTACACAAAAAAAGGTAGAAATTTTTTAGTCTAAGAAAATAATTTTTTATCTAAACATGGAAATCAACACTCAGACTAGTATACAGAAATTCTCTATTTATATATGTAATATATATATACATATGTAAGTATTCACAGATACATTTTTAGTAAAAATACTCCATTAAAAAATATAATCTTTGGTATGCAAAAAAACTTTTGATGTTTACATAAAGCCTGCCAAATGATGTGAATATATCGTAATACTTTAACAAGCACAGAATAATTATTAGGTCAGTTCCTGGGATTGAGCCTGTCGTGAAAGTTAAACTATGAAAAATCAATCTCTGCACAGTTTTTCATGTTATTCACACATATTCTTTAAATTTTTAGGTTTGAAACTTTATTTTTTGGACCATTTGGTCCTGGACAAGTTATTAGTGCTCTTGCTCACTAACTTATATCTTATTGTACTTTTCAGTCTTGTGTTCTTTCTTAGATATTTTATAAAGTGGTATTGCCACAATAATTTTGAAACTGTTTTTCTACATTTCCTTCTAGTGTGGAACAAGAGGGTGTTTGTTTGAACTCTCTTTGCAGTTATCTATAATTGTGGTAGGGAAGCAGTTCGTTAATGCTGTGGTGGAAATGGGTGTTCTGTAAGTTTTTTAGTTTAAATAGATATTTATTGTAATAATTTCATGGAAGAACATTTTCTATGACAGTTGGCTCATTTTGAGACTTTTGAACTGTGTTGTTTTTGTTTTTCAAAATGTGATTTTGATGTTTTTAAGATTCGTAGTTTATTAATGTTCAGTCAAACATGTAGAAAGTCAGATTGTATGTAAAATTACATTATTTATACATTCATGTCAGCAACAAAACCTGTTTTATTTTAAAACTAGGTAAAAATATTTTGTATTTATCTAGATTGCTGTTACGGGTTTACAAGAAATGGTCAGTGTATAAAAAGGGTGAGTGTTTTCATGAAAACCATGCACCCACTCAGTGGGAGAGTGACTACAACTAAATAAACCAAGAATAAATGGGTCTTTTGGTGTATATCTTAAAATGGGAAGGCTTAAGTTGAACTGAAATAATGATGTGAAAATAATTACATCAACAGATAAATATGTTGCACATAAAAACTACTTGAACACGTTAAAATGGTACTTTTTCCATGTCTGTGAAAAATGTTAAATATCTGACAATGGCCTTGTAGTTTGTACATCATTCAACAGCCTTAAAATCAAGTTTTTCTAATTCTAGTTAACTGAGTAATTGGCTACTATGGAAATGAAAGATGTATTATTTTAAGTTCCTCCAACATAATTTAAAATATTTTTAAATAGTTAATGTATAATTAACAGTAAATATTAAATGTGTGATATGATAATAATGTATGTGAAAACAGTAGTTGGAGCAGCATTTAGAAAGTTTTTGATGATGTAGAAATGGATATGAACTGTGTTCTTGCTAAACCTGAAGGGTTATAATGCTAAGATTAATCATTTGATTCCTGCTGTGGTTATGGGTCAAATTCCACATTGTACAACTTCACATTTAACAACAAACAAAGAAAATGTTTTTTAGTTTTATGGGTTTCAGCTTGTTTTTCAGAACAGTTTAATGTATAGAGGAAACATTTATTAAATACCTGTAAAACAGTTACACCACCTCAATGATTAGTATTTTCTGGAACAGCAATTTTAAAGGTCCTTGTCTGTGTTTTAGTTTGTTTGTTTTTTAAATGAAACATGATTAATATGCTACTTGATTTTGACATTAATGTTTCTGTATTGACTTTTATGTCAAACTAGAAATTAAATCTCTTATTCAACCACCTCTAGACCTGAATCTACTACATTAGGTTAGATTTTCTCTATTATTAAAGTTTGATACTTCCAGGAGTCACCACATGTATTATAGTTATTGTAGTCCATTAATTACAGTAACTTTAGACTATATTTAACTGTCTAAATCATAAGAACTTCCTTAAACATTAAATGTACAGTTTAGTTAATCAACGTTTCTGTAATTTATTATCCTTCTGTAGTGTTGCAATTTGGATTTTCCACAATTTTTGTGGCTACATTTCCTCGCACCATTGTTTGCTATGCTGAACATCATCATAAAAATCAGGCTCAATGCTAGGAAGTTTATTCGCTTATTATGACGACCTGTGGCAGAAAGAGTTAAGAACACTGGTGAGTGCACAATGTGGTGAATACAGTAAGCTGTTTAGTTTAAGTCTGTTAAGATGAAGTTAAATTAACAATGTTACACATTTTTTTTTATTTCAGACAAGTCTCTGATTTATCATGTTACATACATTATGTATTATTGCTCTAAATAATCAGTAATTTGAATGTAGTTGTCATTTAAATGTTAGTATGTATTAAAATATGATATTTGCCAACAAGATTGACATGTACTATTCTCTTTTTTGACACAAATATATTAAAATATAAAAAAATAGAAAAACAATACAATTTATAGTAACAGTTATTACAAATTAGGGTTTAGGTACAAGAGTTTTAGAAACAATACTGAGTTTTATGTACGATCTAGAACTCGATGTTTTATCGACAGTTCAGGCCCATGACAAGGAAATTCAATCCAAGTTGAGACTCACACCTCACTTAAGCTGGCTATCTTGGATGGCTTTGCACTGGTTAAAAGCTGACTTTTTCCAAGAATGCTATTTAATATCCTTGTAGAAAAAAATAATATCCCAAATTAATGTGCTGAAATTGAATGGTTTGTAACATTCAAAACCTACTACGTACCTGGTCTCCAGTTTCGTAGTTTTATGATTAATTAGTGTTAATCACAATTTTTGCTTCTGAGGCCAATATCACACTGATTTTAACTGACTAATAATATTCTTCCTGCTCTTGGCATGTTGGTTTATATAGTTTATTGTGAGTTTCTAGAATACTCACCAAAGTTGGAAGATGCTAGTGTTTTCATTAAATAAATAAATATTAAATATTACTCTTGAAAATCTTCTACAAATTTCAAGAACAGATGGGACTTGTGCAATACATGGCCAACAATATGCATCACATGCAAAAAAAGAAAACTATATTGAAGCAAGCGTAGGTACTAAAACAAATGTATCATGGTAAATCTGTTAGAAATCACAGTCTGAAGCTCTTAAAATGTAGACAATAATGTTGTGATACCCAACTTCTTTGTGACATACAAACACTCTTCCATTAACTGAATGAGGCCTGATATTTGTATATAATAACAATCACTCTGACAGTCATGTGTTTAGTGATAAGTCTTAATTCATAACTTAGCTGAGATATATTTGTATATAATCCATTTTATACATGAATATAATGTTAATGAAAGAGAATTGTTTTGTAAGCAAAAAAATAATAAAAAGATTAGACAGTAAAGTTATTGAAATATATTCCAGTCATCCTAATAGGTTGATTCTATTTTGATAGGAATATGGTACAGAATTCTTAATTCTGTTGGAAAGATTTCTGTCATCACAAATGTAAGTACAGAGAATTATGAGCAATGTTTGTACTTGTTCTTAACACTAACTGTTAGTAATACCACGTACATTGATTACAGTGATAAAGGAATACTTCATACACATGTATGATATTGGAATCATTATAAGTGAAATAAACTCTTTGCATTTCCTTTCAAATTTTATCTAAATTATAAAATTATTTTGAAAAACGTTTGATGTTTAAGGTGACTATTAAATTACTGTAGTTAATGTTATAAGTATAGGTCAGTTCCAAAACTGTTACTCAATATGATTTCTATTAGAATTTCTGTGTACTTGTATTTTTTGTGCAATGATTTTCTAAAGCACCTTTATTGGGTTTATAAAATACATTGATGTGATTTCTTTTTTATGAGTCAGTTTACAGGTTTACACCTACTGACCATCGGTTGTTATTAATTAAAGACCAAATTTTGTGCATTGAAGAATTGTCATGGTGTTGATCTATCACAATTTTGGTGTAATATGAAGACTTAATTGTTACTATCATGAAGAGACAGAAGTTTATAATGTTTTACAATTAATGTCAACAGAAACAATAAATGATTTTTAACCTTTGTGATCATTTGAAGTACAGTGTCACCATATTATTACTCCATGTTGGAATTATATAGTATAATAATTCTATATAGTAAATTGATGTTCATTTAATATAAAAAGCAATGATGTAATAAGAAATTTAAGATGAAAATGATATTATTTTCTGTTCCATCAAGCATGGTTAGTGATGCAATAGACATTTAACACAGTGAATTTTATCATTACCCACAATGTCAAACCTAGTTAACTGTGTACTATGACGTTTACATATGTGAATATTTTTTTCTACATTGTCAAATCTACTTAATGGTGTGAAACACTTAATAAGGTTTGTTCCTATACTATCAAACTAAATAATGATACAGTATATTATTTAAGGTGAAAGTATGTTATTTTCTGAACTGTTAATTCTATATTCTCACTTTTCGGACATTGATCATCACCTTTACTTGAGTTTTGTTGATAATATATTCTATACATTTTTCATTTCACCAGATGGGTTACTGAATGGATTTCTGAACTTTACTCTGTCAGATTTCAGTATCAGTAACTTTTCTGTTGATATGAATATTCTTTCTGAAACTGACACCAGTGTGGAATACTGCAAGTAAGTGTTAATTTTTGCTTTATTGTTTCAAAGTAACTGAGCATAAAAAACAATGTATGTGTGATTAAGAACCAATGTGGTGTCTCTTTAACCCTACTGACATGGGATATGAAAGTGCACAAGTTACAACCATTTTACATAGATTCAAACTTTAACCCTATTGACATGGGATATCAAATTGTGCAAGGTGCAACCATTTTATTGAGTTAGTTTCAAAGTTATCATCCATGGAAGTATTTTCCATCACTGCAACAACATTTTGACCATAATGAACCAGATGCAAGGCAATTGAATGCAACATGATACATTTGGCATGTATAAGTAGGTGGAAATTATGCCTAGCATGCATAGATAGATGGGTACAGATGATGTCTATCATGTAAAATGTATGGGTGGAAATGATGTCTAGCATGGTTAAATGTATTGGTAAAGATGATATCTAGTATGCATAGATATTTCGATGAAGATTATGTCTCGTATGCATAGACGTATGGATGGAAATGATGTTTGGCATGTGCAAATATAATGCTGTAGATGATATCTAGCATGTGTAGATATATGGGTGGAGACAATAAAGGGTTAATTAAACGACTTAATATCAATATATATTTTTAAACTTGGTACGAAAAGATACTTTATAGCTTAAATATTAGTATTACATAAAATTTAATTCGTAACTTAAAAAATGAATATTTAAATATGTTCTCAGTCTGTACTTCTTCACACAATCTGGTGATGCTCTGACTTTTCATTTACAAGTTTTTTTCTCTCCTCTAGTGAGGGATTCAGATTGTTCAACCAGTTAGAAACATATATATATAGTAGATACTAACAACCCAGAATATAAAATTTCAACCCAAATGACAAACCCTTCTGTTATCTTCTGTTTTTCAAGAAATCTGTGTAACTCTCTTTTATATTGCTGTTGGACAATTGGTTGTATTTATAAAACTAAGAAAAAGAGTGTTTTCTATGCATAAATCAGGCAAGTTTCTTTTTGTTTTGGCAGTCAAAGCCAATACTTCATGAAGCTAGCCTGATGGGTTTAGACAAAAAATGTTGCTTTAAGCAGTAATGAATTTGTTGTTTTTTTATAAACCTAACTGAAGGTTAGTTAGAAATAACAGTTGTTTTACAATTCTTTTCAAGTGCATTATGCAATATTTTTAATGTAACATAATTATTCATAGTACAAAACAGAAATTTTATTATCCTTCTATAAACATTAAAAATAATTACAAGAGATTTCATAACATTCACCATCAGTTTTATTTTTTATTCTGAAAGAAGTAACATTTGTACTAAACATTAACATATTTTTATCCAAGGAAGATGGAAGGTTTGTTTCTAGATTCTGTTTTGTGTGCAGTAAAAAGTTATACATCTTCAAGAGAGAGAACTTTACTGACTTCACTTCAGCAACATTTGAAACAACTACACTAACTCTTTTAATGACTGTATTTCAGGATTGATACACAAAAATTGTTCAAATAAAACACAAATAGAACTTGAAGACAAAACACTTGGATGATGATATTACTTTTCTGCTGGTACAAATCTATTAAAATTTTCCAGACATCAGATTCACAAAATTCCAGCAAAATCTCTTCACTCAATAGGATTTCAAAGAAACTTTTTTGGAAGAAAACTGTAGAATTAATTTCTAACAATTAGATATTGCATATGCAAACTTGCATATTGCTGTTCATCATGCACTAAACTATTTTAATAAAAATTGGCATAAAAATGTTTTAATGTGTGATCTCGACAGATACTACGTACATGATGAACATAGTCCTAAGTACCTCTCTCCTATAAATATATATTTAAGAAATATAAATCAAGCTGGCTTCCATACACTAAACACTTAAAACTAGTTTTATTTTTATGCTTTTAATTTATTTTTTCTCTTCTTTCCTTTTTTCTTTATTATTATTTTAATTTTTTTTATAAATATATATAAAAAAGGGAAAATATATATATATATATATATAAGTGAAAAAAACGAGTAGAAATATAAATAAAAATGGAATAGAAGTAAAAAAAGTGGATAAAGGAAGAAAAAAGGGCAACACAAGACATGAACATTGCCCTGAAAAAGGTCGGAGTATTGTGGAATACTCTGGCCCAAAATCTACAACAACAACAACAAATTCTTACAAGTAGCCGACATGAAAGCTAGGAATGGAGGAAGAGGTCCTGTGCACCTGACCGTCCTGGGTATTTAAAAATTAAACATATCCAAATACCCACAAAGAAGAAGCGAAGCGAGTAAGTTTAGCGAGAAATTAAATATTTTGTTATTAATAAATATCTTGTTTCTTATTTCCCACTATTTATGAAATATTATTAATCTTTATATAATTTGATTTTGTTTGGCATAATTACAAATAATTTGTGCAACATAAGGATTGTTTTTTTAAAAGAATTCCTTATTATCGGATACTCTGAGTATAATTATTGTCACAACATCTTTATTAGTTAACTTGGTGAAACATTAATACGTGATATTGTGTCAGTTTGACGTTTTGTATTACGGAGTGTTAAGATTTTGTATTACTTTTAAATCCGACTCTTATTTGAAATAATTTTAGTAAATAATTTTGATTTATTCACACGAGTGAAGAACACTGAGGAAACCGCTACACATTTTTTTAATCGCTGACGAATGTTGAAAAATATCCTGAAACCCAGAGTTCTTCATACATTGAGAGGATCACGTCCGTGAAAGAAGTGTAATAATTTCAAGAATACCACGTAGAAAAATTCAACTTGTTCTGGATTCATGTTTACCACGTCCAGTACGTGTAAAACAGTGACAAAAAAAAGTCATCAAACCACTTGAGAGACAGCTTTCACCTGCCACAACCTTCACCAGGAGTTGCTCTTCATTTTGATATCCTTTGAACGTCATCATATCGTGCTTTGTGTCACAAAAATCAGCACTAAGCTACAGCAAAGTATATTTTCTTTAGATTCTATTGTCATATACTGGACATTAGGTGTCTTTTTAGTTATTTTTGAACAGACAGTTTGGTACATCTTGAATTTGACAACATTCTAGAACACTCAAGGTTTTCTATTGCTCGAAGAGCACCTACCACTTTCCTCAATATCAGTCGCATTTAAAAGATTTTGTTTTGTAATAAGCACAAAGCTACACAATAGGATATTTGTGCTCTGCCCACCACGGGTATCGAAACCCGGGTTTTAGCGTTGTAAGTCTGCAGACATTCCGCTGACCCACCGGAGGCGCATTTAAAAGAAGTGTTTTATTTCTTCTTGTCGAACCGCCTCCAGCGATGTACAGAACACTGTTTTACATTGCAAAATTGGTATCCAAGAGAGTTCATAACCGTAAGTTCAATATTCCCTTTCATGAGTGAGATTTCTTTTACCATCTTTGAGAACAAACAATTTTTGATGATTCTGCTATACTGTGATGATGTCTAACCTCCCAGTTGTCAAATTGTCAGCAGCTTTATTATTTTTTTGTTTATTAAAACAAATAACAGTTACCTTACCAAAATGCCATAGATAGAAAGTAGTCCAGTTAACTAATGTAGTGACACTCCAGTTAATCATGAAAAAAACTTGTACATTCTGAAATTGAGCAAAAATTCCGTAGCAACTGTGAATACATTAAATCACAGAAAACAGCGTGCGAAGAATAAAATATGTGAAAACTACATCGTGAACTAGAAGTTACACAATAAAACCTAAAAACGTCTCGGAAATATATTATTTCGTCATTTAAGAAAAGAAGAGCTAATATTAATGCTCCAACAATCGCCATGTTTCAACATTAGGAAATAACCAGTGATTTTTTCTTTTAAATTTTAAATTAGAAACTTCGCCCCCAAACCATTTCTGTTTAGCAATTAACCTTTCAAATTAATGTAATTATGTATTACCAACAGACTGAAACAATAATATTCGGATGTTTGTTTTGAATTTTGCGTAAAGCTTTTCGAGGGATATCTGCGCAAGCCGTCCCTAATTTAGCAGGGTAAGATCAGAGGGAAGGCAGCTAGTTATCACCACTCATCGCCAACTCTTGGGCTATTCTTTATCAACGAATAGTGGGATTGACCGTCACATTATAACGTCCCACTGCTAAAAGGGGCGAGCATGTTTGGCGCCACGGGGATGCGAACCTGCGTCCTCCAGATTACGAATCGCACGCCTTTACCCACCTGGCGATGCCGGGCTAATGTTCGGATCATATAAAACTAAACTAAACTAACGTGGCAGGGGTTCAGTTTAGAGAGAGAGAAACTGAAGAGTTCTCTCCAACTGTTCAGAACTTTGTAGTTCCTCTTCGTCCCCTTTCGTGGATTGTTATTAGATTAAGTGGTTATTATTATTATTATTTTAATAAATTAATTATCGTTATTATTCTTGACTTTTGGGTGGGGAATGTCTCACTAAATGGTCTTTTGGGTGGAGGCAAAGGTAGCAGTGGAAAGAAGGAAAGGTCGGGACCTGTCTCGAAAAGAAAAGTTGGTAGATGTGAACATGAATGTAATTCATTCAAGTTCAGATCAAATCAAACGGCCCGATTTTGGGTCTGGCAAAAGGTTGCCTGGGCTGGGATCTAGAAATCAATGCCTGAAGATTTTGATGTGGGGAAACGGGAGTACCCCTGAGAAAACCCATTTCACCCGACAGGCGCCGAAAGTTTTGCCTGTCGTGCTGCCTGTACCTGAAAAAAAGGAATTCATGTTAATAACATAGTTTTATGTATTTAGACTCTTTGTTGAGTGGATTGTGATTCTTGAAATATGTTGTATGGTGATATGTATTTTGTTGGTGCACTTGATAATTTGTGTAGTGATGCCGTTAGTTTGTTTCTGTTTTCTGCTTTTCGATAATATTTCATAGAAAGTTCTGTTATTCTATCTCTTATACTTGGTAAATTACTAATTTGGTGTAGATAATTTGTTGGTGTAAAAAGATGGTAAACTGAATGCGGATTTTAATATTTTGTTTTGTTGCACTTGGATTTTGGAGTGTGTTGTTTGACATGTTGTATGTTACTTGACATCCGTACTCTATTAGTGGACATGTAAGCCTTGTATATTTGTATAATGGTGTTCGGTGCGCATTTTGATTGTTTACCAGTTATAGTCTTTAGATATGAAATCCTTTTTCTTATTGATGAGTGTATATTGTTTATGTGTTTTCCATGTTAGTTTTGTGTCGAAAGTGACGCCAAGGAATGTGATGTTTTGCTCATGTTAATGGTTGTGTTTCCAAGTGATAGATTTATTTTTCTAGATTTTTCTTTGCTTCTTTAGTTTTCTATAGAAGGTGATTGCTTGTGTTTTGTCGGATTTAACACGACCCTCCACTTGTTGCTCCATGTTGAGACGTTGTTTAGTGATTCTTGTACGCGAGACATGGCCATTACTGGGTTTCTGGAAGCTCCAGATTGCGATGTCATCTGCGTATTGTGAATTGTGTGTGTATGTTAGATTTGGAAAAGGTATGTCACTGACGAAAATTATGTAAAGAAGTGGAGAGAGGACTGATCCTTGGGGCACTCCTGCCGTTATATTAAATAATTTGGATATGGTTTTATTGACTTTACTTGCTGTTCTATTGTTTAAAAATTTGAAATCCATTTGACTATCGTAGGATTTATTTGTAGGTGGTTTAGTTTGTATATGATGGTTAGTTTGTATATGATGGTCGGATCATATATTGTCAGTCTACAATTTTATATGTGACGAAACGACCAACGACGCCCTCTCCCATTTCTAAAGATAACTACAGCCCACTTTACAGCGATTAATCGTATAATTCCATAAAACCACATTTAATTAGACGAAAATTATAACTTAGAATTTCTATATTTATATTATGTACTCACCAGCCGTAGAGCCCTAAAGGAGAACTCACATCAAGTGAATAAAAGTGTTTGTAAAATAGCAATACTTTTCAGTGGAGCTGACAACTGCAAGATACAGTAAGAAAGAGGTTTGAGAGGGAAACTTAATTTTAGATCCAGCGAATTTATATAGATTCTTATACAGCTGAAGAGATTTGTTATTTATTCTTAACATTAATAAGATAGAATACATAATCTACTATTTTTTATTTATTTACTTATTTTCATTAACATTGTTCACCCATTTCACAATTTTTGCGTAACAATGCATTAGGGAATATATATTTTTAACAAAGGTACAAATGCTTTCTGCCATCATCCTCAATTTAGAATTATTGGTTTGGTTTGTCTTGAATTTCGAGATAAGCTATACGAGGACTATCTGCGCTAGCCATCACGTTATAACCCCCCCCCCCCCATGGCTGAAAGGGCAAACCTGTTTGGTGTGACGAGGATTCGAACATGTGACCCTCGGATTATAATAGAACTACTGAGAAGAAGAGGAAAGCAGATAGTCAAAAGTTCCGTCCACGATAAGGGATTGATTGTCACTTTTTTAACGTATCTACAAAGTAAATTGGGAAGAAGGAAATACTTTATCTAAAATCTAGAGTTTTACCAAAGGGCCAACCTGCACCTTGTGTTTTAGAAATGTCTACAACGGAGAAAGCTTTCAAAGGACTATTTGTATGTTTCAATATTTCACGTATAGCAATATAAACGCTATCTTTACATAATGATCTTTAATTTTAAACATTCAAATTATAGGGAAATGGATAATCAACGACACCCATCGGTAAGTGTTGGGCTATTATTGTCTGAGTACATCGTGAGATTTGATCGTCACCCAAGACCCCTAAAAAACGGAGAGCGGTTATTTTTGGGCAACCAGACGCACACTATGATCTTCTGATCGAAAGAGCGCAGATAGCCCTCGAGTAGC
Organism: Tachypleus tridentatus; assembly: GCF_004210375.1. Lineage (NCBI taxonomy): Eukaryota > Metazoa > Arthropoda > Merostomata > Xiphosura > Limulidae > Tachypleus > Tachypleus tridentatus. The sequence goes on along the minus strand of NW_027467782.1, from coordinate 25,579,184 downwards.
TTTGCGCGAAATTCAAAACAAACAAACTGATCGAAAGTCCGACGTCGCTTAGCTCACATTCACTGATACATTTGCACTGGATCTGCGATATTAGTTCAGTGAATGTTCAGGTTCCGAACAAAATCTCACTCAACAATTAAAACATTTTTCAACCTATTGCCCCCGCTTATTCACTATTACTTGACGCATACCAAAGTAACGGTCAGTAATCCTTTAAAAAGGCACGAAACGTTTCCCATGACGTCACCATTACATTTGTAAGGTTTGCTGTTTCTTTCTTTGTTTATTGTTTTCTTAGTCCAAAGTTTCACGATTCGTTATTTGCACTCCACCCATCATGAGAAATCGAACCCCGAATTTAGGCGTTGTCAATTCACAAAATTACCGTCCACCCATCTTTACCTACACGCACGTGTATGTTTGTTGTGATATATAGATTAATTGATAGCTTTTTATCATAAAAAAGCTTACGGTTGTTTTAAACAAAACCACAAAATTAGCGAGCTGTAGCAGATATTGAAACCCAGATTTTGGCGTCAGACTGTTGTTGAATTACTGGTGGGGGAGAAATGGGTGAAAGTGTGCAAAGTTTGAAACAAATCAGTACAAGCCCTTGTTCGTCATAGTTTAGTTTGCTAAGTTATATTTATAGAATTAGGTGTTTCTAATATTTATGTAACAGCAACCACCCCTAGATTTTAATTGATACACTAGAGGGAAGGAAGCTGCTCAATAACACCCATCGCCAACTCTCGGACTATTATAATTACATCACTTAACCGTCAGCTTTTAGACTATTATAATCAAATCACAAGAGCACCAGCTCTTGTACTGTTATAATTACATCATTTTACCGTCTGCTTTTAGACAATTATAATCAAATCACTTGACTACCAACTATTGGACTGTTATGATAACATCATTTGACCATCACTCTTACGGTAAACGGAAAACCACAAAGTGCTTGCGTGATTTGTTTGTGCAATGGAATGCGAACCACGGATCCACAATCCGACACGCTAAGTATTAAATCACGTCCTGCCCAGAGAGAACGAGCGAGCCACATGAGAAAAAAAATGTACTTAAGTAAAGACAAATGTTGGAAGAAAATTTTTCTTTAGATACGTTGTGTTTTGTTTACAATTGTATGACATTAAAATATTGTAAATAAATTGATTGTATATCAAAATTATGTGTTCTGATGTCATTTGTGTTATTTATACGATGAAACTCAAATCACCAATCTCATATGCACTGGCATAGTTTTCTTTATTCTTATACAAGACGGTAGAGGACGTTTTGACACCGAAAATCCGGTAAATATCTATAATGGTTTTTGTTCAACATGTGTGTTTCTTTCACACATCTCACGCTACTGTTTAAAAGAGCAATATGTTTATGTTCTGTTTACTGACAAAAGCTTTGAGAAATTTAGGTGTATGTTTTTGACAACACTGGGAAAAGTCGGCTATTTCTGTAATTCGCTTTTGGTTTGTTTCTTGTTGTTTTTGACGAACTTTAGAAATATTTCTCTAGATCTTACCGCATCTGGACCATTTGGCATGATCGAGGAATCTAAAATAAGAATTAGAGTACTATATTTCTATGAGAGAGTTAATGTGGACAATATTACATTCGAGAAAGGTGGCGCCACATAAAAGATTTCTTATTAGAGATTGGGTCAAAGATAAAACTGTCTCAGACCAACACTACATTCGAGAAAGGTTAAAACTGTCTCAACGATTTCCGTTTCGTGCCGTTGTTTCATATCTGTGTGAGAAGTTAAAAGTTTAACGTGATCATAAAAGATATTTTGTAGAAAAACCCAGACTAACTTTCGGTTGGGACAAGTTCTTTTGTTGAAGACTATATCAATAATTATGATCCCCCCCATTCGTTTTTTACCAATGTCACGGCCTTGAACTAACCCTAGTAACACTAAACAATATATAGTTTAACCTCTAGAATAGTATAATTATTCTTAATACACTCCAACAAATAATATCAACAAAAGAGTGTCTTTCAAAGCTCAACCTGTGTTATAGCAGAAACAATCATATTGTAGTGTCCTTCTGAACAATCACTGGTGATTTCAACGGGGACCCTTCGGCTGAGAAACGTTTTACGTAAGCAAACAAGTCGTAATGAGTGTTATTGTAAATATACGTTTTACTCAAGCACGTGAATATTGTTTGCGCACTCTCAAGTTTGTGTTATACAAATATTTCTACAATAAATTTTAAATTTATAATCACTTCCGTATAACTCTGCTTTTACATAAGAAAATCAGGAACGTTTTACCGAAGATTAAAACAGAAGAGAAAATGTAATATTTCGTTTTTTAAAACAACATTTTTTGATTAATGTGTACCTACGCCTTCTCCGATCTCTTTTATTTAACTTTTTATTGCCCTGTAACTGGGCATGTTGTCGGGAATATAGATGTATCATAATTATTTGTACGAGTCATAGATTTGTTTTTCGTGAAAAGCTACACGAGGACTATTTGCGTTAGTCGTTCCTAATTTAGCAGTGTAAGACTAGATGGAAGGAAGCTAGTCATCACCACCCTCTGCCAACTCTTGGGCTACTCTTTTACCAACGAATAGTAGGATTGACCCAAATATTATAACGCTCCAACAGCTGAAAGGGCTAACATGTTTAGTATGACGGAAATTTGAACCCAGATTACGCTTTAACCACTTTAGAATGATTGTTTGGGTTTTATAAATCATTGTTTGTCGCTTTAATATCGATATTATTGAAACTGACTTTTTATTCGTGATTGTTCTTAAATAACACCATCTCGGATAAACGAGTGTGCCTCTCGTTTTGTTTAGTTTTAGGAGTCGATATTGTCAGAGCCGCCTGAACACCTGGGACTGGAACCTCGGAGGTAAATGTTGTACATTATCTAATATACATCACTACTACAAACTGCACACTTCTAATTAATTTATATGACGAAATCCGTGTAATAATTTCCTAATCTTTGTTCTTGCGGGGCCGCCTGACCTACTTTCATTGATTTTTGTGAAACATCGAGCTAATTACACAAACCACATTCTTTTTATATTAACTCTTATTTATCACAAAAACGTGCCCTGTATGCGTTATAAAAGTTACCAAATATTCCAATTCGATTAGAGTAGCTAAAGAGTTGGCGGTGAGTACTGTTAAATAACTGCCTTTCCTGTAGTTACAGAACAAAGATGGTTAACACTTTACGTGAGGAAACAAATTTTATAAAAGAATCAAAGTATTATTTTAATTACGCTCTCCAGTGGCTCAGCGGTATGACTGCGGACTTTCAACGCCAAAAACCGGGTTTTGATACCCCTAGTGAGCAGAGCACAGATAGTTCATTGTGTAGCTTTGGGCTTAATTCAAAACAAATAAACAAACAAAATATATTGGTGTTGGGACAGAAAAATGTTTTTATCAATCTTGTTAGCAAATATCATAAATTTGATACATATCAATATTTAATTAGCTGCTTATTTTCAAGAGAATTTCCGAATATTTAATATATTTATATATAAATATGTATATTTTAACAAAACCATGTTGTAGAGTTCGCAGTTGAAATCTTAATTTCAATGAAAGTTTCTCACTAATTTCTCAAGTATCATTTAATGGTCTATAACAGATTCTCGCTAAGTTTTTTTTCGCTTTATAATGATTTATAAAAATCCTGATTTATTCAATCTCCTCGGTATTGTCTTTGATATCCTCAATCTCTACAGGATCTAAATCAGATATTACATATAATGCCACCCCTCCCCCTCTTTTGTACTCTATTCCTATTAAATAGCCTGTAACCCTATATTTCAAAGATTTTGTGTCATGAAAACCATTTTTCAGTTGTCTCGTATCAAATTTCTCTATTCCAACCATGCACTTTCCTGAAGTCATCAATTTTATTTGTTATACATCTACCATTGTAACTGCTTCTACACTCATTTCCTATGCTAAGCTTTTCTCTGCCTCTATTTTTACACCTAGTATATATGCAAGGCAAAAACGTTATAACTGCTAACCCCTTTATATCGCCTCTTCTGCCAGTTGTGTCCCTCATCTGTTCTCTCGGGTAGCATAAGCTGATTCTTTTCTCCCTATTTACCTACGTGTTGTCAATGAATCACGATAACCTTTTTATCATCCACACACTTCTGAATTTTTTTGTTTTCCTTCCCTCCAAATGACAGCCAGGTAGTTAAGGCACTCGACTCGTGAGCTGAGGGTCGCGGGTTCGAATCTCAGTCACATCTAACAACTCGCTCTTTCAGCCGTGGGGGTGTTATAATATGATGGTCAATACCACTATTCGTCTTAACACACTTGGCCATGCCGGGCCTGAAAGTTGAATGAATAAATCAATACATATCAAGATGGAATTAAATACTGGAACCATTTCTGAACGCGTCTTTTAAAGTATTCATCTTATTTTACTAGTAGGTATAGTGTTTCTCAGATTTTTATTGCTAGAATTAATGTTTTAAAGTTCTGTAGTTAAAGCACTACTGTGGCTTTGTAACTGTAACATGTGGTTTCAGTATAACTGTTCGAGCTGAATAAAACCCCAAAATATGTCCATACATACCGCACACATGATACAAGATAAAATTTAAGAAAACGACAAAACATTAAATTCAACATCTTTTGATGACGTATTTCAAAGGCGTAGAAAAGAACACATTCAAATATCACTAACATATTTAACAATAGATGAACGTGCGAAACGTGGTTGGAAGTGTGGTGTAACACTATTGGTGAATCAATTGTTGGGAAGTTGAGGGTGACAGCAGAGCTAACACTCTCTATGCAAGGATTTTAATTAAGTCTTTATTAAAGTAGCACAAAATTAATCTGTATTTTATTATCTATAGGTCATTAGGAGTTAGATAGGAAGAGCAACCTGACATATTCGCTCTAAATCCGGTGCATGTGTCGTTTTTCAGTTATCCAGTGTCTCAAATTCAAAAACCAGCGAATAACCAAAATCCAGATTTCTAATATTCTTTCACATTCCTCTTTCTTCAACAGACCCGCCATCTATCTAGTTCTAAAAGTAACTATAATTTTATATGATAGAACAAATCAGTCTTCACGATCTTTAACTAGTTATTTTATTCTTTTGTGTAAGATCCCCATTACCTGGACATGTCTGTATGCATATGTGATGAACATTTTACAAATTAGAAGCAATGAAGTATTATTTCTGTAGTGAGGTCCGACACGGCCAGGAGGGTTAAGGTGTTCGACTCGTAATCTGAGGGTCGCGGGTTCGAATCCCCGTCGTACCAAACTTACTCGCCGTTCCAGCCGTGGGGGCGTTATACTGTTCCGATCAATCCCACTCTTCGTTGGTGAAAGAGTAGACGTTGGGTGGTGATGACCTTCCCTCTAGTCTTACACTGCTAAATAAGGGACGGCTGGTGCAGCTAGCCCTCGTGAAGCTTTGCGCGAAATTCAATAACAAACAAGCTCAAAAAAAGTAATTTATTTCTGATATTCGTATTTTTGTTATGTATATACATATTTATTGCTCTGATTCTCAAACATATGGTTTTGATTGTTTGTAAACACTGTTATTTGTTATTTTACATCCAACCTTAGATTCGCAACTGTTTCGTTTACTAATTTAATATTCAGGTAGAGATTCGAGAAGAGTCTTGTCTGAAATGTTGTGTCTTCAGCATAGCGTATTTTATATTTATCTGTGTTCAACAACTTATTATCGGTAGTTAATACTTTATCAATTATTGTAAACAATAAGATAGTGAATTAATATTTTATGTCGTGTTCGACTTCCAAAGCTGTCAAAAAATGATTACAATTACACTTGTAACACAATATTAGTATTAAACCTGTTAATTTTGAAACACTTTTCTCTTCCCGATATTTGACTTTTCTTGCTCATTAATATAATTTACTATTTCTATTTTACTTTTTTCTATAATATTTTAATTTTCTGCCTCGTTCTACTATTTTTATTTTATTTCTTCTTGATTTCCTTTCACTGTTTCTTCAATTAGCCACCTAGTAACTCAGCAGCATGTTTTCGGACACTTAATATAAGATTGATGGACACAGCGCGGATATCCCACTTTGTAGCTTTGTGTTTAACTACAAATCAACAAACACCTCCAGTAACACTCATGAGGTCATCTCAAAGGTTAAAGTTTAATTAATATTATATTTTAATTTCATCAAAATAATCCCTGGTCTGAACTTCATTTACATATTATATCTTTAGTTGCTTTTGTATTACCTGTTAAAATTATGTCACGTTCGGTTTAATTATGTATTAAAAAATCAATTTATTTCTGCCTTTGTCTGCTACAGATTTATTAATCTTGAAATTTAGTTTTACATTTACTGTCTATAATTTTGAAAGTTAAGAAGTAGATATAAACTTCCTGTGTCAAACTTTATATAATGTTCAAATATATGTATTTGTAAACATAGACTAATATGAAATTCTGTCTAATAGTGTTTAGCTCTTATAAAGTATCTTTTCGTTTTATCCTTAATACCATTCTGCTTGATATGAACGTCCTTGTTTATTACGTAATGAAGTAAAAAAACTTTTCTCAAACCACTTAAGTCATTAACTTGTCGAAACTTATACATCAGGGAGTCTAGCAGGTCATGTGAGTCATGGTTTCCCAAACTATTACCAGAAGGCAGTATCAGAAGGAGTAATTCGTGATGACGAGAAACCTACTTGAAGTTAAAACGGGTCTCAGGACAGCTGGTGTGGGTATTAACACTTTACTAATAAAGCAGAAAACAACATTTCGACATTTTTTGGTTATCTTCAGGTTACCAAAGATACAATATTAGTATGAGTTGTATTACTAGGAGCGTTTTGATAGGGGGCGTGTCAGCAAAAAGCCTCTCAAAGACCCAAACTACACTTTTCTCTCACAGTTGACAGGTGATTTTGAATGCTGGAAGAGTGCCGACAAACCAATAACAACAACAAACAACCATTACTGAACAATGTAGAATTCTCACTGCAGTAGTGGAGAATTACAATAAATACATACAAACTACAAGCCATATTATTTACAAAATTGTAAGAAAGGAAATCAAATTAATACAACAGTTATATCTAGACATGACTCTTACAGGTAACAATATCAGCAAAATTCTTGGGATTACTTTGACTCAAAATTAAACTAGATACCACACATTAATAGCAGAAAACCAGAATTTGGAAAATAGCGAGTTACCTTAGGAATTTGAATGATCAAACAAGAAGTTTCAATAGGAAACATATTAGAGCTTAACAGAACATACATAAAACCAGCCGTAGAATATGTTTGTATAACGTGGATAAATATGTCAAAAACACACATCAACAAACTACAGCAAATACAACATTGTATTTTAACAAAAGCATATGCAGTTCCACGATCAACAAACTAAATATTTCTTCACAACTATTGAAACATGCCAATTCTATTAAACAGACCCCTGGATAACTTGCTTCAATATTATAAAAACATATTAAAACAAATGAACTGGTAAGCAAACTAAAGAGTTACATAATACATGATGAACTTAGCCCTAAGTACCTTTCCACTCTGAACGTCACAAATACAAAACTTAAAATTCAATACAGTGCTAGGCTAAAAGAGTCATAGATACAAACGTAGCTCTATTTTAAAAGTGTTGTATGAAAAAATAGGATTATGTGTTTGTTTGTATATGACTGCTAGTTGGATCATAAAAAAGAGAAGCTATAAAAATATATGAATTAAAATTACCCCATGAATAGGTTGTGCTAATTAAAACTGCAGACAATGGGCAAAATTTAATGTACTGTAAGTAAAACAACAACAAAGTAACAATGCTAATTAATTACCCAGGATTTAGTGGTAGTACAGATGAAATAACAGTTCCAGAGAGGGAGGAGGAGGTCTACGTTATACCTGTCCCTCCATAGTCCAAAAAAAGGACCGGATCCAGATGAAGAAAAGAATGTGATAGTGGATGAATAGTTCTATGAAGTGACACCAGAGGATAGATAGTGTGTTATCTACGTCTTCTTGAAAGGACTGTTTAGTGTCGCTCGATACATAACATGTCACAAACTGTTGTGTTGTTAAGTTGAAAACTACCCAAACAGATATCTACACTCTTCTCACCGAAATTAATGAAACCCAATTTGTAGCGTTATTAGCCCTTTGTCTTATCGCTGAGCCAAGTAATGTAGTACAGTTGTATTTAACTGTTTCTAGACGATCGTATATGAAAGTATCTATTCATGCATTTAATGTTCTCAGTTTTATAACTTGTTTATAGTTTAGATTTCACTACATTCACTCTCAGCCATTAACATATAAGTAAACTTACAAGCAAAAGAAAGACTTTTGTTTGTTTTGAATTTCGCACAAAGCTACTCGAGGGCTATATGTGCCAGCCGGCCCTAATTTAGCAGTGTAAGACTAGAGGAAAGGCAGCTAGTCATCACCACCCATCGCCAATACTTGGGCTACTCTTTTACCAACGAATAGTGGGATTGACCGTAACATTATACACCCCCACGGGTGGGAGAGCGAGCATGTTTATAAAGAAAGACACAATAACAAGTTATTTGATTATGTAGGGTGAAGAAGAGGAAAATCTTTTCATGTAATTAAATTATTTTACATGTTTACAGATTATTTTATGATAATTTTTGGGTATATATCAAGGGTCAAGTGTTCTCGTCATAATGAAGATCAGTCTAGCCGTTCTTTGTTATTTGTTCTTATAGACACGATCAAAAGTACGTGGAAAGGTTTATTTGGTTTAAGTTTGTATTGCTCAAATTGGGATAAAGGATTTGCATAATTAAATGATCATCATTGTTCTACCTATTGTATTGTATATTACTCTAACATTTCTACAGAAAGTCAATATCTATAGATTTCAACAGGTTTTTCAAATCGGTAAGCTGTTATAACAGGTAAAAATTATAGATAAAACTCCAACTCTATCATCTCAGGTGTTATCAATAGAGATATTATTTCAAAATCTTGAAAACCAATAAAACAATGTTTTTCAGAGAATCATTGTTGTGGAAAAATGACGGCTGTAAAATTTACGTTCATAGAACCAAATGATTTGTATGTTCTTTAGTTTAGGGATGTTACAGATATTTTACAAACATTAGATTTTGACACTAATAAAGGAAGCTATGAAATTTATTACTAAGCGGTCCATGATTTTGACGGTAAGTAAACAATTTTTTAAGGGTATAAAGCTTCCTTGTTTGACGTTAAGGACAAAACTACAATAAGCCAAGTATCATTGTCGGTGGAGATATAATACCTTAAGATCAGAATTATTAACAACCTCAGTTTTATTCTTGTACCTTCAGCTGTGTTCTCAAAAACCTTTGTCTTACTAAAATTATAGAAGGAATATTTCCCATCTTTGTTACACAGAAGAACCGAAGATAATTGCCAGGGACTCGTACCAAACATCAAACTTTATTCATAAGACACCATGACAACAGAACTTTGAAAGAAATTTCTGGAATGACATCGATAGTAACGGGAGGAAAGTTACATCTTTGCTTTACAGAAACAGATGTACAGGAAATATTTTGATATCTAACATCAAATGTTAAGATATTTTGTTATTGAGTTTTTATACATTTTTAAAACATATATACATAACCAACCGATAACTGAAATTTTTTATTCACATGCCGTTATGATATCGACATATTCCGATAGTACTTTATATAATTCTAGGACAAGATGTGTTTCAACGTATGATAATTTCCTCTTATATCCACTAACATTGTTTTCACGTGTAAGGTTACATAAACGAGTAACTCTTGCCCTTCATTATACACCGCTCTGATCCTCAACCGTCGATATAACACATACAGGTCAGTCAGTATATGGTGGCTAGATTTTATTGAGGAATCAAAAGGGATTAACAATAGATATATCCTGAATGGTCCAGAAAAACAAATTCTTAATTGAAGGATAGATGCATTTTGTATGGAACGAAACAATGTCTATAAGTTTAGTGAATGTTAGCTATCACGGATGTCGCCCATTTGAAGTATGCAACATTTGTTAAAGAATATTGTACATTAATGCGTGTTCCAGCCAAAATTATCAATGATGGAGTTATTGCTCCTCACTGGAAGGGCAAACATGAATATTTTCCTCAAAGTGACTAAAAGAAGATCTTTACAGCTGACTCACCACTTCTCACTCTTGACTGAAATTTCGCAACACATTTGAAAGTTAGGTCTGCCTGTATTGTGGTATAGTATCGTTCATATATCAGTTGGAACTAACGATCCACCTCTAGGATAGTTTCTCGTAGATTTTACGGATGAACTTGATGAAGATCGCATCTCATTGTGGGTCGATGGTGGAGTGAGAAACTGCGCATATCAAAGTATCAAATAGAAAAACCTAAACTTTTCATCAGTGAAGTATATGGTCCTGAATATATTTAACATTGAATAACAATCTACAATTCCTATAAATTCATCCCTCAAACATCAGCCATCATCAACTGATCCTGCTTCCTAGAACATTCCCACTGTTTAAGGGTTAAATAGAATATATTGAAACTTTAAGACACTCCTAATAATCATTCGAGAATAAAACTATATCTGTTGTCTATTTTACATCAAATGTCACATCCTTCAAGTCTATAACACGGCACCTTATGATCACTATATGACAGCATCTTTTAAAAGTAAAATGGGGCTTGCGAGCTGAAAGGGGATGCAAAGGGCCTAAAATCGTTCAAATATAAAATGTTCTTTTTTTCTGTTTTACAGGTCCAAGAGGATCTGTACAAGGTGATAATGATTTTTCCTAGTTACTGAGTTACAATTAAAGGTCCTTTTCAGACCATCGAATCTTTAAAAAAATGTTACGATTACACATTTAATGTTTTATATCTGTGGTCGACTTAGTTTTCAAGTTAAATTAATGTACGGATATAAGTCGTTATAAATTCAGCAGTTTTTTAACATGAAAAGAAATACAGTATTTATTCTAATATATCAAACAAGGTAGATGTGTGAGCTATCCAATTTTTATAAACATTTAACTTTCGTCAAAAGTAAAGGCAGAGGAATTGCATAGTAACGCTATTAATAAAAGTGAACAAAACTGCCAAGATATTCATTGAAATTAATAAAGATGACATTCTTAATTATAAGCACAATTTGAATTTTACCTAATATTTATAAAGGAGTTTCATTACGACCTATTGTTTTCGACAACTGAGTTTTCAGCCATACTTTACTAGGCTGTAGTTGAATTTTTAAAATGTTCATTATCATTGAATCTGTATAAATAAATGTCAGTATGTCTGTATGTGTCTGTTTCTTATACGTCTCCACGTTTCTTGTTCAATTAACACAAAATTTAACACAGTGATAAAGTTCTATTTGTTATTCGTCTGCAAACCATTAACTAGGTAATCAGACGAACGTCCTGCAATTCCATCTTTCACAAATGCTAATAGTTATCTTTAGTGTTTTACACTATATTATTTATACCCAATAGAAAACTAAAGTATCAAGCGATCTGGTTTGTTGTTTTCTTTATGCAGCTTTGTCTATTTTATCATTTGGTTTCAAATTTATTCTGATGGAAATTACTAATTACATTGAAGAGCTTAACTTAATTTCTTTAAGGAAATTATCACATAGTTAAAAAGCCAGAAAATTATCATATTTATAGGACAGTGTTTTCTGCATTATTGATTGTATCAATACCTTTAGTACATCAAAAAGTGAGCTTAAGTTTCATGTCAGTTGACAGCAAAAAAGAGAAGACCCAGGCGAATATCATATTTTTTTTTTTCATGAGTATGTTTTATTTATTATTTATATCAGTGAGTAAAATGTAAAAATAGTAACTTATGAGATAAGGTAAAGTAATTATTTTTAATATGGTATGCTTGTATGCAACCCATGGGTTATTTAATTTTTGGGGTTTGGTTCCAGTTTCGGATCTTTTGTGAAAACAATCTTGTGAGGGCTGTCAACGTGTTTAATTTGATTATTCTTTTTAGGTTTCTGTACAATAAGTTTATGTTCGCTTTGGCAACGTTTCAATTGACACGTAGGTGTTGATTTTGGAGCTCTACCAATAACAAATTTGTTTCGGTTTTCACTATTTTCAATAACAATAAAAACATTTCTCTGATGATGTTCTGGTTTTCTGCTAAGTCTTACAGTAATAATTTTATCAACATTGTGGAAAAGTCTCGTTGAGGGAGGCCAGATGTTGCTTGACACCTCCCTCTGGATACAATCAACGTCTTTAATTTCTTCTGAAGCTGGTGTTTCTGCCTGAAGATGTAAATCATAATTAGTGAGGGAACACTCATCGATCGGAAAAAAACAAAACAAAAAACTATTTTAATAACAATAATCAGTTAATAAACATTTTAAAAATATATAATTTATTCTTTATCTAACAATCATTTTACTATAATATGAATAAAACCAAATAAGTGTTTATATGAAAATTGTATGTTATGAAATTGGGTTAAGATATCTGATAAACGTTTTCTCGAAACTCGAAATATATCTCAAGCATTGTCCCAAATAGTGAGGAAGGTAATATAGAGCAAACAAGAGCTTTAAATAATGTTTAACATTTATGTTTTGTAAGTTCACAAATACTAACTTGTTAAAATAAGATAAAACTACTGTTATAAATAAATGTTAGTTGTTCTCCTCATTTCATTGTTATATAAATTGAACTTGAAAAGTTATGTAATCTGAACTACAAATGACTATAAAGAGAAAGAGTTTCCAAACTGTCTTATCATAGTTGTAACACTGAAGTAAATCACGGAGTTTATAGTACTTTAAAATATTCAATAATCTTAGTCCAAAAGAAAACAATTGGATATTTCACTAAATGTCTGTCAGACCAGTGAAATTTGGCTGACTAAAAAAAACAAACTGTTGTAAAATGTATCAAGGTGTTATAAACAAGATATGGTGAAATCACTTGTAACAAAATGGTACAAATACACTGGTACTAAACTAAGAATAATAAAATCCACATTTAAAGTAAGTTACCGTGATCTAACGATTCGCAGCAATTATGTGATAACTGTTAAAAACAGAATCAGATGTTCGTAGCTTCAACAGAACGTCATTTCAGTGTATGTACGGCTAATAAACTCATGAAGTTTGGTAATATTAACAACAAAAGGCAAATTTTAGTTATAGTAAGACACAAAATAACTCACTTTAATATCAGTAGTGGAAGTATGTGTGGAAATGAAAATCATGAACGGACACTCAGACCTTTATGTTTTCCAGATGTCATAATAGCAATGGAAGTACCTCTTACATTATCATATATTGTAATGTTTGGTTCTGGCTTTAGCTAAATAGATGATAATTGGTTTGCCACATGTAATAATATTGAAGAAGAGGTAATTGACCAGTTTAACTAGGGTACAGTCTTATCAGACCTCAATAGTATCGAACATGTATAGGTCTCTTTTGGAAGAAGAATTACATGTATTCAAATGACTCTGAACGCATGTTTTTCTGTAGTTGTGGATGTCTTAACAACACTTATTGTAAGCAAGCATATCATATTGATCACACAGTTTGACATAGTATACATTACATTAAAGTGAAATGTTTTTAACTCTACCAAATATTAATCATAAACTTAATATGAATGAGAAATTAATTCAATTTTGAACCAGATACAGATATTCACATAAATTAAGTATCAGAATGGTTGTAATTATTTTATAACAGTAATTTTGCATTAACATTAATAATGTGCTATTAATTCCATTATATTTCAGTTGCTTCTTGCAATATATATATATATATGTAGGTATAAATTAACTTGTACGAAGTGAAAGTTTAATATTAAGAGCGCATCCTATTTATTAAAGGTTATATACTTATGCTGTATAATACTGAGTACTATAAAGTAAAAGAATTTTAAACGTATACGAACCGTTGTCAGTGAATCAGATTTTAATGTCTCTTCAGGTTTCTCATCATTCACGATTGTCTCAACGCGTGTCTTTAATTCAGTTTTATCAGGACTTGAAGCAGGCTTGCTCACGTTTTCTGCTCTTTCTGGTTTCTTTTCTACTGAGTTATTTTCATTTATTGTCTGCAATATGGTTGGTTCTGTTTGATTTTCCTTTAATACCACATTAGTTTCTCTTTTATTGAACTTATTTGTTGGGGCCTTCTCACACTCAGGGATCATTGAAACAGCTTCCAAAATGTCTAATTCACTGGGGTGATCTTTTAGTTACAAGCTCCTGGTCTTCTAGCTTCGTGTAGGCAAAAACACCACAAGACCCGAGGATGCGGTTTTAGAGCTTTCCATTTGCCCCGGGCTTTTTCATTCACATTGCAGAAACAACAAAGAACACTAAATAATAATAAATAAATGAGAAATAAAAACGCGATTTTTTTATTTCAGTTTTCTATATAAACAATACTATTAAAGATTAACTCTAAATAGTTGTCTTTTTTTGTTGGTTTTATCGTAAGCAAACAGATCTACAAAAACACTTGATAAACCACCATGTAGAAATGTTAACTATAATTGAAAAGTTATTTTGACCTCATTTGTGAGGTTAATTAAACATATTCAGCTTTACAAGGTTCACATTAGTGTTTTCACAAATTAACTACCAAAGGGGCACTGAAAACACTTGACATTTTCAAATATCCAACCCTACTATTCAATTAAAAGATAATTGGGAATTGAGGTCAGATGCTCTCTCACCCCTGTTCCACATACTTTACTTAGCAAGAACTGGAAGATAACTTGTAACTTACCACAAAGCAATAAGACAAATCGAAATTAGTGTCAGCTCTTCCATCCACCAAGGATACCTTACAACTGTAGGTTTGGTCGCCCAGGGGAAAGTGACCTTGAGAACCATATCAGTTGGATCTTAAGAGAGAGAGAGTTGTTTTTAAAACAGTTTTACACATTGTATCGATTACATAAAACAGAAAGAATACTTCAAATGTAACTTCATAATAATAGGGAAGTGTATAATTCTTTAAGCTCAAATATGAACTTGATTTAACATATTAAAAATTTCAATTAAATAAATATGATATTTCTTACATGTATAATATATTTTCATATTAAGCATTGATAACAACCTTTACAATTTGACAACTGTATATATACATTTTATCTTTACACATTAAACAGATAATTAGCAAAGAAAAATGACGCCTGTTGTACTATTTGAGCTCCTTACTAGTAGACAAATAGTACAGTTGTGTAATAACAACAACTATATAGTTATATAACGGGAAATCAACTAGGTTTTCCAACATATTTACATTGTGAGACGATATATCACGAAACCTACTGACTTTCCATTCCAAACACACGTGATCAGACGATATAAAAAAAATCTCGACATTTTCTTTACGATAATTTACATATTATACAACTCAGTATAACACAGTGAGTAAAATCAACTTCGATTCACTTAAATTGTAAGAATATATAACACAAATTAAACAAACCGTCTTTCCATTGACTACTTAATAAAGCCAGTTTGTTTAATCGCTATTCATTTACTGAATTAAGTTTTATAATTAGCTTCTTCACTTATTATGGTACACAATTATATTTGCTATCGAATCGTATCCACTGAATGGTAGTTTCTGCGTTTTTATAACACTATTAACAATTGTAATTTTTACAAATTTGTCTTTACTGTAAATTTACCAGATAAAGAACGACACCATTTTGACCACAAACACTGAACGTCGTACGTCAATGCTCATGAAGTTTTTTCGCTTAATTTGTAACAATTCTTTCTAATAGTTTTGTTCAGAACTTACGAGACGGTGCTAACGTTTTGATAATCCAATGTTATTATAATCTTATATTAAGACATTTGTTTTGTATTTGGACAAATTACTTTCTTTTATTACAAAAACGACATTATGTACACAAAATAAACATATTAAACATAGATTTAAATTATGTTTTGGGACATACACTGTTTTAGTGAAATATCTTTGGTCTTTTTAGTAATAATGTGACGCACACAGATCGAGACACCGTTATATTTGTTTTTCAATTTCGCGGATAGCTGAACGAGGGCTTTCAGCGCTAGCCGTTCCTAATTTTGAAATGATACACTGGAGGTAAGACAGCTATTCAATACTATTTGTCGTAAGTGTTTGAGCTCATCTTTAAAAACAAGTAGTAGGATTTCCAAGTAAAAGCAAAGCTTTTCAATGCATTAAAAACCATGAAAGTTATGAAGAAGTATCGTATTATAACAATCTGCCTGAACAAAAATAAACATCTTTAAAATGTTAAGGAAACAATAAAAGAAAACTTTAAAACCCTTTTGTTTCATTACTTCTACAAAGATCTTTATTATCAGCTCCTTCTTCATCAGTAATTTTATCTCCCGGACAAGGTATACAGGCGTCAGCACCAAATGATGTCATGTAAGTCCCTCCTGGACACGGCAGGCAGTGGGTTTGGAATCCATTATCATAGTGACCAGGAGGACATGGATCTAAAAGCGTTAAAGGTACATAGCTAAACATTTATTTACCCAGTGTTAATTTTTATCGTTCTAACAACGTCTTTAGTGTCAAAAAACGTATTTGTTTAACTAAAATTCCATATTTTAAAAGTTTTTCATCCAATTGTGTTTAATGTAAACAGTTTAAAGTAATTGAGTATCATATATACTTACAACACCTGTAAACATCTCTTTGGTATCCTCGAGTACAGTTGAGATTCTCGGCTGGAATATACACTGGGGGAAAACAACAGAGAGTTAATATTTTTGTAAGCACCTTTTGTGTCACCGTTGGAATTTTAAGGTTTTTCACAATGAGCACGACGCACTAGTTATAATATTAATTATGACTCACTCTGTAAAATAACAACATAAATAAATAAGTACAATAAATATCTTTGTTTCGAATATTTTAAATTCTTATTTGAATATATTTTCATGATTTGAGCATATAAAAAATTTACATTGAAAAGGTCTGTTGCATACCTTTCCCAAAAGCAACCAATTTTCGGTTACATTACACCATTTACGAAATGTTAAGCTATGTCATAAAGTTGTTCTGATAAATTCTGTTCTGCCGTAACTTTATATCAGATTGAGTCACATTATATGCCAGGTTGCATATTCAAAACTGTTTTGGTATGGCTTACTAATCCCTATAAACTATAAAATATTATTGCTATGAACATCAGTGGCAGCCTCTGACTAATACTGTATGTTTATTACAGGAGTACCGATAAGATTACGAGTTCGTCTTCATCACTGCCCTGAAAAAGTTATTTCAGGGCATCTTCAGCATCAACTAATGGAATGTGATGCATCTTCCAAGAGTATATTATAGCTGTCAATATCAACATCTGCACCTTGGAGTTGGGCAATATCACCCATTACTGTAGTCCTGATTAGATGGATCAGTATATGAACGAACAAAGGGTCGTGAGGTTTATCTTTAGAATGTGTAGTATTGATGGTAACATTTATAGTAATTATATGTCGATATGTTTACCAATACTTATTCATACCACACTTCAACATCGACACTTCCTCTCATGAAAATTAAGAAAAACTGATTTCATGCTATCTCTAATGTAATAATTCATTGTAAGAGCTTTTAACATTGTTGTCGTAATCTATTTCATGCATTTATATTTCTGAGGAACCCACTTGAAGCTAATAAATTTTGCAGACATTCTACAATGGGTAATTTAAAACTTTTTTATTGCAGAACTCATATATAATTCGACGTTTTTAGGTTATAAGGCGATTAGGAAGGAGATTTGAGATACGGTGATACAGAGAAACCTCCGTCAACAACACGATACTCACCCAGTCAATAACCCCAAATACAATAAACAAAATACTTATATTCTTGTAAAAAAATAAAGCAAATACAATACTAATGTCATTTATAAAATACTTTATGGCAACTTCCACGTATTTTACGTCAGAGAAACAAGCCCGAAACTCAAAACAACTAAAATTCCTATCTGGTGCAGTAACAACAGTTTGATCAGCAGAGACAATTCCATAAAGAAATTATTTACTTTGTAGGTGAACAAACGAATAATATGAATTATTTGACTCAATCAACTGAAAACCATGATTACAAAAGTATCCAGATCATTCGTAAGTATCACTAATATATTAATACATATCAGAGAAAAAACAAAATAAAATATATAAAACAAGAGCTGAGATGTTAGTTTTCAATGACAAAATTCAGAATAATTAACAGTAGTTGGCTTTTACAGTGGAAAACAGTAGATCGGAGTTAGCTAAGTTAATACAAGCACTGTATGTGACCGCAAATAGAAAGTTAAGTTATTGCTTTCTACTCTGAGTAAGCTATCAAATCTATTAAACAAAAGCAAAAGATTACCTCACACTTACAGTTTGTGGTCCCTACACAGTTATCAGATTTTCATTTATTACACGCGGACTGACATTACTACAGCTACAATTAGAGGTACCTTGAAAATGTTTAAACAAATTGAAAAGAAATGCAGCTGTATATTGTAGCTGTATTAATATCAGTCCACGTGTAATTCATGAAAATCTGACAACTATATGTAGGGGACCTTCAACTGTAAGTGTGATGTAATCTTTCGCTTTTGTCTAATATATTTGATAGCTTACTTGGAGTAGAAAGCAAGAACTTAACTTTCTAATTAACTGTAGAGAATGAAAAGCTTTTCGAATGATAAAGCACACATAGTTATTCTTATAGCCAAACCACATCGGGCTATTTACTGTGTCCACCGAGGGCAATCGAACTCCTAATCTTAGCGTTGTAAATCAATTGACTTACCGCTGTCCCATCGGAAGACTATTTCATTAAAACAATAACTCCACGAACATAGTTATTTAAAGTTAAGTGTTAACTAATTTTATCTGTTTGCAGTCCAAAACTGGTTGCTTATCAGTTCGATTATAAGACTATAATCGTAACGTTTTTTAATGAATGATTAAATGGTACAATAGATTATATTACACGTTTTAATCTGCGAGTTTTGTTTCTATTTTTCTCTGTAAATTTGCACTCCACTTAAACTAAACACATACTTATACGACTTGGATTTAAATCTATTCATAAAGAATGTGAAAAACAACGTATTTGCAAGTCATTTGAAAATACTGAATCACAAGAATAAGAGGATCAATTTAAAAGAAAACACCAGTTTTAACAAATGAAGTTTTAATCAAAATTCCTTTTAACCAAAGAAATTATTCAGTCGCATTTATTCCAGTTTAAACATTAAATCATCGGGAGTGTAATATCATTGCTTCGCCAACTTAAACATTTTCTACCCATCCTGTACATATTTTACAACGAATAAAGAAAAATATTTTTGATCGCTATAAATGAGACCTACTAACGGGTTCTAGCATTAAAGAAATCTCCTAAAACGAGATTTTCGCACACCACTGACTTAAAATCGGTAATGAGCAAATTGAGAAAAATGAGGCAGAAATATTTGCGAGCAAATGTGACGTTAAACATAATTATTAGGCTTCACTAACCTCTGCACTCCCCATCAAAACCTTATACTATTAAAGAAACATCCATTTATGGTAAGAACGAAAATATCTAATTTGTATATGCAAAAATAAATGTAGAGCTGAGTTGTTTATGTTTGTGTGTTTTCTTTCAGCTAAGCCACGTCGGGCTATCTGCTGAGCTCACCGATGGGATTCGAACCTCTCATTTTAGCGTTGTAAATCCGTAGACTTACCTCTGTACTAGTAAGGGGCAGAGCTAAGCTAGCAAAAAAAAAAGAATCGAACGGCAGTGGTATTAACAGTTTGAAACTACTGTATAGAAACTTTAAATTGATTGAAAGTGTTGTGTATCAGTAAGAGTTTCAAATTTTAACCAAATCTTTGAATACCTCAGGTTGATTTGTCAGAGAGTATCTTGTTTACTTTTAGCCTCGTTAACTACCAAGCTCTGTAAGAGAAAAATCAGGAATTCCATAGCTCTAACCAATGAATACAAATGCTTTGCAAACGAAAATTAATGACAGAATTAACTTTCTTTTTTCTTTGTATGAACACCCGGCTTGGTTGTTTACAAAAACGTAACACATGACATGAAATTTTATTGTGAAATAATTAAGTTAAAAGTGATACTATTGTCAACATAATCTTTCGTATACATGGGAAATATAAATAATTTTGTAGTCAATACACATGTAGAAACGGGCAAATTTACATAATGTCTGAATAAAACAATATAGGATTGTTTGTGAATTTCGCACAAAGCTACTCAAGGGCTGTTTGTGCTAGCCGTCCCTAATTTAGCAGTGTAAGACTAGAAGGAAGGCAGCTAGTCATCACCACCCACCGCCAACTCTTGGGCTATTCTTTTATCAACGAAAAGTGGGATTGACCGTCACATTATAATGCCCCCACGGCTGAAAGTGTGAGCATGTTTGACGCGACAGGGATGCGAACCCGCCACCCTCAGATTACGAGTCGCACGCCTTAACACACTTGGCCATGCCGAGCCCTAACAGCATATGAATCAAGATTTACATGTATTTATACTAAAGTTATACACAACTATTTAGAAGTAAGTACTTTTCGAGATTTGCGACTGAAATATAAATCCCTTTCACGTATCAGCCCTCAAATATATTCTCCCATCATGTTTTCGTTATACACGCTCCCAAGCCACAAAAGTAAAGTTTGAAGAGAATAGGCCTTTTCCATTTACTTTAGGCATAAGCAATTAGAAAATAACATTTTGTGCCCAGAAACAAGAAAAGGTAAAAATTTTCTTACACAGTGTAATCTTACGTATATACAGACAATTATTATTTTTAATCAATACACATGGTGAGTGAAATATC
The DNA here is from genome assembly GCF_004210375.1 of Tachypleus tridentatus. NCBI lineage: Eukaryota > Metazoa > Arthropoda > Merostomata > Xiphosura > Limulidae > Tachypleus > Tachypleus tridentatus. Next base: position 25,558,272 of record NW_027467782.1, on the reverse strand, counting down.
AAACGAAAAGGTTATGGCTGAAAGAAATTTAAAAGCAAGATGGACGATTTCGATTTTGGTGTTATTTCTGTTAAATTAGTGTCGTTTAATAAATGAAAATACGGTCTTTAAAAAAAACCTTGAATTACCTCTGACATCATGTTTGTAATCACCTTCACGATTTTTGCATGTGTAAATTCCCGCGTCTTCAAATTGATGTCGGTTAGCACTAATTTGCCACCGTATTTTATATGCGTTTTCTCACTATTAATAACTTGTTCATTGAGATTTGAGAACCAAATTACTGGTTCTTCTCTCGCTCTTTATAAGCTCGGTTTGAACAAATTAATGTGAGAGTAGAACCACGTTCAGTTTCGTAGACGAATCTAAAACCTGAAACAAGCAGGAAATTAGCGAAAATATAAAATAATTGAGTGTAATTAGCCATTGAATTCTCTTTGCACTGTACGCTTTGTAAATCACTTTCTGTATTGTTTCTAAGTGAAATATCAGTGTTACTGTGGCACAAAGTATTCTTGTTTGAATGACGTCATGAACTGAAGTAACATTGTTCGGTGGAAAACGTTTTACTAACAATAATGATTGCAAAGTTTATTGCTTTCTGTAGTGTGAAAGACCCTTGAACTGAGAAATTATAATCATGTTTATGTTATGCATAATTTAGATTTAATAAATAATAACAACACTTGCCTAAGATTTCAACTTGAAATTTAGGTAAAAGCAAATAAAATGTATACGAAGTTTTGCTTTGCAATTTCTTCTGACAACACAAGTCTTAGTCGGTATTTATATCAACCATAATAAGACTGCTAACAGATGTCTCATGATACATATAAATTATAATTGAGTAGTTATAAATGTATAAACACTGTAACAATATTTAAATTGAAAAATCAGTTAAGGAATATTCACATATATTACTTGTGTGACAAATACTGCATTCCACGGTGTTATGTAGGGATTAATGATTACAATTAGCTGTATCAAATATTTTGTTCTTCAAAACTAATATGATTTCAATAGTTTGTTTTTCGAATGTCGCACAAAGCTATTCGAAGGCAATAGAGGTTTACGTGTGACGTCACTCTTGACCTAGTTACTGCTGACCGTGTTTATATTCCAACACAAGGGTAATTCATTGTCAAAAGTGCGCGATGGTACACTCGTGTTGTGTATTTAGCTGTTAAAATCGACATGGACAGGTGGAAAATGTGTCATACTACAGATTTCCTATAGATCCCGACCGAAGAAGACGATGGATTGCAGCTGTCAATAAAAAAAAACTGGACACTCACAGAGCACACCAGACTTTGTAGTAAACATTTTGTGTCAGGTATCTATAATTCATCTATAGCCAGGCTGAATAAATTGAAACTTACACGCATGATATATGTACAGCAGAGCACACTGCAGCACCAGTCAAAGAAATGTTTTTGCACACTTTTATTTTACTTTTAAATAACTGAATAGTAAATTTACTGAAGGAACAATATTATTCATGATGAATAGGTTATATAGCAATTTGTACATTAAGACAAAATATTAATATCTCTTAAAGGACCAATTTAAGTGATTCATCAGAAAACCACAACTGGCACAAAATTAAAAAGTGTGCAAATAATTAATTTGTTGGCTGTACACTCAGTTGTTAAACAATGTTCAGCATATTCAGTTATATATATATATATATATTCAGTTAAAAGTGTACAGTGCATGTGTTATATGTATAAATATTATCTGATGATGCCTGTAGATCTATATCTTAACTAAATTATTGTACTCTGTTTCAGGGACGAAGAGTGATGATCCCCTATCACCTGACTATGTACCTTCCATATTTCATTTTACACGTTTTCCCCTGAAGAGAAGGAAAGCTGCTGAATTGTGTAAATATGAAAACAGGAAAGAAGTGACCAAAAGGAGAAAAGAACAACAAATGAGACATAAAGCTGCTGCTGGGCTGCTTGACCTTGCTTTCATAGAATTTGCTGGCACTGATAGCAGCTGTACTGATTCTGCTGATGAACTTGAAGCTACATGTGATAATTTTGACTTGTGTACATCACAATATACAATTGAGATATGTATGCAGACGGAAATATCATTCATAGACTTAGTTAGACTTGAATCTGAATGCCAACGTGGGAGCAGACTTCACCTAGTCCAGCCTTGGAGGTGCAGTGGGAAGATATTATCTCTCCATTCGTGCAGCTAGCAACCCATAGCTTTAGTGGTGGTTCATTTAGCTGCTGAGAGTGGCACACCTGTAAAATAACAAAGAAAATATTAAGTTGTGTATATATAAGCTTTTAAAGACAACTGGGTATCAGGTTGGGATACATGTGTCACTCAAATAATAAAATAATATAAAAAATAATAGAACAGTTAAATATTAAATTATTTTTACAGAAACCTAACATGGCTATTGACCAGCTTTAACGCTGGTCTATGTCATGCATCAGACCAGTAAATGACTGCAGCTCCAACATAGTAAGTGACAAAACAATTAAAATGAAGTTGCAAACAATTCAAAACACACTCCTCACAACAGCATATAGAGTTCCCAGAGAAGCAACATTCAAATTCATACACAAATATTTAAACATACCAACCATACCAAATAGACTCTTACATCGTACAAAAAAGTATTTTGATAAAGATTGGATGAAAAATGAATTATTAAGCGAACCAGAGAGGTACCTCGTACATGATGAAGGTAGTCCTAAACACTTCTACCCGATCAACACATATTTTAAACACAAAAAAAATGAATGAAGAAAAAAGATAAAATAATAATATATATTGAAAAAAGGGCCACCATCAATCTAGACTTCTTACTGACAAGGCAAAATAATATCTGTATATGTATACCAGTACATGGACATTGATCTTAAAAGGGTCGGAGTAAATTCAGCCCACTCTGACTCTAAAGCAGGAACTAACACCAACCAACACTGCATGATCATATAAATAAAGAACAGCGGAAGAGGTCAAAGAGCACCTGACCCTCCAGAGTACATATGATACCCAAAACCCAAGAGATAGAACAATATGAAGTGCTCTATTTATTCTCAAATTTTGCTTTCTCATTGACACGTTGATCCGACAGATAAAGATATCTTCCTAGATCAAAATTAAAGATTTGTTTCTTTGAATTTCGCACAAAGCTACATGAGAGTGGCTGCACAAGCCATCCCTAAATTATTCGTCCGAAAGTGAAAGATATAGTCAGTGATAGATATTAGCTACTTAATACAATAAGCTGTTCAAGGCGTTGAGTTCAATACCTTCACGTTTAACTCTTGTTTGTGCGGGCATTGCGGTTATTAAAGCACCGAGTGTGATAAAAATAAATGTTTGTAAATGTAATTTCATCTCCACTATAACTTTATATCTATTTGCACTAAAATTTAAATGTTTTATGTAACTAAGGTTATAAAAGTTTCCTAATTTCTGTGTTGCTAAGAAACTAATTGATTGCTGATATTTTTAATATAAGCACGTGATTTTGCAATGCTTAGAAGCAACAAAGATGTCAGACAAATAATGTATTATAGAAGTTTTTGATTAAATGCCTAAAGCTGACAAAGTACAGAAACTAGAAGGTGAAAAATTTGTGGTAATGCCACAGAACCACAATTCAATTTGGAAACAGCTTTGATTTTAATTCAAAATATACAAATTTAAAATGAGATGGAAAAAAATATTAAGATTACGTGTTTGTCTGTGTGTTTTCTTATAGCAAAGTCACATTGGGCTATCTGCTGAGCTCACCAAGGGCTAAAGATTACACGATTTTTATTGCAAAATATTATTGTTTGATAATAATACTTGTTAGATAATCACAATTATTGTTATGAAAATTCTTTAAAGAACTCGCCTGGCAGGTATATAACTTAAGAGCAAACATTTGGAATATTGTGTTCAGTGTTATTTTGAATTTCATGCAAAGCTACACAAGGGCAATCTGCGTTAGCCGTCCCTAATTTGGTAGTGTAAGGCAAATGGGAAGGTAGCTAGTCAACATCATTCACCGTCAACTATTGGACGACTCTTTTACCAACTAATAGTGCAATTAAGCGCTACATTATGAAGTTCCTATGGCTGAAATAGCGAGCATATTGGGTGTGATCGAGATTCAAGCCTGCTACCCTCCGCTTACGAGTCAAGTGCCTTAACCACCTGGCCTATTGTGATCAGTCTTTTCACCACTCACTCCTCCAAAAAAATTATATTTACCAAAAAGTTTTACCTACTTCAAAGTCATCTTCATATTACTGAAGGAAGAAGAGTAATAACATTCATGAAAAGATGTTTTACACCTTACTAAATCACATGTTCATTGCAAATTTAATAATTTTTATACCCTTATTTTAAAATAGACCAGAAAATAGAGAGAATGGTGTTTCTGATTTTAAATATTTCTTGGGGAGCATGCCTCTGGATCTTCCTTGAGATATTGTGCATAAAATATGGTGAAGAGTCACAAGCCAGCACTACATAGTACACTGACAGGATTATCTCCCTGATTCATCAGTATCACCCACTTAAACATACTGAAAACCTTGTCTGTTGATCTTTTATAAAGAGATCTTAATATAACCTTTCCATCCCTGGAGTAATTTTAGTAGCTGTGGTGTGAACAATTTACAACAAATCAGTGTCATGACTCAGACAAAGCTCAGATAATATTTCAAGTGAAGACTATCGAGGACCAACTAGTGACTTGAATAGAAAGATAACTTCCTCGTTTTTACTTGATAATCAGTTTAGGTTGCATCACTCTGAACAGTCCTTCATACATCACCATTCCTTCTTGTGTATGAAGACCAAAGTTGTACACCACTTCATAAGTATTTGGTGGATCAGAGCAAGATGTATTGATTGTCTTTTCATGAAGTAGTTTGATCCTTCAGGCACTTGTCACCTTGTAACTCAGAAGTTACTTTTTGTTTCATAAATGTTTAACAGAATTTGAATTAATAACTTTTTCTTTAATTATGTTTTTTATGTAAATCACTAAGATTTTCTATACTTAATCTTTTGCCATAGAAAGGGATTTTAAGATTATAAAATTTATTTATTTCAATATAATTTCTTCAATAAAGAAATAAGATTTGATATAAAATTGCAGAATGACTTGCCAACATTATGGTTAAGAATGTAACTGAAATGAGTCTGAGGTAATTAACCACCTTAATACAAAAGTTTCCAATACCAAATAATTAGTAGTAAACTGTATTTTAACAAAAATATTAATTATGGGCCATTGAAAAACAAACTTTATATTATGTATTATAAACATTCTCCCTGATTTTATTCCTCACTCATGTTTAAAATTAACTGTAGCAAGTACATTTATGAAAAGTAATTTTTTACAGCATCCAATCAAGAGCAGTTTTCCTGATGAAGTCACTGGTGGTGTTTTATCAAAAGTGAAAAGAAAATTAGGCTTACTAGAAGTTTCCAAAATGGTAAGTGTATCTAAAGAATTTTAAAAAAATGTACTTCAAACTAAAACATTTAGGCAACTGATTGTGATCCACATACATATTCCATTATCAATTTAATTATCTTCTATTAAACCTGTATGTGTGCTTGGTCATTCTGACCAGTTTTGTAATCTCCATGTAAACATGAAATTACATAAACCACTGAAATATTCTAAATATACAAAGTGTATTATCATGAGTTTTGGCAAATGTTTATCTAAATGTTACATTCCTTTTGCAAACTGAAATTATATTTCAAGTAAATTGCTTTCATAAAACATTTATCCATTAATTTATGAATTCTCTGTCAAGTAATTCTGTGTAAAGTGTGATTTGTTATGCTAAGAATAAAATTACTTGTGTTCACCTAATGGTTTTTATGTTTAATTTACATTACTCATTATGCCTTCGAAATGAATATCATTTTTTTTATTTTTCATAGAACTTTAAACTTGCTCTCTTATCTTCTCTACCATAACACCAACTGTAATGAAAGTAGTGAAACAAATGTTGGAAGTACATAATAATTGCAGATTGTGAAAATGCAATAACAATTTTTATTTTTGCACAGCCTCAGTTTTCTAAACATTTCCAATTTGGCTGCTTTTACTTTACAATGTCTTTCTGACCCTGTCTAATGACATAACTGTGAAATATACACAGTAGTAAAAGTGATCCAACCGACTGAAATACGAAGTGAACAAGGGCACTGAACATTTTGGAGCTATTATGAGGCAGATTGATTTTTTGTTCAAAACTGGACTGTTTGTCTCTTTATCTAAGTTTCTCTCAGGACCTTGGCCTTGAACATGCTGTATGCTGTTCAACAGCTGATACTTCAGCCCTGAACACTTCTCCAGCTCAGAGTCTGTACACTGGGTTCCACTGGCTCTACTTTTTTGGGAATATAGTCTGCCATTCTTGTTTTTGTTCTTCATATTTAGGTGTAGCTGACTGAGTTCAGTATGTCAAAGATTGACGTTGCTGTCTCCACTGATCAGCCCACCATACGATGTTTTATTACCACCTCTGCCTGTTACCTTTCTCTGAGTCATCTGAGGAAGGTTGATACTTCCAATTGGTTGTATTATTTTCATTGCCAAACATATTTTGAACCATACTTCTATTCCCTAGTATGCAGTTGGTTTAAAATCAGTTTGTTACTTTAGTTTTACTTTTCCCCTTCTCTCTTTGTTCTGATTTATTTGTTTTTGGTATTTCCTTAGTTTGGTGTTCATATCCCTTCATCTTATATCTAGGTGCTTTGTCTTGTCTATTGTTTTTTATTGTTCTGTCTTTTGAGATTGCTCCTAACCCTTTGGAATCCAGGGTTTAGACTTCAGAGGTTATTCTTCTTTGGAACCAGTCCCAGTCTTGGTCCTGTCAGTGCCTTCCTCTCTCACTTCATCTCCCAGTTTACTTTCTTCTCCAACAACCTGGGGCTTTGAATGTCCTATCTCATAATTTCAATCTTCTTTTTTCATACTTTACCTTTCTTATTGTTCTATTTTCTATCCACTTCTCACTGATCTTCTGTATCTTCATTATTAACAGAAGGAATTATAGAATCTGTCTCCCACTCTACTATGGATTTTTATTCTAGTCTTTTTGTTGTCCTCATAAAGTTGGTTTTTTATACTGTTCCCTCAGTGTGGATTCCTGTACGTGATGAGGGGACCTCCCAGGTAAGGTTCTGTTCTGTCTGGTTACCTTTTCTGGGATGTAAACATCCACCCACATGTTTGCCGTGCGTGGCAACCCGTGAAGGGGAGGAGTGGATCTTGGTGGTTGAGGGGTTCAACCCTAATACACCACTTTGACCTTGAATTTCTGTAGATGGGCGGGCTTTGGGTGACCCCCTTGGGTCAATCGGCTGGTCCACTTGGGCTAGAGTCAACCAAGTACCAGTGTTGGAAGTTCTCAACAGGTGTTGTGGGCATTGTGCTTGATGCTGGTGTTTGGGTATAGTCCTCACAAAATCCTGGCATTGCTGCATTGTCCTTGGATGACTTTGTAGTGCATCCCCTCGTAGGGCTCCATGGTGGGTGGGGTCAGTGGGTTCCGAAATTTGTCTTTTTTTCCTATGGATCCTCCTTCAAAAAACTTAAATAAAATAGTGAAAAAACAGTCAATAGGTAAGCGACCACGTCTTGAAGACTCTGAACAGCAATCTTCAACATCTGTAACACACGTACCTCATTTTCTTATATTACATTCTCTTTCGGAAATACCTTTAGGGCAATTGTCCCCTTTTTTATTCAGAAGGGACTAGAGGGACTTGCTGGCTCTCCAAAGTCAATAAAGAAGCTTCGATCTGGAGACATATTGGTTGAAACATCCATATCCCAACACAGTGAACTCCTCTTGAATTCAAAGGCAATTGGAGATGTACCGATTGAAGTTACCCCTCATGCTACCTTGAATTCATCACGAGGAATTATTATTGAGAGGGATTTGAAGAACATTCCCGAATCAGAGATTCTTGCTGGTCTCTCCACTCAAGGAGTTTCTGCAGTGAGGCGCATCTCCACTCGCAAAGATGGAGATACACTGCCAACAAATACCCTCGTTTTGACATTTACATCATCACGTGCACCTGCCACCATCAAGGCAGGTTATCTCATATGAAGGGTACGGCCATACATTCCAAACCCTCTCCAATGTTTCCAATGTCAGAGATTCGGCCACTCAAAGACATCATGTCGTGGTTCCCTGACATGTGGTCGTTGTGGTGGCAAGGACCACGATGCCTATGACTGTGACATGGACCCACATTGTGTCAACTGCAATTGTTCTCACCCTTCCTACTTTCGTTCTTGCTCAAAATGGTTGGAGGAAAAATGGGTGCAGGGTTTGAAAACGACACATAACATTAGTTATCCCGAGGCTCGGAAAGTGCTGCCCACCACTTTATCTCGGACATATGCTGCTGCATTTCATTCCACAACTACAGTGGGAGTGCAGACAGATCTCTCTGTGCCTCCAAGAGAATCGTTTTCAAAGCCAATGAAAATCCTTTTGACCTCCATGGTTAAACAGGTTGATGAATCGACTTCAACACCCATCTCTGTCTCTGTTCCACCCATACATTCCAACAAACCTCAAGATCCACATCCTTCAGTTTCAAATACAGGCATTTCTTCTGATACATCTTTTTCTCCCACCCCAAGAGGCAAAACAATCATTCGTTCATGTCCTCAGTCACTGGAATTCCCTTCCAATAACAAAGAACTGCCCACTCGGCTCAGGGCAGGATCCACAGAGGTTGATAGACCTCCTCTGACTGAGGACAGTAAGGACAAAAGACGTGGTCATAAACAGAAGGGTTCTCCAGCCATTTCATCTACCCGTCATTAAAAATGGCCACCTTGATACAATGGAACTGTCGAGGTTTATCTTCTAATCTGGATGTTATCAAAACACTTATTGCTTCCTACCATCCTATTTGTCTTTCCTTACAAGAAACATTTCTCAAACTTGCTGATACAGTCACCATTCGGCAGTTTTCTCTGTACAGAAATTTTAGGCTGAGTGATGGACGAGTACATGGAGGGGTGGCACTGTTGGTTGATCAGCATCTGCCCACCCTGTCTTTGTCATTCATCACACCCATGGAGGCCATAGCCATCTGTGTTTCCTTGGGTCGTACCATCACTATTTGTTCTCTCTACCTGTCCCCTGGAGAGACATATGATCAATCATACCTTGATGCTCTCATTGAACAGTTACCGTCTTCATTTCTAATCCTGGGGGACTTTAATGAACATCATCCCCTCTGGGGGAAGTGCTGTTATTGATAGGAGGGGTCGTTCTGTAGAGCGTATGCTCTCTGATCACAATCTTTTTCTTTTCAATACTGGTTCTTCCACTTATGTTCATGCACCTAGTCAGTCCTTTACTGCTATTGATCTTTCAGTTTGCTCCCCTTCATTATTCTCCCATTTTTCATGGAGGATTGACAGTTATCCACTAGGCAGTGATCATTTTCCGATCCTTTTGAGAGAGAATGGCCGTGGTCGATGCCACCCTACCCGTGTGCCCCCGGTGGAAGCTGGATCAGGCAAACTGGTCCACTTTCACTGGTCTCGCAGGACTTGATCCTGCCATCATAAATCAGCCATCAATAGACGACTATGTGGCAGCGGTAACTGGCTGTATTATACAGCAGCTGCTGCTACGATTCTCAATGACAGCACTATTTTAAACATGTTTTTTCCTAGGGTTTATCTGTCACATTGGACAGTGTTATTGGTGATGGTGACACTGTCCACCTTGATAAAGTTTTTAGTTTTTTAATCTCATTTAAGTGTTGAATATTTCTTCATTTCACCTTTCTAATTGTGGTTCCCTTTTTACAGTTTCCTCCTCTCTTGTTCCATTTGACATTGTAAAATGGCCAGAGCATTATATAACTCGACACCAGGACTGGAAAGGCCAACTTCAGATGACTAACGCTGCTGTTTGAACTACTCGTTAGTCGTCCTGGGGAGTTGTTATTACATTTTTTGCTACATGTCATTTAACACTTTTATTACTTTACCTTTTAGTACTGGCCTTAATGACACATAACCCAGAACCAGGACTGGAAAGACCAACTTCAGGTGACTGACGGTGGTTCTTATACTTGCCTGTTAGTCTTCCTGGCGGGTTATGATCATTACCATTGTGCTACAGAAAATCCTTTACAACTTTGTAGACTGGATGTCAACATTGGTTTTATAAAATATCTGTTTTTAATTGCTGTTTTGTTTTTACCTTTGTTTCCTTTTACAAATTTTACTCCATTTACTTTCCTTTTACCTTTTTACTGGACATTTGGCTACTCATTAATTCGATTTTGCTATATGTCTTTTAAAACTTCTATTATTTTACATTTTGTTCATGGCTGCTATGACACATAACTTGGAACCAGGACTGAAAAGGCCAACTTCAGATGACTGACAGTGGTTCTTGAACTTACCTGTTGGTCTTCCTGGTGAGTTATGATCATAACCATTTTGATAGAGAAAGTCCTTTACAACTTCTTTTACTCTGCTCTCTCTCTCAACATTGTTGACTAGGTGTCAACATTGGTTTTATGCTTTTCTGTTTTTCAATGATGTTTTGTTTCACCATCATTTCCTTTTATGTATTTTACTACATTTAATTTTTTTTACCTTTTTACTGGATGTTTGGCGCAGATAGCCTAGCTGCTTTGTGCCATAAAACACTAAATCAATCAATTAATTCTTATTCTGTCATTTCTTTATCATCTCTGAATCACTCTTTTTATTAGAGAGGTCTCTTGATTTATCCTTTTCTGCTTTAACTGTTTAGGATCATTAACTGATCCATCTTGCATATTCTTCTTTGGGTGAGTCAGACCATAGACATTTTCGCATCTCCTGCCAGTTTCAACATCGCACAGCCTCTTTTCGTTGTTTGTCTTTGGCGATCTCACAGACTGGTATGTGAACTAAAAGTAGCACATTTGTCTTCCATAACTTATATAATTATGCAGTTTCCTTTTTCTCTGGATTTTTATTCTCCAATATACCCAGAAGATCTAGTGTGATGACTTTTGTTTGTTTTATTTTCCAGTCATTTTCATGTGGTTTATATACGTATCATGGTACCTTGATTAATGTACATATTTCAACAAATTGAAAATTCCTCATTGATAAGAAAAAATAAAATGGACGGAAGAAGGTGATAGTCATCTGATACAATGTTACATGAAGAAAAACATCTTACACTTCTCATTCCTGGTGCCATGGGAAACCACCAAGTTGCTGTCTTTACCTCACAGGTATTACTTAACAAAAAATCTGTATTGAGCATAGGAGAATGGAAAATATTAAACCAATCTCCTCCTTCTAAGAGGCCAGTGTTGAAATGAAAGTTTTCTGGGAATATAATTGACATAGCCAATTCTGAACTCTTATTAAAACAAAACAAATAAAACAGACAATTCTTTCCTGATCTTTCTTACTTCCAGTGAATTTTCTTTGCCTTGTCAAGAGAAAACTTGTGCTTATACAGAGATTGTGTGACCTTCCCATTGGTAGAGGGCTACAGCAGTGTGATTGTCATAAGCTGTTATAATGTATGTGGGAGCTTGTTCAAGGTTGATGGCATGTGGTAGTTGTATGTAAGTGAATAGCTCTTAGTGGTACAGAGGTAAGTAGCTATATGAAAAATATTTTACATCAGAGAGATTTTAACCCTGTCTCTCGACTATTGAACTATCCCAGAATAAGTTAAAAATATTATAATGTTACTTGTCATTGTAGTTTGCGCAAACTAAGTTTTACTCTGGACAAAAGTTTAAGGAAAATAAATTTTGAATGTGATTACCAAGCTACAGATAAATATATTTCACTTGTAAAGGGTTCAACAATTCTTGTTTTAGGAATTTGATTTGGTTTTAGGACTTACAGTATCAAGATAATTATACTCACTATAAGTATACAAGTATAAAAGTGTAAACTAAGTTTTACTCTGGACAAAAGTTTAAGGAAAATAAATTTTGAATGTGATTACCAAGTTACAGATAAATATATTTCACTTGTAAAGGGTTCAACAATTCTTGTTTTGGGAATTTGATTTGGTTTTAGGACTTACAGTATCAAGATAATTATACTCACTATAAGTATACAAGTATAAAAGTGGAAACTTTTATTTCAAGACAATTTGAATTGCTATTGGTTGTGGAACATCTGTTATTTAGAAGGTTTGTTTGAAGTTCCTTCAGCATGAACTTTATTTAAGTTTCTTAAAAGCAGAAATTTCATACCTTCTATACTTATGTTAAATAGTGTTCCTGATGAAATATAGTGTGCATGTTGTTGTATATAAGATTTCTAAGACAAATGTTTGTTTCTTTTTCTTACTCTTTCAGTAAGAGGGAATTGTTCAGTGATGGCATTAATCTTTACACTGAAAAGTGTGACACTCAAAACACAGCTCGGAGGGACTCCAAGTTCCTGTAGAAAAGAACAGGAATGTTTCGAACCCACAGGAACTTGGAATCTCCTGTCTATTAAAAAAGTTTTAATAAAAATGGGCAAATGACCACATCACCCATATTTTTGGAGGTCTCACAAAATGTCATTCCTCCATGTTGTATCATAAGCCTTTTCAATGTCAAAGAGTATTGATACAAGATGTTGTTTGAAAAAAAACTTCTCTGATTGATGTTTCAAGTTGAATCAGGTGGTCCATGGTGGAGCTCTGTTGTCGGAACCCACACTGGGTGGGCGAGAGGAGGTAGTTTGATTGAGGGACCCAGGCAACAGGTAGAGAGAACAAACAGTGATAGTACGACCCAAGGAAACACATATTTGGAGAATGTCCATGCTATGTATTTACCAAGATTGTCATTTAATTATTTATTATAATTCTATCTTTGGATAACATGAAATTTGATTCTTTTACGAAAAGAAAAACAAATCCGCTGGGGTGTCCCAAATGGAACCCGAATTTGGGCGCGGTGTAGATTCCCATTGGCCTGATTAACAGTATTAATAAACTTCTGGAAAAATACGCTACTGTCTAAAATATAAAACACCTCTCGAAGAAACAGACAGTCCGCTGACCGCTTAGTAAGGTGAACAAACTCAGTTATACAGGGTTTGAATAAAAATCACACCACAGTGGGATTATTTCTTGATGTGAAAAAAGCTTTCGATTCAATCGAGCATCATAGTCTCAAATAGAAACTACCTCTATTTAATCTCCCGCCAACCTCAACAAGACAGATCTCATGCTTCTTAGAGAACAGAACAACTACAGTCAAAATCAATATTGCAACATCTCACACCGTTTACCTCTCGGCAAGGTTCTGTTCTCAGATATGTAGAATATATCATGTATGTTAATAATATTTCCTTCCCGAAGCTACTCGAGGTCTATGCGCTCATCGCCCCAACTTCAGCAGTGTGAGACAAGAGAGAAGGCAACTTGTTATCACCACCCTCTGCCAACTCTTGGGCTTCTTTTTTACCAACAAATAGTGAGATTGATCGTCACCTTATAACTCCCCCACGGCTGAAAGGGCAAGCATGTTTGGTGCAACAGGGATTCGAAACCACGACCCACAGATTTCGAGTCAAATGCCTCAACCACCTGACCATGCCAGGCCACAAAGTTAGAGTAAGACTTAGGAGAATTTAAATTAGTTTGGTTCAGAATATCAGTGGGAATGATCATGTATTAACAATAATTTGAGTGAATGAATAACATACATTGCCTACAATATTTACAGGGCCATTTTTCTATTGTTTTATAATTTTAATTTTGTTAGTTGAGTACTTGTAATTGAACCATGAATTATGATGTTCTTGCACAATGTTTGAGGTCCAACAAATAGCTTAATATTTAGTACTAAATATTTTTACTCACAGTATAATAATGTTTGATACTTAGAAGTTTTTGCAATGTTAATAAAGTGTTTATTTTCTTATTTATAATATTGTTTGTGAGGTTTATGCAATTTTTAAAGGCATTCTCTGTTGATGTTAATCATTTTAATATTTTTGTATCATTCTGCATGAAACTTAATTATTGTATTAGTTGGAAGAAGAGTATGGTGAAAAGTATACATCATTTGATTAGAATAACCATAATAATTTCTTTTAAGTTTATTTTGGAATATTTCATATTTATATGTATCAAAAGCTAGTTTGTATACTTCTAGGGGAACTATATAGGCCTGAATGGAGAAACCTTGATAGTTATGCAAGTTATACCTTTTTCTTACATTAATGATGCATCTGTAAAGGCAGAAATGAAATATCAGTAATCACAGAGATAAGTGTGTATTAATTTGTTATAACTCAAAAACAAATTAAATAAAAAAAATGCTGCATTGATTGAAAATTTCCCAGGGTACAAGCTACAGTGTGGGATCATAATATGTACCCTAGGGTTTTGAGGAGACTGAAGAAATAGGACCCACACTGCAGTGGGGATACACTGTCTATCAGTCTTAACTTCCATTCACCAGTCTCATAAAAGAAATAGAGTAGCAACACATACAGAATTAGAAATAGAAGGTAGGACAGTGAGACGTGGGTGCTCAAGCCCACAACTTCCTACATGGGAAAACAATGTGGGACATGTTTTTACACATGAAAACTACACACATGATTTATAACATACAATGCAACAACTGTCATGACTTATACATTGGGGAAAGAAGTAGAAATATGGAAACTAGATTCAAAGAACACAAAAAACTATCTTTGCACGTTTTTCAATACAACAAATGTCGTAAACACATTATCATAGGAGACTCCCAGATGCTGAGTAGGAAAACAAATGCAAAATCAAAGAAGCCCTACTTATAGATATAAAATTAGAAATTTGGAGAGAGAGGTGCATCTGCTCAAGTCCATAACTTCTCATGTTTTTGAGTTATAACAAACTAGTATTTGTTAGAGGTTTAGGTTTGCTGTTTTAATGGAGTCATTCCTTCTGATTTTACACATTTCACTATTTAACTTCATTAAAATGTATTTATTTTCACTAATACATATAAACAATTGTGATAAAAATACTGACAGAAATAGGTTACAACTTCATGTTGCATAACAAAAGTGTAAAATGTTTAATAAATTCCAAAAAATTGAAAATGAAACAAATTCAAGTATTTGGAAAGACTTGAGACCTACTAGAGCAATAGCTCTGATGATAAAATGATGCTTTTGAGAAAGTATTTAAAAGGTTTAACGAATGAACACAAATTTGGAAAATGTTTTTCACTGATAAGATCAACAGTAGAGTTGTTTTATGGAGGATTAGACACTTGTTCTGCAAATATTAAGGCTAATTTGTGACACCTTTGCTATTTTTCTTATAAGAGCAAAGAAAATTAGCTTATCAAAATATGTTCTGTGATTTAAAAAATTTAAGAATTGGTTTTATGGCGAATCATACCATCTCAGTGCATGCATCGTAAGTATGGTCTTTCACTGTCTTTTCATCCTTACTTTTAGACATGGAATTGGTCTCTGTTGGTACTAAGTTTTGTAGTCAGTGAACAAATTTTCAATATCTTGTACATATGTGAACAACTATTTCTGTCCTTATCATGAAATTAGAAACAGTTAAGGAATGTTATGAAGAAAAAAGTATTTAAATGTGATTGTTTGGAAAGTTTTGAAACATTCTGTTGTGTGTTGGGGGGAAGGGAGTTTCTTCTGGAAGTGGAATTTTATGTTTAAGAATCAAGAGGATTTCTTAAACATTCATTTGGTATGGATAAATCTACGCTACATCATACGTGTATGAAAAAATTGCATTATAAAGGTACTTGTCTCAGTTTATGATGACAGTATTGTTTGTTTATTTAATATAACCTTCCAGTGTATACAAATAATTTGTGGTCTATGCAGAAATGACTTGAAGTTTCCCTCTTCTTGTTATTGTAGCATGTATTGTAGTACCAATTGCATGCTAAACAACTGAGAGAACTGTTTAGAACTGGAAAATTTAATTGGTTACCTTCAGGCAGTATTTACATTGATTAGTTTTGTGCAGTTTAATCAAAATTATGACTTAATCAATTGTCACAATAATAATAAACTAATTGCAAATAGAGATAACAATTTTCTCTATTTTTGGTAATTTTATTTATCCAAGTAATAAAAATGTTACTTTGTTTGCTTCTGAGCACAAAACTGCATACCTGACAAATTAAATCATGAACATCAGCAGAGATGCCAACCATTATGATTTGAACGTAATCATTACGATTTTGGTGTATACATTACAATTACATGCTCATACAGACAAATATTACAACTTGTTGCAACTCCCAAATTATTATATATTATTTTGGCCAATACAATAAAGTGATAAATTGTTCCCCAGGACTTGAAAGGGGTGAAAAGAAAATTTCTAGTAAAATACAAATAAATTTTGATAATAAATAAAAGACATAGTCCAAATGGCTACTTGCAGTAATCATGTTTGTGCTTGAAATAATAAAAAATATTTGTATCTCCAACATCTACCAATAGTTTAAGTGCAGTGCTTCTCCTACTGGGTACGTGGGGAATCCATAGTTATGTCATCAGTGCTTGTCAGCCAATCAGCTTCGTGTCGATGGGTATTTATCATTTTCTAAGCAGCATGGAAACACCAATGCGATCGTTCACAAGTTGGAAAAAAGAGGCCTTGTTCACCAGATTGTCTTGTTTCTGGCAAATCTAAAAGGACTGAAACTGTGGAAGGGTTCTGTCTACAATCATTACGCTCAGTCATTTGAAATAGTTGGCATCTCTGTATCAGATAGTATAAAACTTTTAATTATAAATATGCTTTAATGTCTAGTTTATTAACATGCATGGATAATGAAGTTCATTAATCGTTTTAATGCCATTTAAGTTTTTTAATATATACATTACACATTTTTAATGTGGCTCCCTTTTGAAAATCACAGTATATGTAATTTGATTTGAAATTAGAAACTGGCTGTAAAATTAAATCACTTGAAACCAGGACTGGAAAGTCCAACTTCAGGTGACTAATGCTGCTGTTTGAACTACCCATTAGTTATCCTGTCTATAATTTTGCTACACTTCTTTTAAAACATTTTTGTTACTTTCCTTTTTGAAAATGGCCATAACGTCAAATAATCTGGAACCAGGACTAGAAAGGCCAACTTCAGGTGACTTATGGTGGTTTTTGTACTTACCTCTTTGTCCTCCTGGTGAGTTACGATAATTACAGTTACACTACAGAAAGTCCTTTACAACTTGAATTACTGTAGTGTTTCTCTTAATGTTGTAGACTTGATGTAAACTTTGGTTTTATGCTATTTATGTGTTGTTTTTTTAAACATTGTTTTGTTTTATCATAATTTCCTTTTATGAATTTTACTAAATTTACTTTTTTTACTGGATGTTTGACATAGATAGCCTAACTGCTTTGTGCTATAAAACTTTAAATCAACCAACCAACCAACCTCTCAGAAACACTTACAAAACTTCCTTGCTACTTCTGATAGATTGTCCATATCAACAAACATATTACCACTGTGGATATTTTCTTGTGTGATATGTTCTTTGTTACGATACCTTTAAAAGTATACAAATGTCTAGATTTTCTCTTAGAAGCACCTTGCATCATGGAATCGTGCTTAGATGTTAGCTTCAAAACTGGTACTTGCGCTATGAGTATCAACAGCATTTTTCTACCAAGTGATTCTCTTGTGCTGCTACTAATCTTATTAGTCTTCTCTTTTTCAGTTGCTTGTTTCTTGTGTATCTGTTGCCATGAAACTTCCTGGTTTCTGATTTGTGAGGACCATGCTTCATGTCCAAATTAAAATATTCAGGAATTACAAGGGTAATAAACATTTTTGTTAGACTACATGAAGAAGTAAAAGTATTTTCTTTGTTTAACACATAGAGTTTAACATTTTTGATTGACTCATCAATAAAAGGTTATTGGTAAAGTCCATTGAAAGGAAGTAGTAATAAGAAAATCTGCATTTTGATAATGAGGAGGAATTACAGTCAAACTGGGTAAAATTATTAACAAAATTGGATAAAACAATTGTTGATCACACTGCCATGAAAATGGAATGTAAATAGGGCATTTAAATAGAAAATCTTTTAGCTTTCTTACTTTTTAAGGGTTTACTGTGGTTCTCAGAGTTTTGATAAGACATTGAAAATATAGGGACTAAGGATTCAAAATATGGAAAAGATTATTTGTAATATCTTTTGATATTTTAAGGGAACATGCTATCATAAAATTAAGAACAGGGAATCCTAGGTGTGATTGAACTGTTCATTTACTGATTCAGCCCCTAAGGTGCCTTTCAACATGAAAATTTCAGTTAGAGTTATTCTGGTAGAAATTATTTTTACTGTACTTAATCTTTCTGAACTGTAGTTGATTATTAGAAAGAACCAAAATATTTAGAGTTGTATCACTTCACTAACATTTCTTATACAACCACAAAAAGCAAATATTTGGCTGTGAATATAGATAGTTTTTCTAAAATTTCTTTAAACACATTTTAAGGGTGTTGAGTGTTGATATAATTACTAGAACCTTCTTTATCATAAAAACTTTTGTTCTTGAGAATGATTGCATGAGAGATTGAAATGTTGTACTTCTTTATAAAATATTCCTTCTTACAATAAAAGGTGTAACTTCTAATAATCTAACAGCAGTGTTGGTATTTTGAGTATTTATCACATTTTCAAACAATTTTCCCTTTTTATGTTCTTGTTTAGAGCAGAATGACTTTATAACACCCCAATGTCAAAAGTTTCAATGAGTTATTCATGTTTTTGCACTTGTTAACAGAGTTCTTAGAATCCTTGCACTATTACCAGCAGCACAGTGTGTGAACTTTTAATGCTAGAAAATTGGTTCTGATACACATGGTTGGTAAAGCAAAGATAGCCTATTGTGTATATTTGTGCTTAATTACAAACACATAAATAATTAGAACTCAACACAAAACATTTAGTTTCTGAACAGACTTAAAAAATATACACAACAGACATAATTGAAACATAAATTAAATTTTTTTTAATTTTCTTATTCATAATTGTATGCAGTAAACAGACATCTATATTCACAAATAATATTATCCTACTAGTAAAATGTGTAAAATATTGAAATATATAGAGTTGACACTTGAATTCATGTTTGGAAAATTCCTTGTAAACAAATTTTTCAATATTTGTGTATAGTAAGAGATATGTTATCAGCTTGGTGAATAAGTATGACTTGTATAGAGATTTCTAAAGCTAACTGTCATAGAAAATTGGCTCAGCTGAGTGCAAACCTAACTGACAACTGTCTGTTATTTTCAAGTAATGTTATTATAAGGTTGATAGTGTTGTTACATTTATTAAACAACAACAAAATAAAAATCAAACTTCTTTAAAGCCTCTATTTGTATGTAATTTTCCTTTAAGTATTGTTTAAGAAAGATTTAATACCAAACTTAAAATACTGAGTAACGATGTGTGCTTGTAAACAAATTTTGTACTGTGTCTTTTTGTGTAAGTGTTAAAATTGATGTGTGGGTTAAAGATAAAAAAATTAGTTATATTTTAGTGTCTTTATTTTTCTTTCAAGTGAATAAAAAGTATTACATTTGTTCAGAAAGTGAGATAAAAAAATAACACTTTCATTTAATATATATTAATTAGAGCATAACCTACTATTTTGTAACTTTGATTTTCATCTACATATTCAGAGTAAATGAATGGATCATTGTGATATAATTTTTGAGCAACAAAATCTTTGAAAATGCAGAATAAGTTTTTCATAAACAAGTACTTGTGTTGAGCTGTACCTCATGTTTAAATGTTCTAATGCTGTGTTTTTATCACCCAGATAAATCATGATTCTAGCCTATCTAAAAGTTTACATTGGACAACACACTCCTTTCTTACATGTGGTAAAGCAGAATTTTGTATTATATCAGTGGTGTTGTGCCATGACTATCTGCACAAACAGAAACAAGCTTCAACAAGCTGGGCATTGTCTATGTGAATTGAACCATCTGCCAAGATTCTGTGATTCTGAATGTGTGAGGACACTCTTGTAAGTGAAAAGTAAGTTAATTTCTATAGTATTTAGTATCTGCTTAGTTTCATGTAACTTTAATAAGTTTAAACATTTCAAGCAACTTGCCTTTCAGTTTGTTGAAAAAATTTTGGTACCATTCAGCAATTTAACCAGCATTTATTTATTAGCATGTTAAGGTAATTAAAAAAGCAACACCAACCAAAGTGAATAGTGATATTTATATATATAGACCAAAATTTCCATGTTAGTCACACTCAGTTATTTATTGAGTCTTGGAATTTAAGATGTCTTTATTAATAATTGAGTAATTTGCTTAAGTTTAAATTATCTAAGTTTTGAATAAGGCTTAATATGAACTGAGAATGTCTTTCTATATGTATATTTTAATTTATAATACATTTTCATGTTCCCATCATTTTATAATAAGTGAATATTGTTTTTGACTTTTTTCATCTTCAGTTTAACATGTGTGAAGAATAGATGTAGATGACTTAATACAGAGAAAAGTGATGGAATGTGGAAATAAACATAATACATTGAATAGTTATATAGTTGATTCTCTGTCAGTACTGACCTCCACAAGTGCAAACAATAACTAATTTCATAAACCAATCACACTGATATAAAAATAAGTCTTGCTGGTACCTTGCCTTTGTTTTTTAAATTTTAACATTGTGCCCTCTTGTCATAATGGGGTATAAACATTGTTTAATCAAATTTAGTCAACTTATTGTAAATTTGGTAGTGAGGAAAGCTGAAGAATACTAGTAAATAAAAGGCTGTTACTGATGGAATTTTGGCAAGCTATAGTTTTAACTTTGTTGTATGCATTGATCAAACTGAAAGAAACTTAAAATTTAAAATGAATAAACGTAAGTGAAGTGTTGAGAAAAAAAGGTAAAATTCCTACATTACATGAACATGCATATCGTATCAGTCTTCTCATTTATTGGAAAAGAACTGTTATTTTGGATCGACTGAATGAAATAAGAGCTGGAAACATTAGATGATCTACGAAAGAAATGAAAATGAAAGTAATTATAAATAAAGAAAAAGGGTTGGCAAGTCAACCAGTATGTGAATGACATGTTTTTCTGAAAGTTCAGTGTATTAACTAAGTACTCACATAATCAGTGCCTTTACATATTTATGGTTTCCATGTAGAGTACCTGGTTTGAGACTATTTAAACTTTCAGAAAAGATTGATCACTTGAGTACCTTAATGAAACTGTACCCTTGTTAATTATGGAGTACCTGAGGGTCAGTGCTTGGGCTTTTGTTCTTTCATATTTACATTAATCATATTGCTAGAGGCATGTCATGAGAGTTTACTGAGTTATATTCAAAATGTAATTAAATTACTTTTATTATCATGGTAAGTAAACTTGGCAACAAAACTAAGCTTGTAAAATAAATTTGGAAATTATAGTTTTAATTTCCTAGTTTTATAAGACAACATTTAAAATGTCTTCAATTTTCCATTGTTTCCAAATTGTGATATTTGCTTTTAAGTATTTCCTCTTCTCTTATTCATTGACCACTTCTTGAAGAACTACAAAATTTGACATAAGTCGCTCATTATAATATTGTTATTACTCAGACAAAGTATAATTTTTATAGCCTTCAATCTTATTTGGTTACAGAGGTATAAACTAGAAAATCAAGCCACTTTAGCCACACCCACAATTAAGTTTTCTCTTTCACAAGTTTCCAATATTTAGTTCTCTTTGATATTTAAAACTATATACTTTTAACCAACAGAAATCCAAATATTATTTCACATAATTTTCTGTACAGGAGTTTGTTTATTTCGCTTCCAGTGCAAATTTTATTCCCACAGGAAACACATTGGCAAGTTTAGCTAAATTTGTATTGGGTCTTATTAAATAGTAAGAAAGCCAGAAAATTTTGATAGTCCTAGGTCAATATGTGCTTTTAGCATGTTATTTTGTATTCTTTGTTGTATTTTTGATTAACTAACAATCATTTAGTGCAGTGATACCATTATGATAATAGTTTTAATTAAGAGTTGATAAAAAAAAGACCCAGATATGTATTATATTTTTAGTTTTCATGTGTATTATTTATTATTATAAAGGTAAATAAAATATAAGTTTTAGATTAGGTTAAATAAATAAAAAAAACGTTTTCCTGTGATATGCTCATTAGTAACCAATGCATTACATAATTTCTTCAGGTAACGTAATTTACATGTTTACAAAGTGGTTCACAACATGTGTGGTGATATCATTAGTTAGACACAGTTTAAAGAGCAATAAAATTTAAGCATAAATATACATATATTGTTAAGGGCTTAAAGCTATTTAAGATAGTCAAATGTGTTGTGAAGTCATTCTTGAAAATAAAAAGGGCAATATGTTTTCTTTTCACGGTATATGAGGTGTAGAGTTAGAATGGGGAAAATAACATAACATGTAAAGTTTTACTGAAAAAACACACATTGAAATTCCAGTGCAATTACCCACCCTTTTCACAGTTATAGCTATTTTTCATATGATTTCCTTCTCGTGCACAGATTGTCACTCATTACTAGCTTTGAATTACTATCTAATTACACATGTATGCCACATGTGCAAATTAGCATTCAACAACTCTCCACCAGTATGAGTGTAACACATCCTTTTTCTGATATTTATATTACCACATCAACCTGCCACAATCAAGGCAGGTTATCTTAATTGCAGGGTATAACCATACATTACAAACCCTCTCAGATATTTCCAGTGTCAGTGTTTCGTCGCTCAAAGACGTCATGTTGTGGTTCTTTGAACTGTGCTCATTCATGCCCAGAATGGTTAGAAGAAAAAGAGATGCAGCATTTGAAAACGATTCATAACATTACTTATCCTGAGGCTTGAAAATTGCTATCCAGCACTTCAACTCAGATGTATTGCTGCTGCATGTCATCCCACAACTACAGTGGGAGTGCAGACAGATATCTCTGTGTCTCCAAAAGAATCATTCTCAAACCAAATGAAAAGGATTTTGACCTGCATTGTTAAAAAAGTTGATGAATTAACTTAACATCCATCTCTGTCCCTAACATACATTCCAACAAATCCCAAGATCCACTTCCTCTAGTTCTGGGTACAGGCATTTCTTTGGGTGCATCATCTTCTCTCACCACAAGATGCAAAAGGATCATTTGTTCTTGTCCCCAGTCACTGGAATCCTCTTTAAACAGCATAGACCTACCCAATCGAACCAGGGCAGGATCCATGGAGGATGACAGAACTCCCTCAAATAAAGACAGCAAAGAACAAAAGACATGGACGAAAACAGAAGGGTTCTCCACCCAACTTACCTGCACATAAGTAATAATGTCCAACTTGATACAATGGAACTGTCAAGGTTTACGTTGTAATCTGGATGACATCAAAACACAGATTGCTTCCTACCATTCTGCATGTCTTTCCTTACAGGAAATATACCAGTAACCTGCCAATACAGTTACCTTTCAGTATTTTTTTTTTGTACAGAAATGACAGGCTGTGTGATGGATGAGCACATGTAGGGGTGGCATTGTTGGTTGATTAGCATGTGCCCACCCTGTCTTTGCCACTGGATGCACTCTTGGAGTCTATTCCTATCTTGCAAGGTGTTGCTGTACACTAATGCTAGTGATAATTTATTGTTTATGCATGACACCTTGTTAAGAGGATAAAATTGGTCTCACCTGAAATCTAGTGTGTCTTTTTAAAATCATAAACTTGTATATTCTTATCCTTTGGTTTTTAGATATATCACAAGAAATCACAACACATTCATCTTTCCTGAATATTTTATGTATTTAAATGAAATCTATTTTGTCTCTTCTTTTTTTTAATGCTCTTAACATGCTTTTCATAAGTTGCCAGGTAAGTCAATCACGTATTTCAGTTGAAAACAGAGAATCTACCTAATTCTATCTAGTTTCTTTGGTTTTGTACATTTCTTGTCAACAAGCTTTTTTATTTTGTAAAATTTCAGTCATCAACATTATTTTAACTGAACTTTTCATGTTCTAAATAAAAGGAATATGTTTTAAAGTCATTTTAAATACTTTATTGTGAGAGAGAAAATGTAATGTAGATTGTATGGTCAGTAGTATGTACTTAATGGGCATTCTGTACTCAATCATACGAAATTAAATGTAGTCATGTTGTTTCGTATTCAGTCAGTGAATCAAACCACCCCACCAACTCCCCCACAAAAATTATATTTACCAAAGAGTTTTGCCTACTTCAAAGGCATCTTCACATTACAAAAGGAGAAAAGTTATAACATTTGTGAAAAGCTGTTTTACACCTAATGCAGAAAATGCTAAATCACATGTTCATTGCAAATAAAATCACTTTTTATACCCTTATTTTAAAAAAGACCAGAAAATAGAGAGAATGGCATTTCTTATTTTAAATAATTCTGGGAGAGCATGCCTCTGGATCTTCCTTAAGATATTGTGCATAAAATATGGTGTAGAGTCACAAGCCAGCACTACATAGTACACTGACAGAATTATCTCCCTGATTCATTAGTATCACCCACTTTTAAACACACTGAAAACCCTGCCTGTTGCTCTTTTCTAAAGAGATCTTAATATAACCTTTCCATCCCTGGAGTAATTTTAGTAGGTGTAGTGAGAACAATTTACAACAAATCAGTGTCATTACTCAGACAAAGCTCACACAATATTTCAAGTGAAGACCATCGAGGACCAACTAGTGACTTGAATAGAAAGATAACTTCCTCTTTTTTACTTGATAATCAGTGTAAGTTGCATCACTCGGAACAGTCCTTTATACATCATCATTCCTTCTTGTGTAAGAAGACCAAAACTGTATACTGCTTCATAAGTGTTTGGTGGATCAGAGCAATATATATTGATGATCTTTCTCATGAAGTAGTTTGATCCTTCAGGCACTTGTCACCTTGTAATTCAGAAGTTACTTTTTGTTTCATAAATGTTTAACAGAATTTGAATTAATAACGTTTTCTTTAATTATGTTTTTTATGTAAATCACTAAGATTTTCTATACTTAATCTTTTCCCATAGAAAGGGATTTTAAGATTATAAAATCTATTTATTTTATTATAATTTCTTCAATAAAGAAATATGATTTGATATAAAATTGCAGAAAGACTTGCCAACATTATGGTTAAGAATGTGACTGAAATGAGTCTGAGGTAATTAACCACCTTAATACAAAAGTTTCCAATTCCAAATAATTAGTAGTAAACTGTATTTTAACAAAAAGATTAATTATGGGCCATTGAAAAACAAACTTTATATTATGTATTATAAACATTCTCCCTGATTTTATTCCTCACTCATGTTTATAATGAACTGTAGCAAGTACATTTATGAAAAGTAATTTTTTACAGCATCCAATCAAGAGCAGTTTTCCTGATGAAGTCACTGGTGGTGTTTTATCAAAAGTGAAAAGAAAATTAGGGTTACAAGAAGTTTCCAAAATAGCAAGTGTATCTGAAGAATTTAAAAAAATGCACTTTAAACAAAAACATTCAGGCAACTGATTGTGATCCACATACATATTCCATTATCAATTAAATTATATTCTATTAAACCTGTATGTGTGCTTGGTCATTCTTACCAGTTCTGTAATCTCCATATAACCATGAAACTACATTAACCACTGAAATGTTCTAAATATACAAAGTGTATCATCATGAGTTTTGCCAAATGTTTTTGTAAAAGTTACAAGCCATTTATTAACTGAAATTATAGTTCAAGTAAATTGCTTTCATAAAACATTTATCCATTAATTTGTGAATTCTCTGTCAAGTAATTCTGTGTAAAGTGTGATTTTTCATGCTCAGAATAATTAATTGTGCTCATTTCATGGTTTTTATGTTTAATTTACCTTACTTATAATACCATCTAAATGAATATGATTTTCTTATTTTTCATAGAACTTTAATTTGCTCTCTCATCTTCACCACCATAACACCAACTGTAATGAAAGTAGTGAAACAAAGGTTGGACATACAAAATAATTGCAGATTGTGAAAATGCAATAACAATTTTTATTTTAGCACAGTCTCAGTTTTCTAAACATTTCCTGATTGGCTGCTTTTGATTTTATTACTTTACAATGCCTTTCTGACCCAATATAATGATGTAATTGTCAAATATACACAGCAGTAAAACTTAACCAACCGACTGAAATACAAAGTGTACAATGACACTGAACATCTTCAACATCCAGATCCCTTCTTCCACCTCTTGTGGAGCAGATTGAATTTTTGTTCAAAACTGAACTATTTGTCTCTTATTTAAGTTTCTGCCAGGACTTTGGCTTTGAAGATGCTGTACCCTATTCACCATCTGAGACTTCAGTCTTGAACAGGGTCTTTCCATATGTCTCCAGTACAGAGTCTGTACACTGGGTTTCACTGGTTATACTTTTTGGGAATTTACAGTCAGCCATTCTTCCCTTTGGTCTTCATATTTAGGTGAAGCTGACTGAGTTCAGTATGTCACAGATTGATGTTGCTTTTTCCATCAATCAGCCCACCACACTATGTTTTATTACCACCTCTGCCTGTTATCTTTCTCTGAGTCATTTGAGGAAGGTTGATACTTCCATTTGGTTGTACTGTTTTCATTGCCAAACATCTTTTGAACCATTCTTTCATTCCCAGTTATACAGATGGTTTAAAATCAGTTAAGTCTATTGGATCTGCCATGGTTTGTTGCAGCTAGGTGGTTTTCTACAATATCCTCTCCACAGTTTCTGTGTTCACTGTCAAGTTATGTGGTATTTCTTTTGTTCTGGATGATATTGAAGCTACACAGTACACTCACTGTTCTATTTATACCAACTCTCTTCACTCCACTGGTCAGAGAATCACTTTATGTTAATTCTCACCTTATTTTCCCAATATTCAACACTGGCTGGCCTATTTTTCTTCTATCTTCTATTCACATCCAGTTTTTCTGATTAACTGGTCATGTTGGTATTCACAGGAACAAGTTTGCTGACATTAAGTGGGTCTGTTCTGGTGCTGTCACTGCTTTGCTTGTTCTATATATGGACTACAGTACTGTATTCAAGGCTCAGCTTCTATTTCCCATATATTAGGATTGTTTCCTACATACTAAAATCACCTATATTTTTATTCATTTTTTTATTTCCTGTATATTAAATTTTGTTACCTGTATATTAATATCACCTATATTTTTATTAATTTTTCTATTTCCCATATATTAGTATTGTTTCCTATATATTTCTTCACATTATCATTTTCTGTAATTCCCATTCCTTTTTATTTTTCTATTCTGTGAAAACTGTTTTAACATTTTTTTAACTGTTGTCACTGCCATCTTTTATGTAATGCACACACTCTTTTATGTACATCTAAACATGACGGGAATGTCTTCTGTTATTATTTACATAAATGACATCAACATCTGTACTTGTAATGTGCCCTACTAATCATTGCTCTTTATTATCCTAAAAAAGAATAGTCAATCGAGTTAAGATATTTTATGTCACCTTTATTGGGTTATATGTTGCACTGATAAAGATTTAAGCACTCATTCAGTTTTACATGTTCATAAACAGTCAAAGGATTGATAGGCTAGTTTGGCCTGCTTGAAATGAATAGTGTATTTTGTTCAGTTTAAATTCTTGCTCTTGCTCAGTATGTTAGTTATTGATATTTCTTTTCCAAAAGTTTAGTGATGCATTTGAAAGCCACGCTGTGTAACACTGAATAGATTCAAAAAAGTTATTGGTATCTGAACAGATCTATTTGCCAAAATGGTTCCATCAGTCTATAGAAATACAGAGATAAAAGTTACAGTTTTCTAAATCACCTTTTGAGTATATATATAAAGATTGGCTCTACTTACTGTTAATAGGAAGATTTTGAATTTTTCATGAAACATTAAGTTATGAAGTACTTTATAAAAATGATAAACGTAGCATGAGATAGACTTAAAATTGAAATAACTTTATTTTAACTAAACATTTTAGTAAACTGAAAACATTGAAGATCTACATGTTGCATTCTTTGGAAATAAGAAGCTTTATGGCTGTCAGGTATTTACAGTGTTAAAGAGTATAATGTGCGTGGTAGAAGGAACACTCTAAATGTCCCTCTGGTGTTAATATATATAATAAACAGTTTGTGTCATGCTTCTTTGTTTTAATAGTAATGGTCTACAATTTATATCATTGTTTTGTAACAAAACTACCAATTGATATTGTCAGGTCAACTATGGTATTTATGTTGTGAATGTTTCATACATTTATTGGTTTGTTTTTTATTCTTGTCAACTTTGGTGATACAACAAAACAATTTAATTCAGAAATTATTTAGATTTAGAATTGATATTTTGTCTTTATTGAGCTGAGAGTAAGTTATTGCACAGTACATTTTTAAGCTTAATTATAAAACAAATAATACCCTAGGCTCACTTATTGCACCATAATAAGTTAGATAGCATTTTATTTATATTTTTTTCAGTTATTTATTAACATTGAGGTACAGACAAAAGTAAGATAAAAATTACTATACCACAACTGCTGCAACCTTATGGCAGACACTAGAAACACACAGTACTATGACAATAAAAAAAAAGGGTAATGTGATTGTTACCCTGCTTTTATGGCATACTCTAATATAGTGGGAGATGCTAAAAACAAACAAACAGTAAAAAATGAAAAAGTGGCTAAATGATTGTCACTGTGCTGTACATTGATGTTGCTATAAGGTGACTGTTTTGTGGTGCTAAATAATTTGACAAAGTTGTTTACCAAACTAATGCAGAAGAGCATATGATGTTACTACTATAGAATAATTCAGTTTGTTTGTTATATATACAAAACAAATATGTCTGTAGTAATATTACACAGTAGTATAATTTGTTTGTCATTGTATAAACAGACTTTTCATCCTCTACTTACATCAGACAGTTATAGCTGGCAGCTGATTGTTACTTAATATTAAACCCATTTACGTGCTGCATATCTGAAAGCCAGTGTTCAGTTTATTTTGAAATAAATCTCACATCTCATGCTTGTAAGAAATGTTTGGTAGGATAGTCTACAAATAGGAAAAGAACTTTCAAAGATTTTTAAAAATGGGAATAATGTTTGACATGTTTCTCTAATAATTTGACACTGAAAGAAGTTAGTTGTGCTTAACTTTTATGAAACATTTAAAATTGTGCCTTTTACTTGTCATATAAGTATGCTACTGGTTGAATTGTAATTGACTAATTAGATAAAATAATTATTAGCTATGTTGTAAAGTGCATTTTAGGCTCATAATGAATGATACATCATCAGGTTATTATGGGGTATAATTTTCAACAGTTTTTTGTACTATACATTAAATAAACCCCACTATCTGGTAGATGGTGTAGTTAAATACTTTGCCTTTGCAAAGAGGTTTTAGTGGAATAGTCCATTGCAGTTATTAATAAGGTAATATAATTTACTTTGTTTGTGTGAAGAATACATACTTCATGAAAAATATGTTAAGATCCATTTTTTTTCATAATTACAGTCATTAAATGTTGCTTTTTTTAAATATCATTCATGCTTTTTCATTTATAAATTTGACTGCTCATGGGAGAGATGTAATTAAACATTAAGGGTTTTTTTTTTCTCTCCAGCACTATACTGTTTCTGCTTCTGTTTGTTTAATTTGTTTGTTACATGAAATGCTAATTTTGAAGGTCCCAAACTTGTAGATGTTTACAGCATTAGAACTACTAGTAAACATTTGTTAATGAAGAAGAATTTTTGTAACATTACTCTTGCTACTGATTGTAAACAGAAGACTTAGTACTTGTGATTTACATATTAATTTATGTTAGTACAAGTATTGTACTATATCATGTTGTTTTTTTAATTCATGGAATACCAATTGTGAATCATATTAGATACTCAAGAGATTCAGACAAATGTAAAAAAGGTACAGAGCAATATAAAATTCTAACAAAAGATAGCCATGTTTAGATAGTGAGTAAAAAACTTTCATGTTTTGTTTTTTGTTATTTGTTGTGAAAAAAAAGTCAGAGTGGCCTTTTAACTGATATAAAACAATTTGTTAATGATAGTGCAAGTTCCCTTGCACAGGCCTTCAACAGTTACAGAGATTAGTGATAAGGGTTAACATTTTCTGTGACCATCAGTTGTCTTAAGGGTTCAAAATATTTGTAAGCTAATAACCATCATGAATGGTGGAAACTTCTGTAAGGTATCAGCCTCTGTGTTTCTTAAATGTTTTCATAAAAACTCACAGTTGTTTGCAATCCATTTTGTCAGGTTGGACTTCAATGGTCACATCATGATTCAAACTGCTTACTCTTTAATGTTCAACATTTAGTTGTTTCTTGTCCCAGCCTTTTGTATTACTTTGTTTTTACCATAGGCAATTTTTTTTCAGAATAGTATGTTACTGTGGACATGAATAATTAGTGTAAATATGTGTTTATTGCTTTGACGTTTTGAACTATGAAGTGCTTCTTTATGTTTAGTTTTACACTTCTGGAAACAGCTAAAACCATTTAACTCAATTGGGATTTTAACACTAGTTAAAAGGTTATAAAACTTGATAATATTTTCATGCTTTTGTGTTAATAATAAAAATTTATCAGAGAAACTAACTTTAAAACATAATATTTATAAGTAGATTTCAAATAAAACAAGTCAGAACTATTTTTGTGTGTGTGTGTGTGTGTGTGAAAATATTTTATTAATCATTATAAACTTATAACTGCTACAAAGAAACTGTATAACATACTTATTTTTCTGGTTGTGTCAGATGTTGATGTTTTTCAGTTTGAAGAAATCAAGTTTTGTGGAATGTTTTTTTGTTTTGTAACTAAGAAAGATATTTATCTGCACAGTACATTGTACTTTTTTTGTTTGTGGGGTACATTTTTTTTTCCACAAAATAGTTTATTGTAACTATCTGTCCATACCTTTGTCACTGAGTTTTTGGGAGATAGTTTCCAAGTTCCTTTTGTGTGCAAACCAAACAATTTCCATAAAATCAGTTTATAAATTTTTGGTAAATTTATCCTATTTTATAACACCATTTTTTTGTTTGTTGTATATAGAGCTATATTTATATGTTTATGTACACAGTATATTTATTATTTGTTTTGGTTTCTGAAAATATTGGATGGATGATTGGATAGAATACATTAAAAGTTAATTGTATACTTAGTGTTGTTTTGTTAGCTGATGTTTATTTTTAATGTTTTAAACAGTAATTTGTTTGTATTTACCAGTACTATATTATATGAAACTATATTGTTTTATCCAATAACAAACAAGCATTCTTCAATAAGATGTTGGTTGTTGTTTTTTAAGTTAAGAAATAATGTTACAGTTGTTAACAGAATGACTAGTACACAGTTTCCAAAAAATGTTTTGCAGATTGTTTTTATTATCGGCTGTGTGTGACTTACAGATATTGCTGTATAGTCACAGTTCTTTGTAGTAACATTTACTATGCAACTCTAGATACATATACTTCTCCCTCAAGTACTTTTGTCAGACATCATTTCATTTGTAGGTCATAAAAACGTGATGAATATAATCTACAGCCTTTGTTACTGTTTGTTTTTAACAACTAAAATAAGAAGACAATTTTTATGATACACTATCAAGATGTTCCTCTCATTTGATACTTCTGCTTATAATGACGTAAAATTATTTTTATGGAAGTAAACATTACAACTTTATTCAACATACATTATTATTGTGGCATTATATTTTATTTCATAACATTCAGTTTGAGATGTTTTAAGGATAGTTTGGTACAGCTGTAGCAATGTATCCTTGTCTGATACATTTTTTAGTGTTCCTCTTTCTTTTGTTCATGCAATCATATGTCCTAATGTGTTATTAAATACAGTTATTGTGAAGGAAAAAGAAAATTAATTTTATTTTTAACATGATACAGGATATTTGAATATTTTGAGTTATTTGCTTGAATCATTTCATAATGGTCATTATGAAGAATGAGGATTTAACAATCTGGATTAAACAGAAGTTTATTTATACATCGCTATTTATCTTCAGTTAAGACATTTTTACATTTTTGTGTTAGAGATTCCATCTTTTGATTTCCCATCCTATATTATAATCCTTGTACAAATTTTACAACCCTAGTCATTCCCATTTGGTGATCACGTTTGTATGTATATCTTCCCCCTTAAATAGCTGATTGGCAAATAGCAAGATTTTGCCCCAGCTGTTATTATCTTTGAAGGAAGTTCACTGAATATGGTAAATTAACATTTTTCCAGGGATATTTTTAGCATGATACAGCCATTTTCTCAAAGCTCTCTTTGCCTTCAATTGTAAATTCAAGAAGGTTTACTGTTAGTAATAGGGATAACACAAGATGAGTCTGTAAAAATATTTTATATATCAGTTTTTTTACTTCCAATAAAAAAAATTTCCATTTAAGAAAACGAGGACAGTTTCACACCAGGCCTATCGCGTTAAGGTGTGCGCTTCGTAATCTGAGGGTTGCGGGTTCACGCCCGAGTCGAGCCAAAACATGCTCGCCCTCCCAGCCGTGGGGGCGTTATAATGTGACGGTCAATCCCACTATTCGTTGGTAAAGAGTAGCCCAAGAGTTGGCGGTGGGTGGTGATGACCAGCTGCCTTCCCTCTTGTCTTACACTGCTAAATTAGTGACGGCTAGCACAGATAGCCCTCGAGTTGCTTTGTGCGAAATTCAAAAAAACAAACAAACAGTTTCACACTATTAACTCATCACCTCTTTTGTATGCCTTTTTTCAAGGAGCTTCCATTAATAAAAAATTAACTTCTCATCCTGTACCTGTAGTTCTGTCATCTAGTGTCATTTTATTTACATTTCTAATATTTTCATTGAGTTTTCTCTTTATTAGAAATTGCTACTTTACTATATTTAACATACATATTGTTTGGAAATTTTTTGTAAACTTTAAAATTTTATAAAATTATTATAAATAATAATTTTAAAAGTAGAATAGCTTATTTATATTATTTACACGTGAGAAACAACGAACGTTAACTCATAAACGATAAACTTTCAAGGCGCGTAAAGAATGCTGAACAATAGTATGTGTGTGTGTGTGTATGTACATATAAGTATATCCATGGAAAAATAAAGAAAATCAAACATAAAAAGCACATATGTACATAAAGTGCTTAAATTAAGTGTTGGTGGGAAGGAAGCAGGATGTGAGTGGAGCACTTGAATTTGAAAAAAACGTAAACCATTCGTGTATAATTTTAGATTACATGTGACTGAAATGGCCATTCTGAATTTTTATAGTTTATTGACATAATGTGTAATAATCACACAATCTCACATTTTCTTATTGTAGTAGCAGAACAAAAAGTGTATTATAGCTGTGATTGTTTCACAATTTTGGTTTGGAATGTTTGAAAACGAGTGGTGTTCAATTAGGAGGTTTTGCAGATAAAGGAAATTTGACAATTTTTAGATTATAAAATGTGTTTTAATACTTTGGTTTCATCATTTTTGTAGTTGTGATCAAGTTCACACAGTGGATCGGTTTTTTGTCAATTTTTTTCAAAGTAATTAGGAGAACTATGCAAGAGTCTATTGGCTGTGGTTTGTGTATTTGTGCATGAATTTTCACAATGTACTACGAGAGACTTTGTATGCTGCAGTAATTATTAAGTTTTGTATTGATTGTATTTTATTTATGTGTTTCAGTCCTATGTTTAACCATACTGGAAATGCATATTCGATAGTAGGTCGTATATATGTTTTGTAGATTTTTATTATGTTGTCTGGTGAGGTTCCTTGGTTTTTGCCGATTAGACTATTTGCATAATTTGTGCGTTTTCAATTTTTTTATAAATACATTATTTGCATGTTTCACCCATGTTAGTTTCGTATTGAAGGTTAAATCTTACAGGTTTGTTGTGGTCTGGAGAAGTGTTTCGCTCGTGTGTAATTTGGAAGGATCTCTTTTATGTTTTGTTTGTGAATGTAACTAATTGATTTTTGGTAAGTTTGGTTTAACACAATATTTCTGACAGTGTTCTTCTGTATTATCTAACAACAGTTGTAGATTTGTCGCTGTTACGAATTGGGTGGGAGCACTTTTCCAGACCACAACATCGGCCGCGTATTGTGATGCATACTCCACGTTTGGGTGTTTTAAGGGCATATTGATGAACAGAATAGGGCTAATTACCCCTTCTTGGGGGACACCAACCTCTGGAATAAAGGAGAAGGTTCCCCTGATGAAATAATAATCAGTGATGTCGAGAAAACTCACTTGTAGAGAAATATATGTTAAAAAGGCATCGTCAGGTTCACAAAGGATGACCGAAGAAGGTCGAAACGTTGTTCGCTCCTCAACGTAAAATATTTTCTCAACCCAAACGAGCCGTTTTTACATATATAAGGTTCCCCTGACATTTATTTTCCAACTTCTATCTTCCAGGAAGTTAGATAGCCAGGTGATCTGTGGTCTGTCTATATTTTCTAAATTCTGGTAATTTTCAAGTTATTTCTGAACAATTTGAGAGTCTATTACTGTTTATTCTTTCGAGAATTTTTCCTACACAGCTGGCCAGGCTGATTGGGGAGTAATTGTTTGGTTTACTTGCTGGTTTTCCTTTTTTATGGAACACAAAGACTATTCCTTGCTTCCAAAAAACCGGGATGTATCCAGAACTGAGTGATAAGTTAAAGATTGCTGTTATGTGTTCACACGGTCCCTGAACGCCTTTTCAAAAAGGAGAATGGCTTGTATGTCATCCTCTCCTGGTGTCTTGTCTTTTATAGATTTTATTGTTAGTTTTACTTCCTTTCCTGTTATTTGTTTGATTGTTTTTGTAATTTCACGCAAAGCTACACGAGGAATATCTGCGCTAGCCGTCCCTAATTCAGCAGTGTAAGACTAGAGGGAAAGCACTAGTCATCACTACTCACCGCCAACTCTTGGGCTACTCTTTTACCAAAGAATGGAGGGATTGATCGTAACATTATAAAGCCCCATGACTGAAAAGGCGAGCATGTTTGGTGTGACGAGAATTCGAACCCGCGACGCACAGATCGCGAGTCAAACGTCTAAACTCACCTGGGTAAATTGGTACATGCTCGCGCAAGTGTTGATTGTCATAGAAGCGCGCGAAGGTACTTTTATTACACATGCGCGCGCAGGCGCGTAAATTGGTATATGTACGCGCAAGTGCTGATTTCCGTACATGTGTGCGCAGGCGCATCAATTGTTACATGCGCACACAAGTGCAAAAAATAGTACAAGCACGCCCAAGTCCTGATTTTTGTAGAAGCGCGAACAGGTGCGAAAATAAGTGTATGCTCACGCAAGTGTTGATTTTCGTAGCAGCGTGCGCATGTGCGAAAATTGGTACATGCTCTCGCAAGTGTTGATTTTGGTACATGTGCGCGCATGTGTGTTTCAGATTTTGTTTTCTTTACTATTTACACGTGTGGATGATTGGAGTAGAGACAGTGATTTTTTCTTTCATTCAACAGATATAGATATACAAGAATTAATTTGCGACATGTTTTAGTAACTGCTGATTTTGCAACAAGATATTCTGATTCTTCGATTGTTTGTGAATGGAGTTTTTCTCCTGCTTCGTAACATAGATGAGCGTGTATCTGATTTTAAGAAAATAAATAATAATTTATTGTCTGCAGTATATTAATAAGCAATGTGAAATAGTTTTATACATATGATTCTGTTCGCTCTTTTATACAACAAAGTAACAGGTTAATGTGAATTTTATAAATCAAACGTTTTTCAATCCGCTTTTGACGGTGAGGTATGTAATTCTCTTCAGCGTCGAATAATTCCTGCAACCGATTTGCGTTTCATTTACAATGTAGGTGTGTTATACAAGGGTTCTAATGCAATATCAAAATGAAAGAACACATGAATTTATGTTGTAACAAGGTTAACATTTTCATACTTTATATAAAAAAAATTTCGAAATAATAGTATTTAGAATGTGATTCATGTGGTGAAATTATCTTATTGCTGCAATGTAAAAGCACTGAAATTTGAAATTATCTTGTTGCTGTAATGTAAAAGCACTGAATTTTTCATATTATAATTTTACCCTTCCTCTGAAACCATTATCTGGTCTGTTGTTTTCTAATTATAAACAAACTACAATTAATATTCCTTCATACTGCATGTGTATACGAATCTTCTGGCATTCCAATTCTCAGGAAGTTACACGAAATACAACTTTTGTCAGAAATAAAGTTACAATAATATTGTTCTAAAAACCATTCGGACAGTTGAATCAAAGTTCTTAATGCCAATACATACTTCAATATCTTTTCGTCAGATCAAGCCAAAAGCAAGCAATCCAAACACCCAAGGAAACATGTTGACCTAATCTGATTTATTGTTGATTTTCTTTCTTTTGAATAGTCAAACAAAACGATTCAAGAGCTATTTGCTCTGTAAATTCCTTAACTTTGAACGGAAATACTACAATGACAGCAGTCAATCAACAGTATCCACTGCCAATTGTAGTTTACTATTGTTTGATTAAAGAATGAAATTTGACCTTACTCTTGTAACACACCCATGATCCAAAAGTGTAGACTTTTTTTTTTTTTTTTATTTACATAGGTAGAAGAAGACAGATTAAGAAATATCCACGAGAATAAATCGTCCCTCTTATGTGTCCCAAATATGCAAGTCTATGGTGGTGGATTCAAGATTTGAGGCATATTTTCGTGACATACGATGAACTTTTTTTTAGAATGAATATCTCAGTATGATTTGTGATTAACTGTATGCAGCTACTTCGAAGACGACAATACTCCCATACGTCATACCTAAGATTTGAAGAAACTTGACATCTCCTTAACCACTAATTTCCATGATCTCAATCCTTTTTGATTCTGTTCATTGCAGACAAAATCTGTTGTTTGATTAACATCTTTGCTAGCCTGTACATATTAAAAAATAATTAGAAGCTTATAATAATTTTAAAGAAAGCAAAAACAATGAATCCTTGTTATTTGCTGAAATATGTGAACACCATTGTACCAAGTCACGCACCTTCGAGGAATCTACAATTTTACTAACTTCGCGCTCATGAAAAAAATAAGTACTAGCGTGCGCATCTACCAAACAAGCGCCTCATCGCACATGTATGAAAATAAGCAAGTGCACGCGCATCTAGCAATTTACGTACTAGCACGCGCATGCACCAAAATAAGCTCCTTAACACACATGTACGAAGATAAACATTTGAGTGTGCATCTATTAAAATAAGCACATGCGTGCGCATGTACCAAAGTAAGCTCCTTTGCGTGCATCTGTCAATTCATGCACATGCGCTTACATGTACAAAAATTTAGAACCTGCACGCTTATGTACCAAAATACGTATCTGCGCGAGCATTTTCCAAAATAAGCACTTTCGTGCGCATGTACTAAAATAAGCACATGCACGCTCGGATATGTATCAAAATAAGCACTTGCGTGCCCATGTACGAAAATGAGACCTCTGGGCGCATATATCAAAATAAGCACATACGATCACATCTAGCAAAATAAAAACCTGCGTGCGCATGTCCCAAAATAAGTACCTGTGCGCATGTGCTAAATCAAGCACCTATCACAAGGTGCTTGGACACAATTAATGGACTATATTAAAGAACAGAAGTAAGTGCAATAAACGAAATACAAAATAAAATTGAAAGAAAACCTACACTGAGATAAAACCAAACGATTCATAATTGACTCAACACTAGCGTGACAGAGTGGGCAGCACCCAGACGTACTGGTACCATGAAGATACAGATGCTTCCATACAGGTAAAATATTGTGAATAATGCACTAACAGAAAACCTACAGGTACAGGTCAACATGATGCAAAGCGACACGAATCCAAATATAATCCCAAGAGAGATAATGTTGCCCAGTTTAGTGAAAATGTTGAGAGACCAGTAAATGATAAAGAGAATGAGGCTACAATGACAAAACATCAAAACCACTAACCTCTCTGACAATGATGAACAGCTGGAAATACTGGAGAAAAGAGTCCAAGTACATGGGAAACAACAAGGAAAGTAGAGAGCTAAAAACCTTGAGTTCCACACCCAACGAGAAGCGAGAGAACGGACAACAGGGATTGCCATCCCAAAACAGACATTACACAGATAAGATAAACAGTAATGATAAACATTTTATCCTAATACACGGAATTTCAAGATACCCATTATCAGAAGATAAATGTAGAGAGAGCCACGAGACAAATAAGAAAATGATAAGACGATCAATAATCCATAAACAACTTTTCTCCAGGGAAATGCAACACCGACATACCGCATAAGAGGTAAGACCTGTTGATGAAGAAATTACAAATTAGGTATTATATAAGCAGGACTGGAACAAAAAACCGTTCATAATATAATGGAGAAGACAAAACATCAAACCAAAGAACGTCAAGAGAGGAAAGGAACCAAACCACAAAGCATTTTAAACAAGACTTTGCTAATGTCAAGTCAAACGGAATATTAAAGGAAGATGCGAGATGGCCCAACCATCTGGCCTTGAGAATATTCGTTTGAGCTTTACTTATCTGAGAGTAACGTCTCCATCACAGCAAGAGCAGTACCATGGAAGAAGGCCAGATGTAAAGATGTTGGCATCATGTGTATGGCTACACAAGTCCAACAGGAACCTCATGAGATAACTGGATACTTTGAAGCGTGATAAAATAAAAAAGAAACATTCTCAGTGGTCAAGGTATGCAGCAGAAGAAACAATTGGCAATCTTAACACGAACCTTGATGAAAGGAGAAATAAGGTGTCAAAATCTCATTCAACAAAAGTTTACTGGAAGCAGTAAAATAGAAAGAACAAAAATAATAAAGAAATACAGGAAGAAACCCACATCTTATCAAAGCAAACCATAAAATATAGTGGTTAACATAATTAAATGCCTCACTGTAATCATTGGAACGATTACTGCAAGGATATTCCTGTTATCAGTGTAATGAAAGAGGTCACACAGAAACATAGGTTTCACTGAATACTCCAACCACTGACACCACATGTTTGAGTAATGAGAATAAGGTTGGATGTTTTAGAGGCTCTCAAAGAAATGGACTGAGAACTAGCCATTTCACTAGCGTAGTAGGGCGCCCTCTGAAGGCAAGACGAGGAACTGTGTCCCTCCCCACAGATTTCACAACACAAAGTACATTCGTCGCCATTATGCCCAAAGTCCATATACTTCTGGCATGGAAAGTATCACAGGAACAGAAAAGATGCCCCTCACGACCAAAACGATGGAACATACCAGCGTAGTTTACCATTACTACATAACTACCAATCTTCACAAACTTTGGCACTCGACTCTTTGGACTCTTCACATCAATATTCATGCAACGAATACTTGTTTAAATGACTGGACGAGATGGATGTCACTCGTGTTCGATCTTCAACACGCGATCAAACTGAGTAAGTGTAACAGTTGCAAAGTCATGAGGTATCTCAAATGGAGAAGAATAGAAAGTCATCCTCTTTATATTCAGACTGGCAGGTCTCATAGTGATGGACGGTTTATTGTGGGAAAAACAGCCACGTTCAAATAACTTCTGGAAAACAGCAGAGGAAGACAGTGTTGCAACATATGATGCAGAATCAAAGTGCTGCAGACGTTCCATAGCTTCACCATCATGAGCAGTGTACAGAGAGCTTATAGTACCAGACTATAAAGTGTTCCCAATGAACGAAACGTCTGACAAACCGTGTCGCGCAAGGTAGGGGAGGCAGTACTCATTCCTGCCTTCCCCAGTAATAATCCAATGAAAATAGGTTTAGAGAAAAATACCTGGATATAAATGTGACAATATATAATAAAAAACCACTTTCAAGTCCAAAGAAGCCTAGAAAGTTCAACAAGGGGGCATCGAGAGGTAGGTAGGAGGGTAGGGGGACAGCTATGTTCCCGGCCCCCTTTTTGAAGTCTTCATAAATTCGTGGTACATCCATAAGCGTATAATTTTTTTTTTCTGGTGGGTGGA
Organism: Tachypleus tridentatus; assembly: GCF_004210375.1. Classification (NCBI taxonomy): domain Eukaryota; kingdom Metazoa; phylum Arthropoda; class Merostomata; order Xiphosura; family Limulidae; genus Tachypleus; species Tachypleus tridentatus. Next base: position 25,518,188 of record NW_027467782.1, on the reverse strand, counting down.
AGCCAGATGTGTTGACAATTTACATTTTTTGAGGCAAAGCGATTTTCCGCAGTACCGCAATATTGCGTTAAGTACATTATTAAAATACGAATGCATTACTCTTTATCCCATATTTCCTCGGGCCCCAGGACTTTAATACCCCTGACCCCCCTCGTCAGGCCTCAGTCCAACACACACGATTATCAAATACCGCACACACAATTCCAGGTTTGGCTGCAATGAAGAGTTGAAAAGAAGACGACCAGTATAGAACGCATTGCTTCGATTATTAAGAAACTGGAGTAATTAAAATGAAACATCAGTAACACAAACACAGATCATTCAGTTGATTGAATACTTCAACTGCCTAGTAGTTGCAACATTAATTTGAACATTTATTTATTGATAGAAAAATTATTTTGGAAGATATGTTCCTGCAATGAAATGTACCAAGGCCTTACGAACGAAAATTGTGTGCTTTCCTAGCGACATAAAATTAAACTATTATGAAATACGGAAAGAATATATTTTAGTTTCATTCTTAGTTTTAGGGCTTCAGTTTTATTCTGATATCCCTAACGTCTTTCTTTTACAAAATATTCTTTACCCTCTCCTCGTAATTTGAGGGTCGAGGGGTTCGGATCCCCGTCGCACACACCAAACATGATCGCCCTTTCATCCATGGAGTCATTATAATGTGACTGATAGTTTTACTATTCGTTGGTAAAATAGTAGCACAAGAGTTGGCGGTCAGTGGTGATTATTAGCTGCCTTTCCTTTAGTCTTACACTGCTATATTATGGACGGCTTGCCAAGGTAGTCTTTGTGTAGCTTTACGCGAAATTAAAAAAAAAAAACAGCACAGAGTCATCAGAGGGTGAAGTAAAGGTCTGAACTGAATCAGAAACAGAACCACCAAAATAAAGATAGACTAACATTTTATTTCACTCACATACAATTAAATTCAATAAAAATAATTCAAATAAAACTAAACAGAATCTAATATTAATACAAAGGGTAAAATCACGTTTTTAACAAAAACTATAAATCGTTGGTTATTCGTAGAATGGCCCAGCATGGCCTAGCGCGTAAGGCGTGCGACTCGTAATCCGAGGGTCGCGGGTTCGCACTCGCGTCGCACTAAACATGCTCGCCCTTTCAGCCGTGGGGGCGTTATATTGTGACGGTCAATCCCACTTTTTATTGGTAAAAAGCCCAAGAGTTGGTGGTGGGTGGTGATGACTAGGTGCCTTCCCTGTAGTCTTACACTGTTAAATTAGGGACGGCTAGCACAGATAGCCCTCGAGTAGCTTTGTGCGAAATTCAAAAACAAAATATTCGTAGAATTGCTGTAAATGTATCCAAAAACAAAATATTAGGTACAGTAAAAAGTACGTAAACAAGTAAAGTGATTGTGTAGATGGACAGTGTTTAAAACGATTTAAATCATTACGTTGATTAGCAAATTTATTTCGTTTTACATATACCTCATAGAAATTTTACGAATAACTACCATTCCATATGTTTTTATTTCCTATTTTACAAGGGTATGATCTCTAAAAAACAAACAAATGTAGTCATTACGTTTTATTTTACTCACTAGATGGCAGGTCACACACATTATCAGAGAAGATTTTCGACCTCTGTATTGATCAAAATCACAAAACACAATTACTAAATCATTAAGAGGCTATCGAGTAATAACGACATATGGTCTTGTTTCATAGCTGGAATTGTTTGTTTGTTTGTTGTTAAGCGCAAAGTGTCGCAGTGCAGTATTTGTACTCTGTCCAGCACAAAAATCGAATAAAATAATATTTTAAACCTCAGATATAACGGTTAGCCTCCAGAGCTTTGCTTGAAAAAAATATAGGGTTATATGTTTTGTCCATTGACGGACGTCTCTAATCCCAAATTTTAAGTGCACAGCCATACCGCCATTCCCTAAGGGGTGGCATTTGATTGGCTAATTAAGCAAAGTTCTAATGAACTTTCCACCGTATTTACTGAAGAGAACTTAACCTCGGATTTTGCGTTGTAAGTCTGTAATTTTACCACTGACTCACCAAGGGACCTTGTAAAGAATGTTTATTTGCAATACTTTCACAAAAAGAAAATCTTGAAAGAACATTTCATTTTTATCTGTTGTTATAAATATTAGTTGAATGCATATATTATATTTCTCGCTGGATAGTAGAAAAATATGAGGTTTATAAGGCTAAAATTCGTAGTTCCATTCCCATCGATGAACACAGAATAGATAGCCTATTGTATAGCTCTGCGATTACCAAGAAATAACTACAATAGTAGCAATAATAATACCACTATAATATTTTCACGTGTTAACATGAATGTCTGGGCAAAAGATTTCTCGTTATAGTTGGTGCGACCTCTACGCCAAAGTATTTTTTTATTGTATTGTTGATATGCGTCTCAGAATAAAGGTCTTGGAGCCTATTTGTAGTTAGGAGTGAATTATTACAATGGACAGTATGCCAAGAGTCTCTTTAGTGCCTGAAAAATATCCATAAACACCAGCAAATAGAAACTATTTTAAACGCTCGTGTTGTTGAGCACTACTGCAGGTAGGCGGCGCCAGTAAACACATCACGAAGCTTTTCTGTGGAGTAGGTGTATATATATCAGGCTTAGAAGGTGCGAGAGAGACTGCCGAATAAAGAATAACTGTGGACAAACGTTATCACAAGGGTAGGAAATCTAGTGTTCTGTGTCCACCACAACAGGTGATACACGAGTGAGGTTTATTAATCTCATGTCCTGGCCTGACATAAATTTTTAAAACAAATGATTTTCTTAATGTTAAGTAACTCCCCAGTGGCATAGGAGTACGTCTGGGTATAATACCATACATGGGATTTTATGTTTTTTAACCTTTTTGTTCTCATTTCCTTCTATTTATTTGTTTCAACAAAACGTGAATTGAAGTGCGTAGAAGTTTTGTTTTTTAAATTTTGCGCAAAGCTATTCGAGGGCTATCTGCGCTAGCCGTCCGTAATTGTGCAGTGTAAAAGTAGAGGGAAGGCAGCTAGCCCTCACCATCCACCACCAACTCTTGGGCTACTCTTTTACCAACGAACAGCGGGATTGACTGTCACATTATAACGCCCACACAGCTGTAAGGGTTAGTATATTTGGTGCGACGGGGATTCGAACGCCTTAACCCACCTGGCCATGCCGGACTTTATAGAGATTTTCTTTTCAATTAAAGTAAGTTGATATGAGCCAGTAAGTTTCGTTTGAAAACATTTAGTTAAGTATAATGGTGAAAGTTTCTTATTCCTGTCATGAACTTGTACTTCGTGTTTTATAATTAATTTGTGACTCGACTGTTATCATGCAATACACTCCAGTACATGTAAAATGACTCTTTGACATCACATTTGTTTGGAACGAAAATTCACAAGCGTTTTTGTTGCTTTTTGTGGCATAGTTTATCATCTTACGGAAGATATTTCTTAGCGTAACAATGATTTTGAAGATAAATCCACTTACTAGACTTGTTCCTTGAGGAAACCAGTCTTCCCAGTAGCACGGTGGTATGTCTGCGGACTTACAATGCTTGAAAACAAGTTTACATACTAAATGTGGGCTAAACACAGATAGCCCCTTTCCGTAGCTTCTCAGTTAATAAGAAAGAACAAATTGAACTGTTCCCCCTCCAGTGGCAGATAACGAAAATCCTAAAATACCAATTTCAACAACAATAACTTTTATGGTACTTTTAACAAATGAGTCTAATAAATAAAAGATATGTTTTCTTTCGATTTTTAGAATATTTGGAGGTCAGTGAAGGAGGAATGGTTCCTCGCTCTCCACCTTCTTCCCCAACTCAACCGTGTAGGTACACAATTGATGACCACATGCCAGGGTCATACAATTGATAGGGAGGACACTACACGTATCCTAGGCCATAGCACTATATAGTACCACGTATACCCACATAGCTGTTGGGTTTGACCCCACTTTAAATTTTAACCAAAAGAACGTCTTAATATACAATTTGCTACTAAATAACACAATGGTGTTAACTAAATTTATAGGCCAATTCCTGTTTCATAAACCTTTATAATTGTCTGAAGTTTCAAGTTATTTGATAAAAATCATTTTACATGTTTTATTATTTACTTCTTGTTATTAAAGTCAAGTTGTACATAAATTATTTATCAATTGAAAACACTATAAGGGTGAAATTATACAACTTAACTGCCCTGACATCTAGTGAAATGTTAATTACATTCAGTAAATAAGATTAGTAATTCTAAGAACATGAGCTGTCAAATTATTGTGTGGATATTTGTTATTTATTTTATTTCTACAAATAACTTGAATAATATGATAAAAGTATAAAATTAATATATTTTAAATACCAGTTTATGTTTATTTGTCTTTCTGAATTATTTACTATAATATATGAAAAATGCTATTGAGCACAATCTACATTACATAAACTAATGATGTAAAATCGTACTGGTTGAAGTATAATATTTATAATTTGTTAAAGATGTAATACTGAAGACATTTTACAATGTTCTTCATTGTGACCAACACTTGTTTTAAAAAGTACAGTTTTCTTTCATTGTTTCATGTTTAACGTTTTGGTGTGAGTAAGCAACATTGACCACGATATAATATTTCACATTGTTCGTATGTCATTTGAATAAATGGGAAGAGAAACATCGTGTTTTAATTAGTAGTTTTAAAATCTAAAACACATTATTATATTTGTGTTTTACTTTATTTCACTCATGAAATACTATTCAGTAGTGGTGTAGATATGTCTCGTATACAATGATTTTTTAAAGATAAATTTAAGTATGGGATTTGATACAATTAGATTATGAAACATTAAAGTTCTTAATATAATTGTAAAATGATAAAATGATCCTGGATGTATGACAAAAATATTCATCCCTGGATATTAATTGCTAAAACAGTGATTTGTTTTGTTGTGTTTTTTTTTTTAATTTTGCGCAAAGCTACATGAGGATGATCTGCGCTTGCCGTAGATAAGTGATGTCATCTCTTATGTAACATCCAAAGTTATGTCGTAGATAAGTGATGTCATCTCTTGTGTGGCATTTAAAGTTATATATGTATATATATATATATATTTGAAGTTATAGAAAAATATAGCTTTATATAAATATATATTTATAAATATATATATATATTTATATATATATATATAAATAACTTCAATAATATGATAAAAGCATAATGTTATTACATTTTAAACACAATTTTATGTTTATTTATCTTTCTGAATTATTTACCATAATATATGAAAAATGCTATTAAGCACAATCTACATTACATAAACTAATTATGTAAAATCTTACTGGTTGAAGTATAATATTTATAATTGGTTAAAGATGTAATACTTAAGACATTTTACAATGTTCTTCATTGTGACCAACACTTGTTTTAAAAAGTACAGTTTTCTTTCATTGTTTCATGTTTAACTATATGGTGTAAGGAAGCAACATCGACCACGATATAATATTTCACATTATATGTGCAAAAACGGCTCGTTTGGGTTGAGAAAATATTTTACATAGAAGAGCGAAGAACTTTTTGACCTTCTTCGGTCATCGTCAGGTTCACAAAGAAAGAGGTAACTGACCGGTAGCTGACCACATGTTTGGAAGGGGTTGTGTAACTGAGTGTCGGAGTGTAGAGGGCGGTGTTCGATGTTTGAATACAATCTATATTAATATAGGTATGAAGGCGTTCCTTTACACTGACAAACACCACACCAACAGTATTTATAAAATACAATGTGATAACTGCCACGTCTTCTATATTGGAGAAACAAGTAGAAAAATGGAAACCAGATTCAAAGAACATAAAAAAGTCACCTTCACACGTTTTCGAACACTGCAAGTCAAATAAACACAACATAACCACAGAAAACACTCAAATACTAAATAAACAAGAAAACATAAACAAACGCAAAATTAAAGAAACCTTACTTATACAACAACTTAATCCCAAAATGAACCAATATAAAAATACAACATTTCAAAGTCATCTTTCTCTACTAATAACCATACTGGGTGTCAAACATCAATAATTATTCTGTCCTTCGCTGGTACAGCAGTAAGTCTACGGATTTACAACGCTAAAATCAGGGGTTCGATTTCCCTCGGTGGACACAGCAGATAGCCCGATGTGGCTTTGCCATAAGAAAACACACACACATAATTATTTTTCACTCACTCTCCCGTGTCTCCGTTCATGAAGCTGATGGCAAGATATTTATTTATTCCGTTAGATCACGAGAATACATCTGAGGGGATCATAACTTTACATAATCTTCCGCAATATTAATAATATTTGTACGTCGTTGCTGGGGAAGCTGGTATCAGTTTCATAATTCCAACATATTTACTCAAAACAGACGTGATCACCTAGAAGATGAATTAGTGTTTTATTGTAACTAACTATTTGTAGCTACACTAAACGATAGAAGGAATAATAGATGAAGTAAACACAACTGGAACAAAAATACTATAATTCATTGTGTGTGTGATTGTTTAATAACGTTATTATAGACAGAACATAAAAAATGATTTTGTCTTATTTTAAATTGGCCCTCTACGTTTTGCTCAATACTGATTAAATTTCTGTGATTTACGATAATTTGATATAGTTGATTCATATTTAAATTAGGTGTTTTGAAGTAACTCAAAATTAATTCCCTCATCGTGAACCTTCGAAAAAATATCCAGTTCCAAATGAGATAGAAGACTTACTATTCTTTGTAAGTTTGTAAAACTTTTGTACATAAGTCATTATTTGTAATAACCGTTATTGTAAATTGTATTATTGTCTGAATATTAAAATATATGTGTTTTGAGAAAGAAAATTGTGTGTATCAATCTTGTTAGCAAATACCAAAAATTGGATACGTATCGACATTTATTTAACTTCTAAATATAAATTATAAATTAATTCAGGTTTAGGCCCATTTGAAATTGTAACACGTAACATCACACATTTTCATTGATCATAACGAAACGTAAGCGAGGAAAGCAATTAATAAAAATGAAATGAGACACTGACGTTATAGACCCCAAGAAATGGTTTGCCACATGTATAAACTGAAACTAACCCAAATTTCTTTGAGGTGTGATTTGATTGTTGTTAAGGTCAAAACTACACAATAGACTATCTGTATTATGCCAATCACAGGTATCGAAACCCGAATTTCAGCATTATAAGCCTGCAAACTTACCGGTGAAAAACTGGAGCTATTTCTGAGATCAAAAGCCAACAAAATCTCATAACTTTACAAATATACACAAATATGTTGTTTCTAAAGGAAGATTATAAACTTATGAGGTTAGTAACGTTGATTATATCCACAGATAATATAACTATTATTGTTATTATTTGTTTGATTTTCTACATTTTGTTAGGTTCAGTATATTTCATAGAATAGAACTTATAAACTCATTTATAGAGATTACAAAGCGGAAGAGTTTTTGTTTTAGGTTCAGTATTTTGTTATCGAATATTATGTAGGTCAGGTTATAAAGCTAACCAGAATTGATGAATTTCAGGTTCATCATGTCGCTCTACTGACAACGTGAAGTTCGCCAAATATGTTCGCTCTTTCTGCTGTGGGGACGTTTTAAACCTTCAATCAATCCCACTATTTTTTGGTAAAAGAGTAGCTCAAGAGTTGGTGGCGGGTGGTAATGATTAGCTACCTTTCTTCTAGTCTTACATTGCTAAATTAAAGATGGCTAGCGCAGATAGCCCTCGTGTAGCTTTGCGCACAAATTTAGGCCCTGTACTCAGTAACCTTATTACATCATTGAACAGAATATATAAATATATATATGTTTTAAAAAATAACTTTAATGGTAGTCCAGTGACAAAACTAGTTATTTTGTAGATTTTATAAGTAGAAAACAAACTTTTTGGATTGCCAATAATCATTGTGTCAATGGAAGCTCATTCAAATATTTTATCTGATTCACACTGATACATAGTTTAGTAACATCTAGAAAATTATTTTTATACGCCCAAGTACTTGTTGATAACATTATTAATTTTGTTACTTGGTGCATAGAGCCCCCTCCCCCAGTGGCACAGCGATATGTCTGTAGACTTACAACGTTATAATCTAGATTTCGATACCCGTAGTGGTCAGATCATCTGTAGCTTTGTGCTTAACTTCAAACATATAGCGTGTCTATGGAGCGCTAACAAAGGCTGTTTTTCATACTATTTCACGATCATGCTAGAATGGCTTTAAATTTAATGATTCTGAAAACACATTCATTGTCAAGCTAGCGTTCACGTTTTTGTGAAATTGTAATCGTTAATTTATCAGAACGCACCCGATCCGGCTTTCAGCCGTGGAGCCGTTATAATACGACGGTCAATCCCACTATTCGTTAGTAAAAAGAGTAGCCCAACAGTTGGCGGTGGATGGTGATGACTAGCTGCTTTCCCTCTGGTCTTACACTGCTAAATTACGGACGGCTAGCACAGATAGCCCTCGAGTAGCTTTGTGCGAAATCCAAAACAAACAAACAATACAGTGGATGAATAATTGATTGGGTCCCTTCACTCTAGTATTACTTGTCTGCTAGACTACTAATTAGTTCCTTACCTTCATATTTGGGGCTGAAATGCCAATTTCGGGAGGTAAGTTTATCTTACTTACCCCCAAATGGTGATATGTTATTATTTTGATTTCTTCTTTACTTTAGAGAGCAGTCACTTTCCCACAATTGTTTGCTGGTTGTAAAGGGTGATATAGATGTGAGACACCCACATCTCGCTCTCCTAATTTCAATTGATTTTGATTATTTTATTGCTCTTGAATTTCTTCATGTGAGACTGGCGAGTGAAGGTTAAAACTGACAGTCAGTGTTTCCAACCACATTGTGGGTTCTACGTCACCAGTCAGTGTTTCCAACCACAATGTGGGTTCTACGTCATCAGTCAGTGTTTCCAACCACAATGTCGGTTCTACGTCATCAGTCAGTGTTTCCAACCACAATGTGGTTTCTACGTCATCAGTCAGTGTTTCCAACCACAATGTACGTCATCAGTCAGTGTTTCCAACCACAATGTGGGTTCTACGTCATCAGTCAGTGTTTCCAACCACAATGTAGGTTCTACGTCATCAGTCAGTGTTTCCAACCACAATGTGGGTTCTACGTCATCAGTCAGTGTTTCCAACCACAGTGTGGTTTCTACGTCATCAGTCAGTGTTTCCAACCACAATGTAGGTTTTACGTCATCAGTCAGTGTTTCCAACCACAATGTAGGTTCTACGTCATCAGTCAGTGTTTCCAACCACAATGTGGGTTCTACGTCATCAGTCAGTGTTTCCAACAACAATGTGGTTTCTACGTCATCACAATGTAGGTTCTACGTCATCAGTCAGTGTTTCCAACAACAATGTGGGTTCTACGTCATCAGTCAGTGTTTCCAGTCACCTTCCAAATCTAGAGTACAGTTTACATATCACATTATAGCCTGTATCCTGGGGATCCTTTTAATTGGTGCAGAGTCTTTGATTTTTGTTCGGATTTATTTTTGTGTTTATTACAAATATATGTTATACAGTATATTAATTATAGAAATGTAAACTAATTTGTTATCGATAAATGCTATACCTATGAAACGTTATAAATGCAAAACTCTGCCATGCAAATTAAATGTAGAACTGTTTGTTTATTTTTGTTTAAAGTTAGCTGCACAAATACACAATGGGCTATCTGTGGCTGCCCATCACGCTTACCTAAACTTATTTTCTGGCATTATAAGTCCACAGAAATATAGAAGTGAAAGCCATTGAGTCATTGTTAAAGTAACACATATTAACATATACCTGCATAAAACATAGTGGAGTTTTAGACAAGTAAAAAAAAATAGCGTATTTAAAAATGTGAAATATGCCATATATCTAAAGTCTTATTTTACAATACAGTAAAACTACATTTACCAAAATCATAGTGTGTTGTTGTTTTCAATCATAAGACACTTTTAAAGTGACTCTAAAAGCGAAAACTATAAATCTAGTGTTATAATATGAAAAGATCAATGTTGACAATTCGTCTTGCGGTTATGGCATCACTTCTAGCAGCACGCCCTCTGACATTAGTGACATGATCATATTATGCTGCCTGATGACATCCTCGTTTATGGAAGAAACATGGGTTTTCATATTAAGTATTTGAAAAAAAATGATATTAAATTTGGTTATTACTCCAACTTGTATATTAATTAATTTAATTTTGCATATCACATACATATCCATCACCTAATTAATTTATTAATATTTAATTAAATAAAGTATTACTTAGATATTAATTAAGAATTTGCACTTCATCATATATTAATCACATTATTAATTAATCTTTAATTAATAAATCTCCCCAGTAACACCTCAACCACCCTCCCTCCTGGTATGTCCTTTGGCAGATAGTGCATGGCCAGCAAGATCTGCTCACATCTCTGATGATTCCTGGGCAATGAACATAACTAGTGGATCTATCTGCTATTTTCTTTGCTCTTAGGTGTCCTTGCACAGTCAACTCGTGAATTTGTTCCATCAGTTGAGTCCTGTATTCTGTTGTTTTGATTTGCTGCACTTCCCCAGTATAATTTCTCTGTTTGATTTGGTACAGCAATTCCTTCTAATACTCTGCTTTATAAGTGCTTTCCCCATTTGTCTTCTGCTCGATTTTTCCCATATTTTGTCACAAAGATTGTGCAGTGAAAAGTGTTTCTTTTACGCTTCCTTCAATTCCTGCAAACCTATATTCGTGATATCACCTTTTGACCTTTGTAAGATCTTCGTGTTATGTTTGCTCTTATTTTCTTGAGTTCTATTGGTGACTGCCAGTGCTTCTTCCTTTATATATATATATATGTTTTTTCATACATATAGTCTTTTATAGGTCTGATATTGCACTCCCTTTTGTTTCTCTATTCTGTTGGTACCATCTCCTTTGTACCAATTTTCTCCCAGGTATTGTCCCAAAGTTTCTGCAATGGAGGGACTTTCATTTATGATTCCTTCAGTTCCTACATTCCTACATTCGGGATGTCCCCTTTTTGACACTTGTAAGGTCTTGGTGTCTTGCTTGCTCTTCTTTTCTTGACCACTAGTGGTGACCACCAATGGTTCATTAATCTTCTTTCGGTCTAGTATCTGAGTTTCTACTAGCTGGTATGTTTTAAACAATTTGGTCAAATGTGGATGTTTTATACTGTTGTCTCCAGATCTCCCACATAATATAATGCATTTATCTTTATTTTCTTATGGGTGATGGCTTTCAGCCGTGGAGCCGTTATAATACGACGGTCAATCCCACTATTCGTTAGTAAAAAGAGTAGCCCAAGAGTTGGCGGTGGGTGGTGATGACTAGCTGCCTTCCCTCTCGTCTTACACCACTAAATTAGGGACGGTTTTCTATATCCATAAAATATTAATTACTAATTTGAAATCATTCTTTTCCCAACTTGTGTGTCTGCAGTGAAGTTATAATTTATAAAGCTTCTGTAATAAATAATCATTTTCTTTGAAACAAACATAGATTTTTAAAGCGATAAAACAGACAAATTTTAAATACTCTATAACTTTTTATTTTCTATTTACATAGATTTTATTTTAATTTTTTTATCGATGTGTAGTTTGTGAAAATTCGGGACAAGAAAACATAAATCGAGTTCCACTGTCTCTTATTAGTGAAGAAAATCGTCCGATCGTAGAAGTTCTTCTGTTGTTGTCAAGCATCTGGCTTTCTAATCCGGTTAAACACTTGTCAAAAAATTCTTGTGGATCTAAATATGTTTCAGGAGCTTACGTTTCTCAATTTTTCTATCTACTCTAGTCCTCTGAAGATTCTGACTCTGATGATTTCCTTTCATGAAACAAATCTCGCAGTTCTTTAAAGTAAAGAGGTCTCTTTGATTTATATTTCGTAAATTTGTTGCGACGTCTACAATGTGAAGGTACCTTCTTCCTTTCAGTTAACAGAGTTTCCGATATATATGAGAATATTGGTTGATAATAATGAGGCTGTGTTGATATAAAATATTTGGCATGTGATCCTTCAAGACTCGTGATAATGTTTGTTATTTTACTTGAGGCATTACTATTTTGAATGTCCTTCCTATTGCTAAAAACATTCGCCTTTGCTTCTTTCTAAAATAACAAGAATCAGGATAGGTTGATGTTAGTTATCATTATATAGAAATTACCTCTTGGAAATTAATACAATGAAACTACCGATAACTGAGCTTTATAAATTTAGTGGATATCAATTAAAATATGTTTTCGAACAACACTTCTATTGAAATATCCAAATTTTGAGCAAACTGATCGACTCTCTATATTGATTTCTAACAAGTGAAAAGGGAAGGTAATGTTTATCTTATGCATATCGAAATATTTAAAACTTTACTTCGGGGAAAAACTCTGCAGAAAGTATGATATGTCTGCAGTACTAAACAGAACAAAATGTAAACAATTACTAACAAGCGTTATTACAAATTTGAGAATTTCAAAAATAATCAAACTGAAAAAGAAATTGAAATAAAAAAACGTTGGTACTAACAACTATACTTTTGAGAATGATAAATTGCGTGATGTATATTTTAATTTAGTTGCTGCAATTATCGAGAATTTCACTCTACGTTGTTTTTGTTGGTTTTTTATCAGAAAACTTCAAAACGGACTATCTGTGTCTGCTCACCAAACAATTTTTTCACTTAAAACTAAAACCAAACACATTTTTACAGTTAAAACTATAACAAAACAACTTTTTACACTTAAAACTAAAACCAAAGACCTTTTTACACTTAAAACTATAACAAAACAACTTTTTACACGTAAAACTACAACAAAACAACTTTTTACACTTAAAACTTAAACCAAACACCTTTTACACTTTAATACCAGACTTTTAGAGTTATAAGTTTTCGTTCGTATTACTGGGCTCCTCCAGATGTCCTTAATCTATGGGTGCCTTTGTATTTAAAATTCTAATATTTTAATATTTGTTTGGAAGCAGTTTAACGTCGAGATGGCACTGTGAAATTCATCAATATCGATTTGAACGAAAGCGCAAAAAGAATACGAACACGACAATTCTGTTCCGATCTAAATCACAAAACTGATCCTAAACAATTCTGGACACACTTGAAAAGATTTACAAATACAGGAACAACAAACACAGTATATCCACCACTTGAACTGTATGGAGAAACAGCATACACTAACACAGAAAAAGCCGAGATATTTAAAAAAACCTAGAAAACACGTTCAAGACACATCATGAACCAGACATGAACAGATACTTCTTTAATGCAGTTAACAGCTTTATTGATCACAACAGAAGCATTTTTACACCTAAATTTCCAGTCAACACTATTATACACCAAGAAAAAACAAAAGACTGGAGGACTCATCAACTGATTAAACATATCACTGTAACAGAAGTCGTAACTGCTATTAACAACACAAAAAACAAAGCCCCTGGTGAAGATGGTATTCAAGCTATCCTCCTAAAACACGGCACTCAGAGATTATATGAGCTCCTAACAGCTTTATTTAATCTATCACTATCAGCAGAACATATCCCCGTTTCTTGGAAGGAAGCAATAATTTTAATGTTCCAGAAAGAAGGAAAGCCAGCGAATAAACCAAACAACTACCGCCCGATTAGCTTAACCAGTTGTATTGGCAAAGTATTAGAAAGGATAATTAGTGATCGTCTGTCAGTATACTAAGAAGAAAATTCAAAATTACCAGAAATTCAAAACGGATTTCGAAAGTACCGCCAAACTACAGACCACCTGATTCGACTCACAGAATCAATTACCGACAGCTTCAACAAAAACAGATGCACTGTAGCTTGCTTAGCTTTTGCTTGGCATAATGGTTTACGTCATAGACATTGAGAAAGCTTTTGACACAGTGTGGCATAATGGTTTACGTCATAGATTACATGAAATGGCATTACCCCAGGAAACTATTCGCTGGCTGTCCAACTTCCTGGAAAACAGAATGTGCAAAGTAAATGTGAATGGGGCCCACTCAGGGTCCTTTTCACCCGAAGCAGGAGTCCCGCAGGGAGGGGTTGTTAGCCCTATATTATTTATCATGTATGTGAGTAATATGCCTCTGTCGGACCTAAATTTAGGTTTTGCATCACAGTTCGCTGACGATGTGGCAGTCTGGAAAAGTGCCCAACTCCGTCAATAGCAGCAACGAACCTACAACAAATTATAAATAACATCGAAGAATACTGCCAGAAATACAGAATCAAAATCAATATTCCGAAAACCCAAGTGATACTATTCAGCAGACTGAACAAGCTTAAAAAAGATCGACCAAAGCTCTACATGAATGGATCACTTTCACTGACTGTCACATCTGCTAAATTTCTAGGTCTAACATACGACTCAAAATTAACGTGGTTACCGCACACTAAAAATATAATGAAACGAATCTGGAAAAGAGCAAATTATGCAAGAAGTCTTTCATGTAAAAACCAAGGAACATCTCCAGGTAATATACTCAAAATCTACAAAACGTACATTAGACCCGTAATAGAATATGCATCACCTGCCTGGATTAACATAGCACCCACACATTTACAGAATCTTCAACGAATACAAAATTCAGTTCTAACTTCGGCATATAAAGTACCACGAAGCACTTCATCCACATTTATGCACAAATATGCAAACATAGACACAATATCTGGAAGACTCTTGCATAATTCTCTAAAATATTTCAATAAGAATTGGCATAAGAATAACTTAATGTGTGATCTCGACAGATACCACGTACATGATGTAAATAGTCCTAAATACCTCTCCCTTTTTAACATGTATTTAAGAAATGTTACTCAAGCTGGCCACCTTGCACTAGACAATTAAATTTTTTTAAATCTATTTATTTATTATTTTTATTTTATTTTATTATTATTTTTTTTTATTACTATTATTGTTACTACAAGTAGTAGCATTTCTCTATGGAGAAAAACAACAAGGAGAAAAATTACAAAAAAAAAAGACTTTTCTTGTGCGTCCATGCATGGACTGTGCCCTGAAATGGGCCTGAGTACGATATTATACTTTTTCTCAGGTCCTAAGCTTAAAAAAAAAAAATCCTTACGTCAGACGCTATCAATGTTCGGGAGGGAGGAAGAGGTCTGATGTACCTGACCCTTCTGGGTATTTAACATCGATACCCTAATACCCACACGGTGAAACTCAAACACGACAATAATGATGCTTCATAAAAAGTAAAATAAAATACATTTTTAACTCTATGTGGTGCGTAAATGAGTCCAGTGTTTTTAATTAGAAAGTTTCTAGCTAGCATAAATGTAAACTTGTTGTATAATTTCTGCTGTTTAAAATCTTGGCATGACGAAAGGGGTGTTTGAACATCAGATAAGACACATCAAAGTTCTACAGTTATCCAAGCAAAGAAGATTTGGGTAATGCCGGTTTGTTAAACAGCAAAAGAAAATAAGCAAATATACATGTCCCGGCATGGCCAGGTGGTTAAGGCGCTCGGCTCGTAATCCGAAGGTCGTGAGCTCGAATCCCCGTCACACAAGAGTTGGCGGTGGGTGGTGATGACTAGCTGCCTTCTCTCTAGTCTTACACTACTAAATTAGCAGTTGTAGTATATGAAGGATGGAAGTCCTCACATTATACATCATACGTATATATGTCTCTCTACTACTAAATGGAATGAGTACAACCCAACTTTACGAGGTAATGACTCATAAATAGAGTCATGCAGTACAAATCTATAGAATAAACATTTATTAAAGGTTTGGAGACGGCTTGAATGGTAATGAAGAAAATACTCTTATATACCAGCGCAAGTACTAGTCCCCTGGACGAAATTTACGTAAATTCATAATTAATGAAAAGTTATCTAACGACATGAAGAATTGTCTCCCTTATATGTGACCAGATCAATGAAAACCATGAGATAAAATACTGATAAAACGCCTTCCTTTCCCCGTAGCGGGCTTAGAACCATAATTTGAAACAGCTTCTATCCAAGTGGAACGGTTTTAAAATGGTCATATTAGAAGCATCTTTCATATACTTTCCCAAATGTTAATAGAGTAGAAAATATGTAATTTTTACAATTTTGTTGTTCATACATTTCACTTTATACTTTGAGTACATAGATTAACAAGAATATCAGGTTATACTTTTGTTGCTAAGCGACATGGCATAGAGTTGTTGTTGTATACCTATAACAAGTCAAGATTCATCCGTAACTGTGTCAATAGCGCAATAACTGTGAAAACACATGACTCATAAACAGAGTCAACAGAGTACAACAATTTTGAAAATGTTTTGAGATGGCTGCAATGATAAAGAAGAAACCTGTATTATATGTATATATCTACACACAACGTCTCTAGAAGCTGTTATCAAGTATCCATTTAAACTGACTGCAATTTCCTTCTAAAAAATCGATACCATTAAATTTAAACGTTTCTTATAAGGTGGAAGATTATAGTGTAAAGTTTATAACCTTAATACATTATATTTATAACGGTGTCTAAACTTCATGCAGAACACCAGCATAAAGATATATAGAAAGTAAGTAAACATATGTGACTGAAGGTATATTACATTCTTGTTATGTTCGTCTATTTGTGCTCTACCCACCACAACTATCGATAGCCGGTTTCTAGCATTGTAAGTCCCAGACACTCGGTATGAAATGTGATGACATTTCCCGTTATCACAATACTTACTTTAGGAAGATGAAAATTCTGGACTTTTTTGGCCCTCTTCTCTTTTACACTTTTACATTTTCTCTTATCGTCTCTATTAACAGACTGGTCTTCATCTTTTTGTGGTACAAGTGAATATTTAATTTTTTTTTCTATCATCTTTATTTGTATGGTCTTCTGTGTTAGCTGATTTTACTGTTTTATATCTACAACAATTGCACTTCCAAATAATGACACTACAAAAGAAAAGCGCTAATAAATAACATGGATGATTTAATTTGACTCTTATTTGTACATCAGTGTTATGTCAATTAAAAATGGAATATAATTATAATCTAGAAATAATAATATTTAACAACGACAGCCACAGGGACGTTCTCTCCCAGTGGAACGTCAGTACGTATATGAACATATAACACTAAAATAGGCGGGTTCAGTTCCCCACGGTGGACATGGCAAGTTGACCCCTGCTGCATCTCTTTAAAATAAAGTTAACAAATGTAAACAGGAATAAAATGTTATAGCTTAAGAGGGATAATTGAATAATTATTATACTCGCTGATAAATTTCAATTTTAAGACCATATTGAAATAAACTGAAAATCATTAATTAGTTAAAGAACTTTTTTGAATGAAAATGCCTTTTATATTTATCTTAATTACTCGAATTGTAATAATTTAGGTTACCCATATTTTACACGTTTCAATTTCAAGTATTTCTACTGACACGCACAGTACCTTATTGTATTTACATATAAAAAACAGGTTGAACAATAACATGCTTACAAGGAATGTTTTTCATCATAAGAACTTGTATTATTGTAAAAAGTGATCCACAATTTAAGCTTTAAGTGAATCTCCACACTTAAAATACACTTTATTGTAAACTAATGATGCTAATTTCCCCTTACATATTTCTTTTTAATGCAAGCGTTTGTAACCTTTTGATTATTTATCATTCTAATTAAAATAAAGTAACTAATATTTTTTTATTTCTCAGCCCCTTTAAATTCATTATTAAGTATATACACACATGGTTCAACTATTAATAACATAGAACTTATATTAAGATCTATTAAACAAAACATAAAAAAATACTGTTTTGTTCTTACCTTAAAAAAATTAACAAAAGTGGTATCCCTACTGCAGCAGTTACCAATGGAATCGTATGTTCTGACATGGATGGTGCTGAAATGGAAAAATACAAGTTAAAAAGAAAGTTAGTCAAGTGCAATTTGTTTTTGTTATATGATAGTATTGGAGGAGGCTACGTTTCATTTGGTATACTTACAGGGAAAATAACAAGATAACCACAGCGTTCTGAGTTACTGGAATCGAAGAAGTTCCACTCTTTATTCAAACACGTATAAGTTTAATGCACATGGATAAAACAGTACAGGTAAAGAAGTGTGAAGTATCACTTTAGATTAACTTTCTTCCTTGATAATCCAAGTAAAGATATTTACTTATCATATCTTATGACAACAAAATACACTGACTGTGTTTTCATATCAAATCAGGATGATCATTTTGATGCGTCACGTGACTGACCGCCATTACATCAGTTATATATATTCGTAACAAGACAAAAGGCAAATGTAACGAGTTCTCAGACTTCCAAGAATGTATGATTGTCGACACTGACTTACTAGCAATTTGTAATCTGAATACTGTTTATATGTTTCACTATTCAAAGAAATCTGTAATTAGTGTATAAATGAACTACAAACGAAAGAGAATATATTGGAAAACTATCGGTAACAATTCAAAGGGAAAGTACATGGACGGTCTTTTTTGTTGTAAACTAATGTAAAACTCTGCTGTAGTCAACCAGTTTTTATAAAATAGTCAAGGTTTAAATAATACAACAATACTAGGAGGAGGAAAATACTTAAGACATACAATTACTGGTCCAAAAAACTTACTTCAGACAACAGAAAAGCTCAAACTGTGAACAGTGAATTAGTGGGAATGATAGACGTGGTTTGGTGAATCATGTTTTACCTAAGTTACTATGAGTGGTGAAATGGTAAGAGATTTATTATTTAGAATAGAAAATAATGTCCACAATGTACTGGAATATTATAAGAGATCGGGTCTTCACACCTTACTACATTTTTTACCTTCATGAATAAGGGATTGAAGAAATTTAATGGGAAGAAAGAACAGCACGCGTCAACACAAACATCGTCACAGTAATATTTTTCCATCACGACATTTTGTCACCAACCTTTCCACACTTATTATCTCACGTTAAAGGTACGTTTTACGTAATCTTATATGTAGCATAACTTACATTTTCTTGGAGAAGGAACGTATGTTTCTTCCACCGTTCCTGGTTGACTTGGATCTAAGAAAAAAGCTTGAAATGTTTACAATGTTAACTTTGACAATTAAAAATAAAATAATGGATGAAGTATATAATAACTAATTTACTGCTTAGTTTGTTCAAAACAGTTTTCCTTTTTCGATTTATTTAAAAATTATAATTCACAAATACTGATCACACATATAAACGCTTTGAAGGAAAGCACAACTTACAACACAGGTTATGTCTCAGTATGAGTCCTTCAGGACATTGGTAGTTTTCACGAGGTTGTACGCATGCTAAAATAAAGTATAAGATGGTTCGTAGTTAGAGTATTGTTGACATAAGAAATAATATTTTTGCACTGTTTATTTGTAATTTAGCACAACACTACATCATGGGCTATCTATGCTCTGCCCATCACGGATATCGAAACCCGGTTTCTAGCATTGGAAGCACGCAAACAGTTTGCTGGGCCACTTGGGGAATTTTTGACCTGATATGACACTTTAGGCTCATAACAAATTATTTTATTTTGTTAATTATATTAACTACTTTTCTTCGTGAAAGCTCATACATTGGAAATCCCGTAAGGTATAAACGAAATATAACAAATATAGTTGATGGCTTATTTTGCTCTTCATCTATTGTATCGTAAGTCACAGGAGGTTTCAAATCAATGTATTTTCATAATTAATAATAAATAAGGATTTACAATGCTAAAGTTAAGGGTTCGATTTCCCTTCGGTTGGTACAGCGGATATCCCTTTGTAGCTTTCCTATATGAAAAACGCAAATTTTGGTAATTAAAGGCCCGGCATGGCCAGATGTGTTAAGGCATTCGACGTGTAATCTGAGGGTCGCAGGTTCGAATCCCCATCACACCAAACATATTCGCCCTTTCAGCCGTGGGGGCATTATAACGTGACGGTCAATCCCACTTGGTAAAAGAGTAGCCCAAGAGTTAGCGGTGGGTGGTGATGAACAAAAGAAACATTTTTCTGCTATAACACTGTAGCATTTTGTAATTTCAATATTTTCACAGACGATTAAAGAAATCATTCAACACTTTTGATTTTTTAAAATTATTTGTTCTATGACTTGTAAAGAAAACAACAAAACCTTTCTAATTTCTAACATAAGGTTATCTCGTTTTCTGACTTCACGGAATGTCTAATTTCATTAATTGTGTTATGCTATTGATTAAATTTATTCATATCTATGTGTGTATTTAGTTATTGTATATGATAAAATAGGCCCGGCATGGCCAAGCGCGTCAGGCGTACGACTCGTAAGCCCGCGTCGCGCTAAAACATGCTCGCCCTCCCAGCCGTGGGGGCGTTATAATGTGACGGTCAATCCCACTATTCGTTGGTAAAAGAGTAGCCCAAGAGTTGGCGGTGGGTGGTGATGACTAGCTGCCTTCCCTCTAGTCTTACACTGCTAAATTAGGGACGGCTAGCACAGATAGCCCTCGAGTAGCTTTGTGCGAAATTCCAAAACAAACAAACAATATGATAATAATAAATCAAAAATTATTTCGTAATGATAAATTTATATCTGCAGACAAGTTTGATTTTCAACATTTTAACACCTCAGGCTTAACGCGGAAACAATGGCGGTGAGCTGTATGTTGGTAGTTGGAAAGGTGATTTCATGGATTTTGGAAAATTAATGTACAATCATTAAATATATATCGAACTTATAACACTTTACGTAAATTGTAGTAAAAATGGATGGAATCCGATTCATAATTTAAAGTTTTTTTTAACTTCTAAACACTACCAAAATCGATTCTTATAAGCATTTACCTTCCAAGAAATGAGTGATAAAAATTGGTTTGTGTGCTTTTATCTCCCAGTTTTTGAGTATTCAATAACGCACTTATACACACCGGTATCAGAAAAATCAAATTTATAAATCATTAAATCACCCGTGGCTTTGTTTACTCGAATTTTATCATCGTCTGTTGCTATTCCACCGTAGGGGCCAAACCAATAATACTGGAAAACATCAATGGTATAAGTTTTGATCCCATAACTGTCAGGGACACACGGAATCACCTGTGGGGCGCCAAGTATAATACTTTGAGGTTTAAGCTTTATGTGTCCAGGCATTGCTATTATTACAGCATATAATGCTGTAAAAATCAATGCTTTAAAAAAGAACTTCACCATCTCTATATCTTAAAGTTTGCTCGCAGTAGTAAGTTGAACGTTTTCCAAAATGTCTCCTAATTATCTCTGTTGCTAAGATACTGTTTCATTGTTAATATTATAAATATTGTAAGCACGTAAGAACTACAAACAATATATCATAAAAGTTACGGAGTTCCGGATTAAACGCTAAAAGCTGACAAAGTACAGAAACTAAAACGTGTGAAATTTATGATGAGGCTACAGAAACCACAACTCTATTTTTACACAGCTTTGATTTGAATTTAAAATAAATAAATTCAAATATGTGTGAAAAAACGTCCAGTGTTTACGTTATTTTTATCACAAAATAAGATATTGTTGTTTCACATCATGCTTAGAGGCAACGAAGAAACACCACAACAATATATCATAAAAGTTACGGAGTTCCGGAATAAATACTAAAAGCTGATAAAAGTTACGGAGTTACGGATTAAACGCTAAAAGCTGACAAAGTACAGAAACTAAAAGGTGTGAAATTTATGATGAGGCTACAGAAACCACAGTTCCATTTTTAAAGAGCTTTGATTTGAATTTAAAATATACAAATTGAAATATGTGTGAAAAAACATCTAATGTTTACGTTATTTTATTACAAAATAAGACATTGTTGTTTCACAATAATACTTGCTAAATAATCACAATTATTGTTGTGAAAATAGTTCAAACAACTCGCCTGGCAGGTAAATTATATATACGGAATTTAAAAAGTTTCTATTCTTCCCTTAAGTTTCCCAATTTGAGTTAAAATATTAAAAATAAAAGCATCATAAACAAACTGTTTACATACTGGTTGGAACAGAATTACAAGAAAAAGAAATTTATTTATTTTCTCCCATGAAGATACCTAGGGGGCTGAATATAAAAATCGTGGAGTTAATTACATCACAGCCCTAATATCAATGTCTTCTCACAAGTATAATTAATTGTGATCACACTCTATCAGTTTAGAAAACGTCTTCACCGTAAGATTCGTTGCTGTGACAAGCTGCTTATATAAAGATTGGGCTTATTGTGTTTGGTCGTCGGCAATGGATAGGACAAAGTATAGTTGAAATAATATTGTACATGTTTGTTTTTGAAAAATTCGTGAGTGCTTACGAAGCACATGAGGTAGATATAGCACAGAGTGCCGGTTTTGTAACTGTGGCTGGAGGTGCAAGCAACCCTGTTAATGGAATTATCTGCAATTATTCAATGAGAGACTGGTCGTTCTGTGAGTCAGCCACTTTCTCTTGAAGTTATTCACCTCATGAACAATCTGAACCTGTTCATTCCGAGAAAGATTTTTATAGCCTTTTTCCACCACAGGATTTTCTCATGTTTCCCTGTACACCTCCTGCAGAGTCAGCTCGGTCTAATATTGCGTATTTAGGTATGATTTCTCAGGTATGTGATGTTTTATTCCTTTTATGATTTCCTACAATCCTCATCCTTTTTTGTTGTATGATAGTTCTCAGTTCTTCTTTGCCATATTTAGTTTTCCCACTTTCTTTGGATATTAGGGTTCATACAAAGCATTTTACTTCATAATTGGTTGAGAGTTCCAGCATGTCTTGCTTCCTATATACTGTGGACAGTTTGTTTGACGAACCATCAAGTAGCCTATCTGTTGTAAGACTCACAGGTGTTGGAATCTATTTTGCCAATTTGGGAGTACCCCCTGACTTCCAGTGCTTTTAACCCATGCCTCTGTATTATCCTCACTTTTGTGGTATTTATCTACCATACATTTACTTTCAGGAACTCTGTACGAAAGTCCTGAGGTATTTGAGGAACAGCCTCTCCTTTGTTACTTCTAAGATAACTCATTTTTCATTCTCTACTCTCACCTTGCATACATAATTTTTCTGTTGTTGAAACATACTGGGTCAAAATGCAGCCTTCTGTCAGATTTATTTGCTGCCCACTTGAAATCATGTGTAGCTCTGTTTCTTAGTATATTTTCAAACGTATTCCAGACCCTTTGGAAATGTATGCTGGGAACACCTGCATCAACACTCTACCCTTTCATTTTTGGTAGCACATTTGCCACAGTTGGAATCAAGACAAGCCCCTATTCCTGTTTCCCATCCTAGTGCTCCCCAGCTTTTACCTGTTCCTCTTTCCAGGTGTTTTTTCAGTGTAGATCATCATAATATCAACAGTACCAGTTGATAACTGGATGGGAGCTCAGTTGTGTGACTTTCTTCCCCTTGGCAGTGTTTCACCACAGATTGGTGGATTATTTGGACATGTCCTATGCTTCCTTTACCTTCCTCTTTTTATCACATATATCCATTTCTTTCCTTCCTCAGGATCCCATTAACAGCCAGCTTCTGTTGGAGGTAGTTCAAGACCTTCTGTCCAACAGAACATTGAATCTGGAAATCATCTCTTTCACAGTTTCTATTCCAGCTGTTTGTTGTTGTCATTAAAACTGAAGACTGGCTATCTGTTATAGTCTTTCAATCAGTTTCTCAGTCTCCTTTTTTGTTTTATAATATAGAGTAAAAGCAAAAAAACATAAGTTTTGCACATTGTAGTGAATATGTTTGACTTCCTCCTTCAATTATACTTTATCTGTATTGTGGAGGCAGGGCTGAATTATTTATTAGGCACAGTGCCTAGTGCCTATGAAAACTATAGGTCCATGAAAATTTTCCATAAAAGTTAATTTTGGTTTAACTTATATGGCTGGTAGGGCCTACAAACAGTAGGTGCCTACGTCTTACAATCGTCTTGATACAGCATGGTGGAGGAACTTGGGATTGTTCTGGTTGTTTCTCATCAACTGTCTTTTGTGTAGCTTATTCTGAAGATGTTATTTGTCTTAGGTTGGTTCTGGTCAATTTCTCTCTCATACACATTTTTCAATCCAGGTCATCAGGTTTTCTAAGTTGATATACCATTTTGAATTCTTAACATACACTCTCTTCAGGAGTCAGGGGTTTGATATCCCTTCTGGTCTCATTAATTTTAGGTGAAGATGGTATGATCCTCATTCTACACCTACCCTCTATCTGTGTCAGTTTCCAGCAGCATAGATTTTGGATGTAGTTGTCAAGTACAGTCCATCATGCCCTAGCCACTTTGTGTCTCGGGACACTTCCATTTTTCCCCAATACTAATTAGATTTACTTCTCAGTTTTTGTCTACCAGAATATACAACACATTTCCCAGATTGGTGAAGAGTACGGCTGGTTTAGAAGTTGTGTAGTCTTCCACATCATATCTTCATATCTAATACTTTAGACTCAAGGTGTGCCCTTCGTACTCTTTCAAAGGGTGCTTCTTTTCTTCCCTTGCACCAATTCAGTGTGTGATTCTATCTGATTATATAAGTACAGCTAATGTACCATATTAGAAGTTAGTTTTTCTATACATAAAATGTACTTCCTCTCCACTCAAAATGAGTGATTCAATTCTTCACTAAAACTCAAAACAGTAATTTGATAGAACTGAATAGAGGAAGTCGCACATATAATGAGTGTATAGTACTTTCCTTTGTGGAGGATTATCCATGATAATTTGCATGAGAGACATTAAAATAAGTCATTTCCAAAGGAAGGGAGGAAAAAGACTTGTGGCATGTTTTTCTTTCTTTTTTTTCACATAAAGGGCAGCACTAAATGAGACTAGTTATATGAAATACATTTTCAGTGTAGGAAACGTAACTTTCACTGTTGCCCTGCTTAACATCTTATTTTGTTGAAAATCACCTATATTTTTATGAAAATTGGGATCATCTAGAAATTTTTCCCTCTCTCTAGTATGTTTTCTTGGCCTCCAAATTAACAAGGCACACCATATATTCAATTTTATATTGTAAGCCTCGATATGGATATGTCATCCAGTTGCAAAAGAGACCCAAGGCATCTCTCAGCCCTAACTTGTTAATTTGGAGGCCAAAAAAACATCCTGGACAGAGGGAATAATTTCTAGAAGATCCCAAAAGATTAAAGAGTCAGTGAGTTTAGTACAAAGGTAGATAAAAAAGATTGAAGTAGGCGATGCAACTTTGAACATTTTACAGTTTTAAGTCAGCTTTATCATACTAATAAGATATAGTGTATAATGTAAGCCAGTAGTGAAAAGGAAAGCATGGTTTTCTGTGGACAAATATTTAGTCCCATCTTTTTAAGTAAGGAGTACTTTCCCTGAATTCAGCTTGACAGTGAGGATGAATCACATATATTAACCTGGTTTTGCTTGTGTTATTCAGTTGTTATAGTAGTGAGGTGCAATGTATGTATAATGTAAGTACTGTGGTTCCTGGGACACAAACAGCACAGTATAAAGATAGACTTTAATACAATAACAGTTTCCTTACTTGACTATTTTCCATATATTGCAACAAAGGTATTTCTGTTGAATTAGACAATGACTGAAGATGGAAATTGGTCATTTTGCAAACACATTATGCTATGATCTTTTTATGGATGATTTATGGACAAAATTGAAAGTGCTTTTGTTGTTATTTTTTAAAGCTTTTAACATCTGGGGAAATAAGGTTAACACAGTATATGCAAATCAAGAAATTTGAAGAGTTTGGAAAATTTGTACCTTATGGACCATCACACTTTAATGTTATTACCTTAAAATTGAAACTGTTTATTTAAACCACATCTGAAACATAAAACCATTTTTATCAAAATCTAATTTCAAAGATACCCAAGAATAATTAACTTCTTAAAGTTTTAGGTCAATTAGGAATTGTATTTTTGTTAATGAAATTTAGTTCTCTGTGAAGAGATTTATTTTTGTTGTTGATTAATTAATGAAATTCTTATTGTAGTTTTGTTCTTATTTATTTTTCAGTTGTGTAAATAATCAGAATACTTAATAGTCTTACACAGTATTATTTGTTTAAGGGTTCATTTATCTTTTAAGAACAACTTTCAGGTTTCCTGCTTCCCTTGGAACTATTTCATTGTAAATCATGTTCAGTTTTGATGGCCATAATAATGCATTATTATGAAATTACTTCTTTCATTGCAGTAAGTTTCTACAAAAGTTGATGAGGTCAATCTTATCCCACACATTTTGATAAACTTATCACACAATCTCCACTGCATTTGGATGTTGGCTTTCTAGACTATGTTTAAGCAGATCAAAGACAAAAACGAAACAGCATTTTATGCTTCAATGAAACTGAATTGTGTTGGCAATCCAAATATTTTATGATAAGGCCTTCAAAACATATGCAGATAATAATTATTCACTAATGGATATAAACTAAACTGAGTTCTTTTTTGTCTTCAATAGTGTTTGCTAATTCAGAACCTGTTAGAGGGTTTGAAGAAGGTGCACTCCAGATGTGCTTTGCTGATCTTAGGCAGGTTAGTAAACCTTTACAAAACTCTACTATTTAAGTTCATATTAAAAGATATTACAAGTAATGTAAACATTGCTTTTGGACTAAATACATTTTATGTGGTTGCTGTAGAATAGTCATTAATATTGTTTACGTATGTAACATTGCCATACATTATGTATATAGATATGTAATTAACAGTTACATTATGGAAGACATTAAACCTTGAAGAATGATATATGCTCATAGGAAGAAAAGTATGCAACTCTCATGAAATGCCTTTCAAAAATGAAACTAGTTAATGAAATTATTTCCTTAAAACTTGATAACAAACTTTCATTAAAGTAAGTAGTTTCAGCAAAAGTTTTATTTTGTAAATATTTTTTGGATTTTTCTGATAAAAATTCATTATTTAATGCAGTAATTTACACTTGGACTCTGAGTAGTTCACATGCAAAGTAATTTTTACATAAAGTATAAAAATAATACTTTTTACCTTACAGTTTTTACATTTCATTTGCATAACCTCTAGAACCTTACAAATGAACATCAGTTGCTGTTTTTTAAGGTAAATATTTGTACTTTATTTTCTCTTTTATGCACTGTATTACTAACTCTATTTATCATCATCAACAGAGAGTGCAGGGAAATGTTTTAAAATTAACAAAATGTGTACATACCTTTTACATCTTTATAGAAATTCACTGGTATAGTCATCTTTTTCACATATTTGTAATTTAACATCTTTATCTTTTCATTTATAGTTTATTTTTAATTCTCCTTTAAAATTCTTTGTCTATTTATTCTGATATGTTAACTGATACCAATAGGCCTTTTATGAAGAAGTTATTTTGACAAATTCCCCACATAGATGTGTTGCCAAAACAGGATGGCTGTTATAGATACCATCTTGTTTATAAAGCTTTCACAATCCATGTAACAAGTTAAGCTTATAAAAACAATTAAATCACTCAAATAGGATTTTTAAAACATAAATTATACATAGTCAACTAAAATATAAAAATTAGATTTAAGTACAGTTCAACTGTCTCTAACTATAGCATTTTGAGGTAACAAACCACTGTAAGTGCTGTAGACAATAGTACTGCAGGCTGTTACTTCAACTTCAGTACAAAAACTGTACACCAATTTCATATTAACTGTTGGTGGAATGGAGTGTAAACTGAGCTCTTTATAACAGCTTTGTACACTTGTATTAACTAATTACTTGTACATCATAAATTTGTTTCCAAAGTATAGAAGATTGGCATACCACCCATAAAAGGCTGTAAAATCTATTTCTCTTTTGCAGTGGATTGAGTTCTAAGACTGCATATATCGTATGTCTCAAAAGGACATGTGAAAATACATTGGCATCTAGACAGTTGTGTGCATTGTGAGCTTATGTGTTTACAGTCAGTTTCTGTTAAATTGGAGATTTTTTTTATATTACTTGGATCATGTGACAAGCAAACTATGTGAGTAAAATATTTATTTTAAATGTTTCTGTTGCAACAAAGAATTAAAACTTGGATAACATAAACATTAAATTATATACTATAACGTTAATTTCATTCACATGCATGGATTGTAAAGATGTTTAATTAAATTTTGCACATAATTCAGTAATTTGCATATAAATTAATTTTAAAATGCTGCTGTTCTGATCAGATAAACGCGTGACTTTCAGTGTTATTTTGTTTATCAACACTATTCATCATTGAGTTTCTGATGTGAGTACTTAAGACTATGTCATTTAAATGCTTCTGTGTGCATTTTAATGTGGAATTTTTTGCCTGTTGGCTTCAGTCAAGAACACTTTTTGTGTATCTGGGAACCAAATATATACACGAGATTTACATTCATTGTCAGTGACATCCGTCAATGTATTTATGGCATTTGTACTTGTGATTATAAATGTCACATATATGTTTGTAATTGATACATTTTTTGTTGACTTCGAGTAATCCAGTTACATGTCTTATCACAGCTGTAAATGAGAGTGACTTATTTTGTCACATAATTCTTGGAATTGTGATTTCTTCATGAAGTTATTTGCTTTTTTTCTCTTTTTTTATATTTTTTCTGTTGACTAAATCACTAGACCTTTCTACAGGCTTTAAAAGAATTTCAAAGTAATTGTTAATCAGATTGTTTACTTCTGCTATAATTATTTTGGTGAACTTTGTATTTGGTCATTCTAATTTGCTTGAGAAACATCTCTAGAATACTTTAGTATCCTCTTTTCTTAGTCTTGCCTGAAACATCAGTCTAGTCTAGTTATCTGAATGGTAAAGGGTGAACAAGTTTTTGTATTTGTTTAGTTCATCCCATAGTTCTGATGCTCATGAACTGTCATGGTTAGTAACCTGTATGGTCACTTCTGTCTGATTGTTAAATGATAACTTTTTTTTTTATTAACTATTAGATACTAGTTACTCATTACTTTTATCCTGTGTTTTGACTAATAATCTGCTTCCATATTCTTGGAAATCTCAAAGAACTATTTATTTAGTGGTCGTGGCTGAAAATCAGTCATTAGTCTTTTTGATACAGAGACTGGTTTATATATACACAGTAGTTTTAATATTCAGTGACCATCATGGAGGTCTGTTTTTTCTTTTTTTTTAACTTAAGGGAGTTTCAAGTTTGTATTATGTGAATTTTGTTGCATATTGCTTTTTCTTTGTATTAGAGGATGATCTTGTGTGTGTCTCAGGTTAATAGGCTGGCTTTTATTGGTCACTAGCCATTGTTAGGGAAGGTTGTATAAAGTTTTACTTGTACAGGTCTCATGCTTGTCTAGGTACAAGGAAGCACTGTGCTGGTCTACAGTATATGGAATCCTCTCTTACTTCACAAAAGAAATATTGTTTTTATAAACACCTAAAGTTAAAAAAGGACAAAAACAGTTACATTATTTAACTAGTGTTTCAAGCAACTGTCCTTCATTAGGTTTGATATTGTTTAAGGTTATTTACTTTTCTCAAGTTTCAACATAACTGTTCATTGTTATTTGTGAATCTTTTCCACTTTTAGAAAGAAATTAAGGATGTTTATTGGATAGCATTGTTAAATTCTACAACAGAATGACATCATTCTTAGTCATAGAATTAATGACCTTTGTGAATCTCTTAAAAAATTTCAAAACAACTTTGTAATTTTTTTTTATTAATAACCAATATTTTAATTCATTTTTCTATTTCGGTATATTAGTATTGTTCCTATATATTAATATCACCTATATTTTATTCATTTTTTTATTTCCCATATATTAGTTTTTGTTACCTGCATATTAATATCACCTATATTTTTATTAATTTTTCTATTTCCCATATATTAGTATTGTTTCCTATATATTTCTTCACATTATCATTTTCTGTAATTCCCATTCCTTTTTATTTTTCTATTCTGTGAAAACTGTTTTAACATTTTTTAACTGTTGTCACTGCCATCTTTCATGTAATGCACACATTTTTTTATGTACATCTAAACATGACAGGAATGTCTTCTGTTATTATTGACATAAATGACATCAACATCTGTACTTGTAATGTGCCCTACTAATCATTGCTCTATATTATCCTGAAAAAAGAACAGTCAATCTAGTTAAAATATTTTATGTCACCTTTATTGGGTTATATGTTGTACTGATAAAAATTTAAACACTCATTCAGTTTCACATGCACATAAATAGTCAAAGGATTGGTAGGTTAGTTTGGCCTGCTTGAAATGAATAGTGTATTTTGTTCAGTTTAAATTCTTGCTCTTGCTCAGTATGTTAGTTATTGATATTTCTTTTCCAAAAGTTTAGTTATGCATTTGAAAGCCACGCTGTGTGACATTGAATAGATTCAAAATAGTTATTGGTATCTGAATAGACCTATTTGCTTAAAAGTTCCACCAGTCTATAGAAATACAGAGATAAAAGTTATGGTTTTGTAAATCACTTTTTGAGTATATGTATAAAGATTGGCTCTGCTTACTGTTAATAGGAAGATTTTGAATTTTTCATGAAACATTAAGTTATGAAGTACTTTATAAAAATGATAAACGTAGCATGAGATAGACTTAAAAATTGAAATAACTTTATTTTAACTAAACATTTTAGTAAACTGAAAACATTGAAGATCTACATGTTGCATTCTTTGGAAATAAGAAGCTTTATGGCTGTCAGGTATTTACAGTGTTAAAGAGTATAATGTGTGTGGTAGAAGGAACACTCTAAATGTCCCTCTGGTGTTAATATATATAATAAACAGTTTGTGTCATGCTTCTTTGTTTTAATAGTAATGGTCTACAATTTATATCATTGTTTTGTAACAAAACTCCCAATTGATATTGTCAGGTCAACTATGGTATTTATGTTGTGAATGTTTAATATACATATTGGTTTGTTTTTTATACTTGTTAACTTTGGTGATACAACAAAGCAATTTAATTCAGAAATTATTTAGATTTAGAATTGATATTTTGTCTTTATTGAGTTTAGAGTAAGTTATTGCACAGTACATTTTTAAGCTTAATTATAAAACAAATAATACCCTAGGCTCACTTATTGCACCATGATAAGTTAGATAGCATTTTATTTATATTTTTTTCAGTTGTTTATTAACATTGAGGTATAGACAAAAGTAAGATAAAAGTTACCAAGGGTTTCAGTGGAGTAGTGTTTCAACTAAGCCTTTGTTACAATAATGTTTTACACCCAATGCTTATATTTAGGCCATTAAATACACCTTCTGTTACTAATGTTAAGATCAGATGATAGCTAGTTGTGTCTAAGTGTGAATGTAAAGTACGTAATTCCCTCTAGTCTTACACTGTTAAATTAGGGATAGCTAGCTGACTTCCCTCCAGTCTTACACTGTTAAATTAGGGATAGCTAGTTGACTTCCGTCTAGTCTTACACTGTTAAATTAGGGATAGCTAGTTGACTTCCGTCTAGTTTTACACTGTTAAATTAGGGATGGCTAGTGCAGATAGCCCTCCTGCATGAAATTCAAAAACAAACAAATAAACATAATTAAAGATGTATTAACTGTGGAAACTCTACTAAGTAAAATAGTTACATATATTTTTTCGATATCACATCTTCCAATTATTTTAGTTTTGTCACAGAGTCCATCAGTCTCCTTTCACTAAAACTGATTTCTTATTATTACTTTCTGACTTATGGTGTACAATTCCTTCTTCATGTAATTTTTGTTAGTTAATTTACATATAACAGTTTACTTTATTTTGGTGCACTGGAATTTTTCTTGCAGAATTTTTGTTGTTATATTTTCTTATAACTTCTAGATCTTTTCTTGACATGGGACTGGGCAACCTACTTTCATGACTATGGACAAGAAAATAGTAAGTATTTAAGGGTAAACCCACAAGTTGCTGTAGTTCTGCTTGAAAAGTAAGTGGAACATATAAGTAATCAAAGTTAATTTTAAATGTCACTATTATACTGCTTTATTATAAATTGTTAAAGTCTTTCCAATAATTGTTATGCATCTTTTGATTTTTAAAAAAGGAAAAGAAAACGTATAGCCACCTGAAACATTGTATGTTTAGTTACCTAGTTATGTGTTGCCCTTAAGAAACCTGATACTATTGATGTCTTACTCCAAGACAAGTCCTGCAAGATGTCATGTTTCATTTTTTAAATTAAAAGTTAAGTCTTATTTAGTTTCTCAACTAGCCTTTGACAGGTGTAAATACAAATTTAGAAAGAATGAAGGTAAGATGATAAATAGTTGTAGACTGTGAATAAAGTAATGTTTTATTTTTTCTTTCTTTAATGTTAGTTTATTTTTAGTATTGGTTAAATTGTTTGATATATATATATATATATTTGTTTATGAAGATTATTTTGCATTGTTATCTTAAGATATGTGTTGAGAACAAAACTAAACCTTCTAAGCTAGCTGAATCTTGTGTTTGGGATTATAGCAAAAAATTTGCTTGCATTGAGGGTTCCATGACACATTAATACCTTCTAATCATCATAAGTATGGTGATATGTTAGACGTACATAATATTCATTACTCATTTAATTTTTATTTGAACTATATAGGTATTTTGTTTTGAGACAGAAGTTGGAAAAAGTTGTAGATTTTATTACCAAAAAGTTTCTCTCCATAGATGTTTTTTTATCATTGTAATATATTAAACATAACCTGAGAATTCTCTGTATTAATACCATAATTATTAATGAATCAGTTTTAACTGTCTAGAGTTTAATAATAGTTGAATGTCTGTTGTGTAGTCAGTTAATCATACATGCATACAATTTGCACATATTCACAAGATGATAGGTTCCAATGCTTCAAATTAAATAAACATTCTTAGATTTTCATCTCCACGTGTAATGTGAGAGTAATAAAACATTGAAAACAAAGTAGATAAATATTGTCAATATATTATTTTTCTAAGGTAGATAGAAATAAAATCTTAAATTTATGGTATAATGTTTATAACTAAAATTCTATTTTACATTTTGAAGTTAATGATCATGAATGTGTTAGTTAATTTAGCCATAATTAGGTTCATTTAATAGAAAACCACTTAAATTCAGAATGTTTGTTTATTCATATATTTAACAGTGCTTACCACAAATTTGCACAATTAATTGATACTTTCTTGCATATAAATATGATAGTTTTCCTTAACTTTTTATTTTATGATAACTAGGTGTCTAGGCTTTTTATAATGAAAGAACATCTCATATCTGTTAAAGCATGTCTTGTTAGTTGGAATAAGTAAGAATATAGATACTTGTAGGAATATCATGAAGTATATATTTTGTATAGGTTGATCTGTAAGTAATTTTGAAAATTTTATATTTAAGGCTGTTCTATGTGTAAGCATCTTTATAATGGAAGTTATATATGGCTTTAACTATCAGCTTTGAGTTGTACTTATGAGATAAAATTCATGTTTTTTGTTTATGTGTTGAAATATCCTTAAGTCATTGAATCAAAGTAATTTTTTAGAAAGATGTAAAGCATATAAGTGTTTGAGTAATTTTGCACAGTAATTATATGTTTAGAAGTTACACTGTACACAAAAGATGCTTCTATACTACAATAAAAATACAACTGTTCATGAGTAGTTTGTTGATCCTGATTCTAAAAATTGTTGAATATTACTGATCACCTCTAGTTTTTGAGCTATGTTAGGTTTATTCTAAATATTCTGATATATTGTGAAAATAACTCTCTCTGATAACTTTATTTATTTGTTAAAAATTGCATTTAAGAATGTTCAAAAACTGAAAATACACTGAAGCTATGTTTAAAACTTTCATCATGGTATTATTTTTTATTTCTTTTTACAAAATACTTGACTGACTTGTTGCATCTTTTATGTATGTTGTTAGTTTCATGCTATAAGAATCAACAGTAATCTTCCGTCATCACAGGATTCCACTGTCTTTCTTGATGTTACTGTTCTATTATAGACATATCTTGAGGGAAGTGCTCACCAAGATTATTGCTCACTGCACCTAGATCTGCTTAATTAAAAGTGTGAGAAGTGTAACTTTTGTGACATCTTGGACCCAGTTTTCCTCTTGTTCTCAGGGATATCATTAATTGTCACAACATAGTTTTCATCTCTGTAAATTCCTAAGAAAATTTTAACAACCAGTTTGAGTGATTTCCTAGCAGTAAGTTCTTTCTGACTGAGTAATGTTTCAAAATCACCATTCATCAGCACTTCCCAAATCTGTGGCCCAACAAAGATACCACCTTTTAGTTTTACTTCACTAACTTTTGAAACTTATAAGACAGATGGAGTGATGGAAGAAACATATCTTGATGATTCACTGAAAGTTGGAACTCAACTTTCTGTTTTCCTGGAACGTAATTCTCTCACTGGCCATTCCATTTTTTTAAATGAATTTTATGATATCGGCTATCCCAGACAGACAAAAGCTACAGTGTTTGGTATACTCAATTTATGGACTGAGCAGTAGTGGATATTTGATTGCTTCAGGTATAAGCTGCATGTTCTGTTATGTTCACAGCATTAATAACAGGAACCAATGGCTCAGTGTTCCCATTATGTAAAAGCACAGTTTTCACACTAACTTTAGATGTATTGGTAAAATGTTTTCTTTCTTGAGAGTATAATCACTACTTGATTCTTCAATTAGTGCATCAACATTTGTACAGAAACACAAAGTATCTTGCATGCTGTAGTGAGAAGCAAGACTTTATGATAAATTCCAATGCCGTAAATGAAATTTCCCCATGCTGTTTCAGTATAAAACAAGTCACAAATCTGATCATTTAGCTCATCTTGTGTGATCAGATGAGGCAGTTTATGCTGAGATGCCACAGGGTAAAATTACTAAATGAAGGAAGTAAAGATGATTCATTGTCTTTTTTGCAGTATAACTTCTATTTCCCACTTTGCTGCTGGACACAAGAAAATCATCCCCATGAGATACTGGTTTCATCACAGATGCAATCTCTGGATATTTAGTGTATTGTTTAGTTTTGTCTGAATATCCAGAAATATCAATGCAAAAATAACAGTTAGTTAGATGATCTTTGGGCTCACACTGTATCATTGAAATTGTCAATGACACAATTGCTCTTCTTTTATTTAGCCACTGTGTGAAGCCAGATTTGGAAACTGTTCAACACAAATGTAGCATAAACTGTTTAGGTGGTTTTTGGACTTTACTTGAAGTGAAAGCAGCCAGTACATCAAATAATTATCTAAAAAGTATAAAAGAATTATGTTTAGAGAACTAGTTTAAAATATTTTAAAACAAAATTTTGATTTTATTTGATTATATCACAGGTATGATGTGAGGAAGATGGACTTTGTTTTGAGTGTGCACAGAGCCAGACAAAGTAACCAACTGAGTGAGTGAGTGAAAAGCAGTTGAGAGAGAGGTGTATCACTCTGCCCATTTTAAGCTCAGTTGAGGGACTCCTCAAATGTTCCTGGGCAGAAAAGGTGAACATGGGAATGAAGCAAAATTGGTGCAAGTCATTATAATTTTATCAAGAACAAGTAGCACATATGAACAATATATATGGAGTTTTACACCAATACAACACAGTTACTGTTTGAAGTTATCAAAAATTTATTCCTTTTGTCCATTAAACTTTCTATGTAAACTTAATTTCACAGTATAAACCTATTGAACTGAGCTGATTGTATGGTATTACACATATTGTTGATAAAGTGGTGAGATACTACAGTATCTTAAAATCTAGAGGTGTTGGACAAATTCTGATTACATATCTGAAACCAAAACTATTTAATTACCAAGAATCACTTGAGTTTTCTCTAGTAGCAAATGATTTGTTATGCAGTGTTACCTAGAACATTGTTTAGGGCAAATTTGTGTTATAAAGATAAAAAGTTTGTTGTTTTTTTTTACTTTACAATGGTGTGTTTACACTTTATATTTTATAATGCATGCTTTTGAACCAATTTCAATGTTTATTTATTTGTGAAAAGTGTATTACTACCTTTCAAGTTGTTTTAGAAATAAAATTATTGCTAAAAATACAAGTTTCAAATAATGCAACATTTTTTCAAAGGGTCTTATTTTTTTTAGGTAGGTCTTGTTCAGGTTTGTGAATGAAAAGGATAATATAATTTACTAATTTTTTAAAATATTATTAATTTGACCTATCCATACTTTTAGTGTGAATTAATGTTCTTTACTCCCTTAAAGGTGAGAGAAGCAGACAAGAAGAAAAATGTATTTTCAGCATTAAAAAAGAATCAACGAGACAAGAAGAAGTTGGTAGAAACTGTCCTAAAACAGCTCAGACAGTTAACATCAAACAGTGATTAGTATAATTGTACTTAATTCTTCCCTTTGTTACATATTTTAGTTTCCTATAATTACTGGCTTGATGGAAAGTATCCATTCAGTTTTTTGTGTGTTTAATGAATAAGTAAAATGTGACTGTTCAATGTCAAGAACATTGATATCAATTATTCTGAGAAGTGAGTGAACCAGGCTTTCAGTTAACATTAATAAAATATAAAGATTCTTATCATTACCACAGTTTTGTTAAAAATGGATCGTTCTAGCAGCAGAGCTTTCCATGTTAATGTCTGCCATAAAGGAAATTAGGCCAAGAAATGCACTTTCTACTTATTTCTAACAAAATATATTGACCAGTTTTTGATTATTTGGCTATATAGTTTTAAAATTTTGTGAGAGACAAAACGTTTATGACACTAAATTATTAAAATTATTTGACCCATGTGTTGCTTTATTTCTCAGTTTTAAATCGCTTTTTGTTTAGCCCATTTATTGTGTTATAGAATAGGGAAAGAGTGTGATTCTGAGGGAAGTTTGATATTATAATTAAATTGTGATCGTAACACAAATAATAAAAAAAAGACATTAAACACGGGTCAGGGTTATAGTTCTCTTCTAATTTTCCATATTTAATAGCTAGCTCATAACTGTTTCGTCTCAAGGTAGTATATAGATAGTAGAAAATGAACTTGAATCATCTTATAAACTGTTGTTGTGACACAACTGAATTCCTTGTGTTTTCTGAATATAACTTAACAACTAATTGTAAAGTTACATACAGATATTAGAATATAAACAAACCTTGTGGTCTAATAAATAGCAGCTATGATAGATCTAAACTGTCTTCTTTATGATTCAACACACTGATATAGTTGTGTTAAGAGAGTCATCTGTATAAACAATATCTGTAAAGATGTGTTTTCAAAACAAACACCAAGGACCTTTATGAGATTTTTAGAATGGTACTTAATACAGTTTCTCAAGTGTTGTCCCAGTTATTACTGGAATAAAGATCTTCATGTGGATGCAAAGTAAAATTGTCAACCTGGTATGTAGTGAAGTAAAATGGTAAGCAGACAATACAGGAGAGAACAGTTAGTATTATGTACAATAATTTAGGTATAGTTGACTGGTATGCTGTAACATAATGAAGGGAACTAATAATACATTGTGTTGTAATAAT
The DNA here is from genome assembly GCF_004210375.1 of Tachypleus tridentatus. Classification (NCBI taxonomy): domain Eukaryota; kingdom Metazoa; phylum Arthropoda; class Merostomata; order Xiphosura; family Limulidae; genus Tachypleus; species Tachypleus tridentatus. The sequence continues at coordinate 25,480,660 of NW_027467782.1, read as the reverse complement.
CCAAAAATGGCCAGATGATTGTTACTATACCACAACTGCTGCAACCTAATGGCAAACACTAGAAAAACACAGTACTATGACAAGGAAATAAAAATGGTAATGTGATTGTTACCCTGCTAATATGGTATACTCTAATATAGTGGGAGATGCTAAAAACAAACAAACAAACGGTACCACAACCATGAAAAGTGGCTAAATGATTGTCACTGTGCTGTACCTTGATGTTGCTATAAGGTGACTGTTTTGTGGTGCTAAATAATTTGACAAAGTTGTTTACCAAACTAATGGAGAAGAGCATATGATGTTACTACTATAGAATAATTCAGTTTGTTTGTTATATATACAAAACAAATATGTCTGTAGTAATATTACACAGTAGTATAATTTGTTTGTCATTGTATAAACAGACTTTTCATCCTCTACTTACATCAGACAGTTAGAGCTGGTTTTACTTAATATTAAACTCATTTACGTGCTGTGTATCTGAAAGCCAGTGTTCAGTTTATTTTGAAATAAATCTCACACATCTCATGCTTTTAAAAAATGTTTGGTAGGATAGTCTACAAATGGGAAAAGAACTTTTAAAGATTTTTAAAATGGGAATAATGTTTGACATGTTTCTCTAATAATTTGACACTGAAAGAAGTTAGTTGTGCTTAACTTTTATGAAACATTTAAAATTGTGCCTTTTACTTGTCATATAAGTATGCTACTGGTTGAATTGTAATTGACTAATTAGATAAAATAATTATCAGCTATGTTGTACTGTACATTTTAGGCTCATAATGAATGATACATCATCAGGTTATTATGGGGTATAATTTTCAACAGTTTTTGTACTTTACATTAAATAAACCCCACTATCTGGTAGATGGTGTAGTTAAATACTTTTCCTTTGCAAAGAGGTTTTAGTGGAATAGTCCATTTCAGTTAATAATAAGGTAATATAATTTACTTTGTTTGTGTGAATAATACATACTTCATGAAAAATATGTTAAGATCCATTTTTTTTCATAATTACAGTCATTAAGTGTTGCTTTTTTTAATATCATTCATGCTTTTTCATTTATAAATTTGACTGCTCATTAAGGGGTTCTTTTTTTTTGTCTCTTACACTATACTGTTTCTGCTTCTGTTTGTTTAATTTATTTGTTACATGAAATAGAAATACCAATTTTGAAGGTCCCAAACTTGTAGATGTTTACAGCACTAGAACTACTAGTAACATTTGTTAATGAAGAAGAATTTTTGTAACATTACTCCTGTTACTGATTGTAAACAGAAGACTTAGTACTCGTGATTTGCATATTATTTTATGTTAGTACAAATACAATACTACATCATGTAGTTGTTGTTTTTTAATTCATGGAATACCTATCATGTATCATATCAGATACTGAAGAGATTCAGACAAATAAAAAGGGTACAGAACAATATAAAATTCTAGCAAAAGATAGCCATGTTTAGATAGTGAGTAAAAAACTTTCATGTTTTGTTTTTGTTGTGAAAAAAAGTCAGAGTGGCCTTTTAACTAATATAAAACAATTTGTTTATGATAGTGCAAGTTCCCTTGCACAGGCCTTCAACAGTTACAAAGATTAGTGATAAGGGTTAAAATTTTCTGTGACCATCAGTTGTCTTAAGGGTTCAAAATATTTGTAAGCTAATAACCATCATGAAGGGTGGAAATTTCTGTAAGGTATCAGCCCCTGTGTTTCTTAAATGTTTTCATAAAAACTCGTAGTTGTTTAAAATCCATTTTGTCAGGTTGAACTTCAGTGTTCACATCATGATTCAATCTGCTTACTCTTGAATGTTCAACATTTAGTTGTTTCTTGTCCCAGCCTTTTGTATTACTTTGTTTTGACCATAGGCAATTTTTTTTCAGAATTGTATGTTACTGTGGACATGAATAATTAGTGTAAATATGTGTATATTGCTTTGATGTTTTGAACTATGAAGTGCCTCTTTATGTTTAGTTTTACACTTCTGGAAACAGCTAAAACCATTTAACTCAATTGGGATTTTAACACTCGTTAAAAGGTTATAAAATTTGATAATATTGTCATGCTTTTGCTTTTGTGTTAATGATAAATATTGATCAGAGAAACTAACTTTAAAACATAATATTTATAAGTATATTTCAAATAAAACAAGTCAGAACTATTTTTGTGTGTGTGTGTGTTTGGAAAATATTTTATTAATCATTATAAACTTATAACTGCTACAAAGAAACTGTATAACATACTTATTTTTCTGGTTGTGTTAGATGTTGATATTTTTCAGTTTGAAGAAATAAAGTTTTGTGGAATGTTTTTTTTTGTTTAGTAACTAAGAAAGATATTTATCTGCACAGTACGTTGTAATTTTTTTTTTTGTTTGTGGGGTACATTTTATTTCCACAGAATAGTTTATTGTAACTATCTGTCCATACCTTTATTGCTGAGTTTTGGGAGATAGTTTTCAAGTGCCTTTTGTGTGCAAACCAAACAATTTCCATAAAATCAGTTTATAAATTTTGGTAAATTTATCCTATTTAATAATACCATTTTTTTGCTTGAGTTGTATATAGAGCTATATTTATATGTTTATGTACACAGTATATTTATTATTTGTTTTGGTTTCTGAAAATATTGGATGGATGATTGGATAGAATACATTAAAAGTTAATTGTATACTTAGTGTTGTTTTGTTAGCTGGTGTTTATTTTTAATGTTTTAAACAGTAATTTGTTTGTATTTACCAGTACTATATTATATGAAACTATATTGTTTTATCCAATAACAAACAAGCATACTTCAATAAGATGTTTTTTCTGTTGTCAAATATATCAATCCCAACAGTTATGACAAGTTGAGCAGAATGTGTATTTACTGGGATTCATTGAGTGTTTT
>NW_027467782.1:25413087-25477266 GCF_004210375.1 Tachypleus tridentatus | reverse complement strand
AAAAATAATACTTTTTTACCTTACAGTTTTACATTTCATTTGCATAACCTCTAGAACCTTACAAATGAACATCAGTTGCTGTTTTTTTAACTGGTTTTCTCTTTTATGCACCATATTACTAACTCATCATTTGTTTTTAAATTAACAAAATGTTACATACCTATTAGAAATTCACTGTAATCTTTTTCACATATTTGTAATTTAACATCTTTATCTTTTCATTTATAGTTTATTTTAATTCTCCTTTAAAATTCTTTGTCTATTTATTCTGATATGTTAACTGATACCAATAGGCCTTTTATGAAGAAGTTATTTTGACAAATTCCCCACATAGATGTGTTGCCAAAACAGGATGGCTGTTATAGATACCATCTTGTTTATAAAGCTTTCACAATCCATGTAACAAGTTAAGCTTATAAAAACAATTAAAGCACTCAAATAGGATTTTTAAAACATAAATTATACATAGTCAACTAAAATATAAAAATTAGATTTAAGTACAGTTCAACTGTCTCTAACTATAGCATTTTGAGGTAACAAACCACTGTAAGTGCTGTGAGACAATAGTACTGCAGGCTGTTACTTCGACTTCAGTACAAAAACTGTACACCAATTTCATATTAACTGTTGGTGGAATGGAGTGTAAACTGAGCTCTTTATAACAGCTTTGTACACTTGTATTAACTAATTACTTGTACATCATAAATTTGTTTCCAAAGTATAGAAGATTGGCATACCACCCATAAAAGGCTGTAAAATCTATTTCTCTTTTGCAGTGGATTGAGTTCTAAGACTGCATATATCGTATGTCTCAAAGGACATGTGAAAATACATTGGCATCTAGACAGTTGTGTGCATTGTGAGCTTATGTGTTTACAGTCAGTTTCTGTTAAATTGGAGATTTTTTTATATTACTTGGATCATGTGACAAGCAAACTATGTGAGCAAAATATTTATTTTAAATGTTTCTGTTGCAACAAAGAATTAAAACTTGGATAACATAAACATTAAATTATATACTATAACGTTAATTTCATTCACATGCATGGATTGTAAAGATGTTTAATTAAATTTTGCACATAATTCAGTAATTTGCATATAAATTAATTTTAAAATGCTGCTGTTCTGATCAGATAAACGCGTGACTTTCAGTGTTATTTTGTTTATCAACACTATTCATCATTGAGTTTCTGATGTGAGTACTTAAGACTATGTCATTTAAATGCTTCTGTGTGCATTTTAATGTGGAATTTTTTGCCTGTTGGCTTCAGTCAAGAACACTTTTTGTGTATCTGGGAACCAAATATATACACGAGATTTACATTCATTGTCAGTGACATCCGTCAATGTATTTATGGCATTTGTACTTGTGATTATAAATGTCACATATATGTTTGTAATTGATACATTTTTTGTTGACTTCGCTCTCTTGAACTTCGAGTAACCAGTTACATGTCTTATCACAGCTGTAAATGAGAGTGATTTATTTTGTCACATAATTCTTGGAATTGTGATTTCTTCATGAAGTTATTTGCTTTTATCTCTTTTTTTTATATTTTTTCTGTTGACTAAATCACTAGACCTTTCTACAGGCTTTAAAAGAATTTCAAAGTAATTGTTAATCAGATTGTTTACTTCTGCAATAATCATTTTGGTGAACTTTGTATTTGGTCATTCTAATTTGCTTGAGAAACATCTCTAGAATACTTTAGTATCCTCTTTTCTTAGTCTTGCCTGAAACATCAGTCTAGTCTAGTTATCTGAATGGTAAAGGGTGAACAAGTTTTTGTATTTGTTTAGTTCATCCCATAGTTCTGATGCTCATGAACTGTCATGGTTAGTAACCTGTATGGTCACTTCTGTCTGATTGTTAAATGATAACTTTTTTTTTTTTTATTAACTATTAGATACTAGTTACTCATTACTTTTATCCTGTGTTTTGACTAATAATCTGCTTCCATATTCTTGGAAATCTCAAATAACTATTTATTTAGTGGTCGTGGCTGAAAATCAGTCATTAGTCTTTTTGATACAGAGACTGGTTTATATATACACAGTAGTTTTAATATTCAGTGACCATCATGGAGGTCTGTTTTTTCTTTTTTTTAACTTAAGGGAGTTTCAAGTTTGTATTATGTGAATTTTGTTGCATATTGCTTTTTCTTTGTATTAGAGGATGATCTTGTGTGTGTCTCAGGTTAATAGGCTGGCTTTTATTGGTCACTAGCCATTGTTAGGGAAGGTTGCATAAAGTTTTACTTGCACAGGTCTCATGCTTGTCTAGGTACAAGGAAGCACTGTGCTGGTCTACAGTATATGGAATCCTCTCTTACTTCACAAAAGAAATATTGTTTTATAAACACCTAAAGTTAAAAGGACAAAACAGTTGCATTATTTAACTAGTGTTTCAAGCAACTGTCCTTCATTAGGTTTGATATTGTTTAAGGTTATTTACTTTTCTCAAGTTTCAACATAACTGTTCATTGTTATTTGTGAATCTTTTCCACTTTTAGAAAGAAATTAAGGATGTTTATTGGATAGCATTGTTAAATTCTACAACAGAATGACATCATTCTTAGTCATAGAATTAATGACCTTTGTGAATCTCTTAAAAAAATTTCAAAACAACTTTGTAATTTTTTTTATTAATAACCAATATTTTAATTCATTTTTCTATTTCCGGTATATTAGTATTGTTCCCTATATATTAATATCACCTATATTTTTATTCATTTTTTTATTTCCCATATATTAGTTTTTGTTACCTGCATATTAATATCACCTATATTTTTATTAATTTTTCTATTTCCCATATATTAGTATTGTTTCCTATATATTTCTTCACATTATCATTTTCTGTAATTCCCATTCCTTTTTATTTTTCTATTCTGTGAAAACTGTTTTAACATTTTTTAACTGTTGTCACTGCCATCTTTCATGTAATGCACACATTTTTTTATGTACATCTAAACATGACAGGAATGTCTTCTGTTATTATTGACATAAATGACATCAACATCTGTACTTGTAATGTGCCCTACTAATCATTGCTCTATATTATCCTGAAAAAAGAACAGTCAATCTAGTTAAAATATTTTATGTCACCTTTATTGGGTTATATGTTGTACTGATAAAAATTTAAACACTCATTCAGTTTCACATGCACATAAATAGTCAAAGGATTGGTAGGTTAGTTTGGCCTGCTTGAAATGAATAGTGTATTTTGTTCAGTTTAAATTCTTGCTCTTGCTCAGTATGTTAGTTATTGATATTTCTTTTCCAAAAGTTTAGTTATGCATTTGAAAGCCACGCTGTGTGACATTGAATAGATTCAAAATAGTTATTGGTATCTGAATAGACCTATTTGCTTAAAAGTTCCACCAGTCTATAGAAATACAGAGATAAAAGTTATGGTTTTGTAAATCACTTTTTGAGTATATGTATAAAGATTGGCTCTGCTTACTGTTAACAGGAAGATTTTGAATTTTTCATGAAACATTAAGTTATGAAGTACTTTATAAAAATGATAAACGTAGCATGAGATGGACTTAAAAATTGAAATAACTTTATTTTAACTAAACATTTTAGTAAACTGAAAACATTGAAGATCTACATGTTGCATTCTTTGGAAATAAGAAGCTTTATGGCTGTCAGGTATTTACAGTGTTAAAGAGTATAATGTGTGTGGTAGAAGGAACACTAAATGTCCCTCTGGTGTTAATATATATAATAAACAGTTTGTGTCATGCTTCTTTGTTTTAATAGTAATGGTCTACAATTTATATCATTGTTTTGTAACAAAACTCCCAATTGATATTGTCAGGTCAACTATGGTATTTATGTTGTGAATGTTTAATATACATATTGGTTTGTTTTTTATACTTGTTAACTTTGGTGATACAACAAAGCAATTTAATTCAGAAATTATTTAGATTTAGAATTGATATTTTGTCTTTATTGAGTTTAGAGTAAGTTATTGCACAGTACATTTTTAAGCTTAATTATAAAACAAATAATACCCGAGGCTCACTTATTGCACCATGATAAGTTAGATAGCATTTTATTTATATTTTTTTCAGTTGTTTATTAACATTGAGGTATAGACAAAAGTAAGATAAAAGTTACCAAGGGTTTCAGTGGAGTAGTGTTTCAACTAAGCCTTTGTTACAATAATGTTTTACACCCAATGCTTATATTTAGGCCATTAAATACACCTTCTGTTACTAATGTTAAGATCAGATGATAGCTAGTTGTGTCTAAGTGTGAATGTAAAGTACGTAATTCCCTCTAGTCTTACACTGTTAAATTAGGGATAGCTAGCTGACTTCCCTCCAGTCTTACACTGTTAAATTAGGGATAGCTAGCTGACTTCCGTTTAGTCTTACACTGTTAAATTAGGGATAGCTAGTTGACTTCCGTCTAGTTTTACACTGTTAAATTAGGGATGGCTAGTGCAGATAGCCCTCCTGCATGAAATTCAAAAACAAACAAATAAACATAATTAAAGATGTATTAACTGTGGAAACTCTACTAAGTAAAATAGTTACATATATTTTTCGATATCACATCTTCCAATTATTTTAGTTTTGTCACAGAGTCCATCAGTCTCCTTTCACTAAAACTGATTTCTTATTATTACTTTCTGACTTATGGTGTACAATTCCTTCTTCATGTAATTTTTGTTAGTTAATTTACATATAACAGTTTACTTTATTTTGGTGCACTGGAATTTTTCTTGCAGAATTTTTGTTGTTATATTTTCTTATAACTTCTAGATCTTTTCTTGACATGGGACTGGGCAACCTACTTTCATGACTATGGACAAGAAAATAGTAAGTATTTAAGGGTAAACCCACAAGTTGCTGTAGTTCTGCTTGAAAAGTAAGTGGAACATATAAGTAATCAAAGTTAATTTTAAATGTCACTATTATACTGCTTTATTATAAATTGTTAAAGTCTTTCCAATAATTGTTATGCATCTTTTGATTTTTAAAAAAGGAAAAAGAAAACGTATAGCCACCTGAAACATTGTATGTTTAGTTACCTAGTTATGTGTTGCCCTTAAGATACCTGATACTATTGATGTCTTACTCCAAGACAAGTCCTGCAAGATGTCATGTTTCATTTTTTAAATTAAAAGTTAAGTCTTATTTAGTTTCTCAACTAGCCTTTGACAGGTGTAAATACAAATTTAGAAAGAATGAAGGTAAGATGATAAATAGTTGTAGACTCTAAATAAAGTAATGTTTTATTTTTCTTTCTTTAATGTTAGTTTATTTTTAGTATTGGTTAAATTGTTTGATATATATATATATATATATATATATTTGTTTATGAAGATTATTTTGCATTGTTATCTTAAGATATGTGTTGAGAACAAAACTAAACCTTCTAAGCAGCTGAATCTTGTGTTTGGGATTATAGCAAAAAATTTGCTTGCATTGAGGGTTCCATGACACCCTTCTGATCATCATAAGTATGGTGATATGTTAGACGTACATAATATTCATTACTCATTTAATTTTTATTTGAACTATATAGGTATTTTGTTTTGAGACAGAAGTTGGAAAAAGTTGTAGATTTTATTACCAAAAAGTTTCTCTCCATAGATGTTTTTTATCATTGTAATATATTAAACATAACCTGAGAATTCTCTGTATTAATACCATAATTATTAATGAATCAATTTTAACTGTCAAGAGTTTAATAATAGTTGAATGTCTGTTGTGTAGTCAGTTAATCATACATGCATACAATTTGCACATATTCACAAGATGATAGGTTCCAATGCTTCAAATTAAATAAACATTCTTAGATTTTCATCTCCACGTGTAATGTGAGAGTAATAAAACATTGAATACAAAGTAGATAAATATTGTCAATATATTATTTTTCTAAGGTAGATAGAAATAAAATCTTAAATTTATGGTATAATGTTTATAACTAAAATTCTATTTTACATTTTGAAGTTAATGATCATGAATGTGTTAGTTAATTTAGCCATAATTAGGTTCATTTAATAGAAAACCACTTAAATTCAGAATGTTTGTTTATTCATATATTTAACAGTGCTTACCACAAATTTGCACAATTAATTGATACTTTCTTGCATATAAATATGATAGTTTTTCTTAACTTTTTATTTTATGATAACTAGGTGTCTAGGCTTTTTATAATGAAAGAACATCTCATATCTGTTAAAGCATGTCTTGTTAGTTGGAATAAGTAAGAATATAGATACTTGTAGGAATATCATGAAGTATATATTTTGTATAGGTTGATCTGTAAGTAATTTTAAAAATTTTATATTTAAGGCTGTTCTATGTGTAAGCATCTTTATAATGGAAGTTATATATGGCTTTAACTATCAGCTTTGAGTTGTACTTATGAGATAAAATTCATGTTTTTTGTTTATGTGTTGAAATATCCTTAAGTCATTGAATCAAAGTAATTTTTTAGAAAGATGTAAAGCATATAAGTGTTTGAGTAATTTTGCACAGTAATTATATGTTTAGAAGTTACACTGTACAAAAAAGATGCTTCTATACTACAATAAAAATACAACTGTTCATGAGTAGTTTGTTGGTCCTGATTCTAAAAAATTGTTGAATATTACTGATCACCTCTAGTTTTTGAGCTATGTTAGGTTTATTCTAAATATTCTGATATATTGTGAAAATAACTCTCTCTGATAACTTTATTTGTTAAAAATTGCATTTAAGAATGTTCAAAAACTGAAAATACACTGAAGCTATGTTTAAAACTTTCATCATGGTATTATTTTTTATTTCTTTTTACAAAATACTTGACTGACTTGTTGCATCTTTTATGTATGTTGTTAGTTTCATGCTATAAGAATCAACAGTAATCTTCCGTCATCACAGAATTCCACTGTCTTTCTTGATGTTACTGTTCTATTATAGACATATCTTGAGGGAAGTGCTCACCAAGATTATTGCTCACTGCACCTAGATCTGCTTAATTAAAAGTGTGAGAAGTGTAACTTTTGTGACATCTTGGACCCAGTTTTCCTCTTGTTCTCAGGGATATCATTAATTGTCACAACATAGTTTTCATCTCTGTAAATTCCTAAGAAAATTTTAACAACCAGTTTGAGTGATTTCCTAGCAGTAAGTTCTTTCTGACTGAGTAATGTTTCAAAATCACCATTCATCAGCACTTCCCAAATCTGTGGCCCAACAAAGATACCACCTTTTAGTTTTACTTCACTAACTTTTTGAAACTTATAAGACAGATGGAGTGATGGAAGAAATATATCTTGATGATTCACTGAAAGTTGGAACTCAACTTTCTGTTTTCCTGGAACGTAATTCTCTCACTGGCCATTCCATTTTTTTAAAATGAATTTTATGATATCGGCTATCCCAGACAGACAAAAAGCTACAGTGTTTGGTATACTCAATTTATGGACTGAGCAGTAGTGGATATTTGATTGCTTCAGGTATAAGCTGCATGTTCTGTTATGTTCACAGCATTAATAACAGGAACCAATGGCTCAGTGTTCCCATTATGTAAAAGCACAGTTTTCACACTAACTTTAGATGTATTGGTAAAATGTTTTCTTTCTTGAGAGTATAATCACTACTTGATTCTTCAATTAGTGCATCAACATTTGTACAGAAACACAAAGTATCTTGCGTGCTGTAGTGAGAAGCAAGACTTTTATGATAAATTCCAATGCCGTAAATGAAATTTCCCATGCTGTTTCAGTATAAAACAAGTCACAAATCTGATCATTTAGCTCATCTTGTGTGAACAGATGAGGCAGTTTATGCTGAGATGCCACAGGGGTAAAATTACTAAATGAAGGAAGTAAAGATGATTCATTGTCTTTTTTGCAGTATAACTTCTATTTCCCACTTTGCTGCTGGACACAAGAAAATCATCCCCATGAGATACTGGTTTCATCACAGATGCAATCTCTGGATATTTAGTGTATTGTTTAGTTTTGTCTGAATATCCAGAAATATTAATGCAAAAATAACAGTTAGTTAGATGATCTTTGGGCTCACACTGTATCATTGAAATTGTAAATGACAATATTTCTCTTCTTTTATTTAGCCACTGTGTGAAGCCAGATTTGGAAACTGTTCAACACAAATGTAGCATAAACTGTTTAGGTGGTTTTTGGACTTTACTTGAAGTGAAAGCAGCCAGTACATCAAATAATTATCTAAAAAGTATAAAAGAATTATGTTTAGAGAACTAATTTAAAATATTTTAAAAACAAAATTTTGATTTTATTTGATTATATCACAGGTATGATGTGAGGAAGATGGACTTTGTTTTGAGTGTGCACAGAGCCAGACAAAGTAACCAACTGAGTTAGTGAGTGAAAAGCAGTTGAGAGAGAGGTGTATCACTCTGCCCATTTTAAGCTCAGTTGAGGGACTCCTCAAATGTTCCTGGGCAGAAAAGGTGAGCATGGGAATGAAGCAAAATTGGTGGAAGTCATTATAATTTTATCAAGAACAAATAGCACAGATGAACAATATATATGGAGTTTTACACCAATACAACACAGTTACTGTTCGAAGTTATCAAAAATGTATTACTTTTGTCCATTAAACTTTCTATGTAAACTTAATTTCACAGTATAAACCTATTGAACTGAGCTGATTGTATGGTATTACACATATTGTTGATAAAATGGTGAGATACTACAGTATCTTAAAATCTAGAGGTGTTGGACAAATTCTGATTACATATCTGAAACCAAAACTATTTAATTACCAAGAATCACTTGAGTTTTCTCTAGTAGCAAATGATTTGTTATGCAGTGTTACCTAGAACATTGTTTAGGGCAAATTTGTGTTATAAAGATAAAAAGTTTGTTGTTTTTTTTTTTACTTTACAATGGTGTGTTTACACTTTATATTTTATAATGCATGCTTTTGAACCAATTTCAATGTTTATTTATTTGTGAAAAGTGTATTACTACCTTTCAAGTTGTTTTAGAAATAAAATTATTGCTAAAAAATACAAGTTTCAAATAATGCAACATTTTTTCAAAGGGTCTTATTTTTTTTAGGTAGGTCTTGTTCAGGTTTGTGAATGAAAAGGATAATATAATTTACTAATTTTTTAAAATATTAATTTGACCTATCCATACTTTTAGTGTGAATTAATGTTCTTTACTCCCTTAAAGGTGAGAGAAGCAGACAAGAAGAAAAATGTATTTTCAGCATTAGAAAAGAATCAACGAGACAAGAAGAAGTTGGTAGAAACTGTCCTAAAACAGCTCGGACAGTTAACATTAAACAGTGATTAGTATAATTGTACTTAATTCTTCCCTTTGTTACATATTTTAGTTTCCTATAATTACTGGCTTGATGGAAAGTATCCATTCAGTTTTTTGTGTGTTTAATGAATAAGTAAAATGTGACTGTTCAATGTCAAGAACATTGATATCAATTATTCTGAGAAGTGAGTGAACCAGGCTTTCAGTTAACATTAATAAAATATAAAGATTCTTATCATTACCACAGTTTTGTTAAAAAATGGATCGTTCTAGCAGCAGAGCTTTCCATGTGAATGTCTGCCATAAAGGGAAATTAGGCCAAGAAATGCACTTTCTACTTATTTCTAACAAAATATATTGACCAGTTTTTGATTATTTGGCTATATAGTTTTAAAATTTTGTGAGAGACAAAAACGTTTATGACACTAAATTATTAAAATTATTTGACCCATGTGTTGCTTTATTTCTCAGTTTTAAATCGCTTTTTGTTTAGCCCATTTATTGTGTTATAGAATAGGGAAAGAGTGTGATTCTGAGGGAAGTTTGATATTATAATTAAATTGTGATCATAACACAAATAATAAAAAAAAGACATTAAACACGGGTCAGGGTTATAGTTCTCTTCTAATTTTCCATATTTAATAGCTAGCTCATAACTGTTTCGTCTCAAGGTAGTATATAGATAGTAGAAAATGAACTTGAATCATCTTATAAACTGTTGTTGTGACACAACTGAATTCCTTGTGTTTTCTGAATATAACTTAACAACTAATTGTAAAGTTACATACAGATATTAGAATATAAACAAACCTTGTGGTCTAATAAATAGCAGCTATGATAGATCTAAACTGTCTTCTTTATGATTCAACACACTGATATAGTTGTGTTAAGATAGTCATCTGTATAAACAATATCTGTAAAGATGTGTTTTCAAAACAAACACCAAGGACCTTTATGAGATTTTTAGAATGGTACATAATACAGTTTCTCAAGTGTTGTCCCAGTTATTACTGGAATAAAGATCTTCATGTAGATGCAAAGTAAAATTGTCAACCTGGTATGTGGTGAAGTAAAATGGTAAGCAGACAATACAGGAGAGAACAGTTAGTATTATGTACAATAATTTAGGTATAGTTGACTGGTATGCTGTAACATAATGAAGGGAACTAATAATACATTGTGTTGTAATAATCCAAAAAATGGCCAGATGATTGTTACTATACCACAACTGCTGCAACCTAATGGCAAACACTAGAAAAACACAGTACTATGACAAGGAAATAAAAATGGTAATGTGATTGTTACCCTGCTAATATGGTGTACTCTAATATAGTGGGAGATGCTAAAAACAAACAAACAAATGGTACCACAACCATGAAAAAGTGGCTAAATGGTTCTCACTGTGCTGTACCTTGATGTTGCTATAAGGTGACTGTTTTGTGGCACTAAATAATTTGACAAAGTTGTTTACCAAACTAATGGAGAAGAGCATATGATGTTACTACTATAGAATAATTCAGTTTGTTTGTTACATATACAAAACAAATATGTCTGTAGTAATATTACACAGTAGTATAATTTGTATAAACTGACTTTTCATCCTCTACTTACATCAGACACTTAGAGCTGGCAGCTGGTTTTTACTCAATATTAAACACATTTACGTGCTTCATATCTGAAAGCCAGTGTTCAGTTTATTTTGAAATAAATCTCACATCTCATGCTTGTAAGAAATGTTTAGTCTAGGATAGTCTACAAATGGGAAAAGAACTTTTAAAGATTTTTAAAAATGGGAATAATGTTTGACATGTTTCTCTAATAATTTGACACTGAAAGAAGTTAGTTGTGCTTAACTTTTATGAAACATTTAAAATTGTGCGTTTTACTTGTCATATAAGTATGCTACTGGTTGAATTGTAATTGACTAATTAGATAAAATAATTATCAGCTATGTTGTACTGTACATTTTAGGCTCATAATGAATGATACATCATCAGGTTATTATGGGGTATAATTTTCAACAGTTTTTTGTACTTTACATTAAATAAACCCCACTATCTGGTAGATGGTGTAGTTAAATACTTTTCCTTTGCAAAGAGGTTTTAGTGGAATAGTCCATTTCAGTTAATAATAAGGTAATATAATTTACTTTGTTTGTGTGAATAATACATACTTCATGAAAAATATGTTAAGATCCATTTTTTTTCATAATTACAGTCATTAAGTGTTGCTTTTTTTAATATCATTCATGCTTTTTCATTTATAAATTTGACTGCTCATTAAGGGTTCTTTTTTTTTGTCTCTTACACTATACTGTTTCTGCTTCTGTTTGTTTAATTTATTTGTTACATGAAATAGAAATACCAATTTTGAAGGTCCCAAACTTGTAGATGTTTACAGCACTAGAACTACTAGTAACATTTGTTAATGAAGAAGAATTTTTGTAACATTACTCCTGTTACTGATTGTAAACAGAAGGCTTAGTACTCGTGATTTGCATATTATTTTATGTTAGTACAAATACAATACTACATCATGTAGTTGTTGTTTTTTAATTCATGGAATACCTATCATGTATCATATCAGATACTGAAGAGATTCAGACAAATAAAAGGGTACAGAACAATATAAAATTCTAGCAAAAGATAGCCATGTTTAGATAGTGAGTAAAAACTTTCATGTTTTGTTTTTGTTTTTTTGTTGTGAAAAAAAGTCAGAGTGGCCTTTAACTAATATAAAACAATTTGTTTATGATAGTGCAAGTTCCCTTGCACAGGCCTTCAACAGTTACAAAGATTAGTGATAAGGGTTAAAATTTTCTGTGACCATCAGTTGTCTTAAGGGTTCAAAATATTTGTAAGCTAATAACCATCATGAAGGGTGGAAATTTCTGTAAGGTATCAGCCCTGTGTTTCTTAAATGTTTTCATAAAACTCGTAGTTGTTTAAAATCCATTTTGTCAGGTAACTTCAGTGTTCACATCATGATTCAATCTGCTTACTCTTGAATGTTCACCATTTAGTTGTTTCTTGTCCCAGCCTTTTGTATTACTTTGTTTTGATCATAGGCAATTTTTTTTCAGAATTGTATGTTACTGTGGACATGAATAATTAGTGTAAATATGTGTATATTGCTTTGATGTTTTGAACTATGAAGTGCCTCTTTATGTTTAGTTTTACACTTCTGGAAACAGCTAAAACCATTTAACTCAATTGGGATTTTAACACTCGTTAAAAGGTTATAAAATTTGATAATATTGTCATGCTTTTGCTTTTGTGTTAATGATAAATATTGATCAGAGAAACTAACTTTAAAACATAATATTTATATTTCAAATAAAACAAGTCAGAACTATTTTTGTGTGTGTGTGTGTTTGGAAAATATTTTATTAATCATTATAAACTTATAACTGCTACAAAGAAACTGTATAACATACTTATTTTTCTGGTTGTGTTAGATGTTGATATTTTTCAGTTTGAAGAAATAAAGTTTTGTGGAATGTTTTTTTGTTTTGTAACTAAGAAAGATATTTATCTGCACAGTACGTTGTAATTTTTTTTGTTTGTGGGGTACATTTTTATTTCCACAGAATAGTTTATTGTAACTATCTGTCCATACCTTTATTGCTGAGTTTTTGGGAGATAGTTTTTAAGTGCCTTTTGTGTGCAAACCAAACAATTTCCATAAAATCATTTTATAAATTTTTCGTAAATTTATCCTATTTAATAATACCATTTTTTTGCTTGAGTTGTATATAGAGCTATATTTATATGTTTATGTACACAGTATATTTATTATTTGTTTTGGTTTCTGAAAATATTGGATGGATGAATGGATAGAATACATTAAAAGTTAATTGTATACTTAGTGTTGTTTTGTTAGCTGGTGTTTATTTTTAATGTTTTAAACAGTAATTTGTTTGTATTTACCAGTACTATATTATATGAAACTATATTGTTTTATCCAATAACAAACAAGCATACTTCAATAAGATGTTTTTCTGTTGTCAAATATATCAATCCAAACAGTTATGACAAGTTGAGCAGAATGTGTATTTACTGGGATTCATTGAGTGTTTTCATTCTGCTTTGACTCCTTTTCATTTTGTATGCAAAAATGGAAGAATCGTTAAATGTTATGTTCATATTTCAACAGCAATGTTTGTTACTTTAAAATTCTTATCGTAAGTCCACAAGAAATGGCTGAAGCTCACAACTAAAATTCAAAGTATTCAAAATTATCATTCCTATTTTAAAATTTAATAATTAACTACTTAAGGAAATACAATCATGTAGTTTTCTTTCTTGTAACACAACTCATCAGATTTTATTGACATGTTGATAGACTTCTACATGTGCACCATTAGTGGCTCTCAGCAGGTTTAACTGATGTTTAATTTCAGTCAATGTTTGCTGCAACATCTCAATATCAGCAGCTCTGACATTTGTTATACTGGTCTTTAGCTCCGAGATGTTTGCTGTAGATGATACATGATGTCCTCAGCAAACCACCTTACATTTTTTGTTTGTAGCTATGTTGCACCACAGTTACTGACTTGGTCTATACAAGCTAACCAATGTATTTGTATATTACAAAAAAAAACAACCTTTTCACTGATATAGGATTGTAATCCAATGTTGAAGAACCTTGTTTTTTTGGTTGTTGTTGAATATGCAGTTTTGAAAGAAAGTTGTAGTTATAATAATTTTTTTTAACAAGATATCGATGATGACTCAAGGTTGACTGTGTTTTGCTTTTAATCCCAGGACTCCATAGATTGAGCTGGTTTTAGCAACTCTTTATACTTTCAGTCATTATAAAATCTGCATGCCTATCTAAGTACCCCAACTTTGCAATGCCTTCGTATATCACTGGATTGAATTGTTATTTTATTTAATAGAGAAATCTATATTATCCTAATTAAATGTCATTTTTGTGTCAGGATTAAAATGATGATAAAATCAAAGGATTTCGTTTTCAATGTTTACATATGTATTATAACTTCATCTTTATTTCAGTTCTTCATTAATGACATAGGAAAATCATTTTTTTAACTATATTATAACAGTAATGGTATATTATTAAAAATATTTGGAAGCTAATTTGAATAGAATAAAGGGAGAATTGATTATTTGTTAAATCATGATTTTTCCAAGTCTTTAATTTATGAAGTTACGTTTAAATGAACAGTTGTATATTTCTGCACAATAATCTTACTTGTTTTGTATGTACTACATATGTAAAAATAGCCCCTTGTTAAATAAATTTGGTACGAATTCACAGAACATATGCTTTTCTTGTTAATATTAAGTAGTTATAAACAATGCACCACAAATCTAGTGGAAGCAACTGTGATAATCTGAAATTTAATTATAACACACACACTCTGATCTGTGCAAAACTATTGGTGCTGGATTTAGTTTTCTGAAAGACGTGTGTAGCTACTTTTCAAAATTAATTTACAGCGGGAAAAACATACGCACAAGAAATGATGAAAAGCTTTGAGAACGTTACAAAGCTGCAGGAAACTTTCACAACACGTTTTGACTATTACAAAACAATCTGTGTGTAGCCTACCAAGCAGAAAATGGAAACGAGAATGCAGAGATGTCTGTGCTTCGTTTTATGTTTGCTTGGTGGTTCTCTGTGCACAAGGTAAAATAAAATGCAATGCAATTATTCCATGAAACAGTAAATGAGTTCCTTAAACAGAAACTCTACAAGAAGTGATGCTTTAAGCTTAGTTTGTCATGTGACTCAATGTGTTACAATTTAGAATGTTTATAAATATAATGTAGTGAAATGTAAATTACAGGAATGTTAGGTATATAACATTTGCATACTTCAACACTCTTGTCCCCTTATTTTAGGCTTGTTTTCAAGACAACTTTAATTTACATTTATCCCCAATTAACATGTTACAATGCAGCCCATGAAACAAGATTCGCATATGATGTTCTCATGAAACTAAAAATAATTGTCATAGAAAATAAAACCCTTGTTCAACTTAAATACAATAAAAGACGTTAAAACTTGCAATAAGTAACATATAAGGAAAAACAAATGTTTACAATGCTATAAAAGTGGAAATTCCTTCTAATACAAGAAGTTTAGATTAAATGTAACATGTTGAAATCGCAATAGAAACAACAAATTTGAAAAGAAACGTGAAAATGACTGTAAACATCAATGTATGAAATAACACCGCAATGTTGATTGTGCGTTTACCAAGAGTGAAATAGAAGCAATCAACAAATTAAAACTTAAAGCTAAACAGTTAATAATACAGCAATATATATTGTATAACAGAATTAAACTCAATGATTGAACTTCGACAACAATATTAATATTGTAAATACATAAAACATTTAACAAAAAAAGGAACTTATTTTAAAATACAAGAATTTAACCATGTGTATTATGTACATATGCATAGATATTGATGAAAAAAGGCAGTGAAAAATAATAATTTTAAAAGTAGAATTGCTTATTTATATTATTTACATGTGAAAAACAACGAACGTTAACTCATAAACGATTAAAGACTTATAAACTTGCAAGGCGCGTTAAAAAAGCTGAACAACAGTATGTGTGTGTGTGTGTGTACATATAAGTAAATCCATGGAAAAATAAAAGAAATCAAACATAAAAAGCATACATATACATAAAGTGCTTAAATTAAGTGTTGGTTGGAAGGAAGCAGGATGTGAGTGAAGCACTTGAATTTGAAAAAAAAAAAAAACGTAAACCATTCGTGTGTAATTTTAGATTACATGTGACTGAAATAGTCATTCTGAATTTTTATAGTTTATTAACTAAATATGTAATAATCACACAATCTCACATTTTCTTATTGTAGAAGCAGAACAAAAAGTGTATTATAGCTGTGATTGTTTCACAATTTTGGTGTGGAATGTTTAAAAACGAGTGGTGTTTAATTAGGAGGTTTCGCAGGTTACACAAAGGAAATTTGAAAATTTTTAGATTATAAAATGTATTTTTAACTTTAATACTTTGGTCTACTTTCATCATTTTTATAGTCATGATCAAGTTCACAGTGTAGATCGTTTTTTTTTTTTTGTCAATTTTTAAAAAGTAATTTAGAGAACTATGCAAGAGTTTGTTGGCTGTGGTTTGTATATTGGTACATAAATTTTCACAATGTACCACAAGAGACTTTGTGTGCTGCAGTAATTATTAAGTTTTGTGTTGATTGTATTTTATTTATGTGTTTCAGTCCTATGCTTAACCATACTGGAAATGCATATTCGATAGTATATATGTTTTGTAGATTTTTATTATGTTGTCTGGTGAGGTTCCTTGGTTTTTGCCGGTTAGATTATTTGCATAACTTGTGCGTCTCTAGTTTTTTTTTAAATATGTTATTTGCATGTTTCATCCATGTTAATTTCGTATTGAAGTTTAAATCTAACAGGTTTGTTGTGGTCTGGAGAAGTGTTTCGCTCGTGTGTAATTTGGAAGGATCTCTTTTATGTTTTGTTTGTGAATGTAACTAATTGATTTTTGGTAAGTTTGGTTTAACACAATATTTCTGACAGTATTCTTCAATATTATCTAACAACAGTTGTAGATTTGTCGCTGTTACGGATGGGGTGGGAGCACTTTTTCAGACCACAACATCGGCCGCGTATTGTGATGCATACTCCACGTTTGGGTGTTTTAAGGGCATATTGATGAACAGAATAGGGCTAATTACCCCTTCTTGGGGGACACCAACCTCTGGAATAAAGGAGAAGGTTCCCCTGATGAAATAATAATCAGTGATATAGAGAAAACACACTTGTAGAGAAATATATGTTAAAACGGCATCGTTAGGTTCACAAAGGATGACTAAAGGTCGAAACGTTGTTCGCTCCTCTACGTAAAATATATTCTCAACCCAAACGAGCCGTTTTTTACATATATAAGGTTCCCCTGACATTCATTTTCCAACTTCTCTTTTCCAGGACTCCTCGGTGTGGATTCCTGTACGTGGTGAGGGGACCTCCCAGGGAAGGTTCTGTTCTGTCTGGATACCTTCTCTGGGACCTAAACATCCACCCACGTGTTTGCCTGCGTGGCGACCCGAGAAAGGGAGAAGAGGATCCTGGTGGTTGAGGGGTCCAACCCTAACACACTACTTTGGCCTGTAGACGGGCGGCCTTTGGGTGGCCCTCCTTGGGTCAATCGGCTGGTCCACTTGGGCTAGAGTCAACCAAGTACCAGTGTTGGAAGTTCTCAACGGGTGTTGTGGACATTGTGCCTGATGCTGGTGTTTGGGTATAGTGCTCCACATTGTAGTGCGTCCCCTCGTAGGGCTCTATGGTGTGTGGGGTCAGTGGGTACCAAAATTTTTCTTTTTTCTTCTGGATCCTCTTTCAAAAAATTTATATAAAATAGCGACCACGTCATGAAGACTCTGAGCAGAACTCTTCAACATCTGTAACACACGTACCTCATTTTCTGATATTACATTCTCTTTCAGAAAACCTTTAGGGCAATTGTCCCCTTTTATTCAGAAGGGACTAAAGGGTCTTGCTGGCTCTCCAAAGTCAGTAAAGAAGTTTCGATCTGGAGATATATTAGTTGAAACATCCACAACCCACCACAGTAAACTCCTCTTGAATTCAACAGCAATTGGGGATATACCTATTGAGGTTACCCCTCATGCTACCTTGAATTCATCACGAGGAGTTATTGTTGAGAGGGATTTGAAGAACATCCCCGAGTCAGAGATTCTCACTGGTCTCTCCACTCAAGGAGTTTCTGCAGTGAGGCGCATTTCCACTCGCAAAGATGGAGTTACACTGCCAACAAATACCTTCGCTTTGACATTTACATCATCACGTGCACCTGCCACAATCAAGGCAGGTTATCTAATTTTCAGAGTACGGCCATACATTCCAAACCCTCTCCGACGTGTTAGAGGTTCGGCCACTCAAAGACATCATATCGTGGTTCCCTGACATGTGCTCGTTGTGGTGGCAAGGACCACGATGCCTATAAAGGTGACATGGACCCACATTGCGTCAACTGCAATGGTTCTCACCCTTCCTATTGTCGTTCTTGCCCAAAATGGTTGGAGGAGAAAGAGGTGCAGCGTTTGAAAACGACTCATAACATTAGTTATCCTGAGTCTCGGAAATTGCTGCCCGCCACTCCATCTCGGACATATGCTGCTGCACTTCGTTCCACAACTACAGTGGGAGTGCAGACAGATATCTCTGTGCCTCCAAGAGAATCGTTTTCAGAAAAATGAAAAGCCTTTTGACCTGCATGGTTAAAAAAGGTTGATGAATCGACTTTCACACCCATCTCTGTTTCTCCCATACATTCCAACAAACTTCAAGATACATATCCTTCAGTTTCAAATACAGGCATTTCTTCTGATACATCTTTTTCTCCCACCCCAAGAGGCAAAACAATCATTCGTTCGCCCAATTCACCTGCACGTAAATAAAATGGCCACCTTGATACAATGGAACTGTCGAGGTTTTCGTTCTAATCTGGATGATATCAAAACACTGATTGCTTCCTACAATCCTGTATGTCTTTCTTTACAAGAAACATTTCTAAAACCTGCTGATACAGTCACCATTCGGCAGTTTTCTCTGTACAGAAATGACAGGCTGTGTGATGGACTAGTACATGGAGAGGTGGCATTATTGGTTGACTAGCATGTGTCCACCCTGTCTTTGTCACTCAACACACCCTTGGAGGCCGCAGCCATCCGTGTTTCCTTGGGCCATACCATCACTGTTTGTTCTCTCTACCAGTTCCCTGGAGAAACATGTGAGTCAATCAGACCTTGATGCTCTCGTTGAACAGTTGCCGTCTCCCTTTATACTCCTGGGGGGACTTTAATAAACATCATCCCTCTGGGAAAGTGCTGTTATTGATGGGAGGGGTCGCTCTGTAGAGCGTATGCTCTCTGATCACAATCTTTCTCTTTTCAATACTGGTTCTTCCACTTAATTTCATGCACCTAGTCAGTTATTTACCGCTATTGATCTCTCAATTTGCTCCCCTTCATTATTCTCCCATTTTTCATGGAGGGTTGACAATAATCCACTAGGCAGTAATAATTTTCCTATACTTTTGAGAGAGACTGGCCGAGGCCGATGCCACCCTACCCACGTGCCCCGGTGGAAGCTGGATCAGGCAGACTGGTCCACTTTCACTGCTCTCGCAGAACTTGATCATGCCATCGTGAATCAGCCATAAATAGACGACTGTGTGGCAGCGGTAACTGGCTGTATTATACAAGCAGCTGCTCAGTGTATTCATAAAACCTCGACACGTTTTCCACAATATCCTCGTCCGTGGTGGAATCCTGCTTGCCACAAAGCACGGAAGGCTCATAAACGAGCCTGGGGTACTTTTCATAGATATTCCACACTTTCGAACCGCATCGCTTTTCAACGGGCCCGTGCACATGCTAGGTGGGTAAGACGTCAAAGCCAGAAGGAATCTTGGATTAAGTTCACAACTAGCATATCTTTTACCACCAGTTCCAAGGTCATATGGGACAGGATTCGAAAGGTCAGTGGGCACTACAATTCTGTCCCCCTCTCGATTTCACTTTCTGATGGTCAGGAGGTGGCTGATGTCCGGAGCATTGCTCTAGGTGAAATCTTTTGCCGGGTATCTAGCACTAGCACTTCTGCTTGTTCCTCCACCTTCTTGGCCATCAAGACTCGGGCAGAGCGTTCACTTCTTTCCTTTCGAACTGACTGTCTTTTTGACTATAATTGTCCCTTTACACTGATGGAACTGAAAATGGCCCTTCATCAGTCTGGCAGTACATCTGTTGGACCTGATGATGTACACTATGACATGCTGCACCATCTATCTCCTGCTTCTCTTGATGTCCTTCCAATTGTCTTTAACCAGATCTGGTAGGAGAATGTTTTTCCTGATGCCTGGCGCCAGGCTATTATTTTACCTTTTTCTAAGCCAGGGATAGATCCCAAGATACCTTCAAACTACCGTCCAATTGCTTTGACGAGCTGTCTCTGTGAGACCTTAGAAAGGATAGTTAATGCTCGTCTTGTTTGGTTTCTCGAATCAAACAACCTCCTCTCGCCCACCCAGTGTGGGTTCCGACGACAGCACTCCACCACAGACCACCTAATTCGTGTTGAAACATCAATCAGAGAAGCCTTTCTCAAACGCCAACATATTGTATCAATATTCTGTGACATTGAGAAGGCTTATGGCACAACATGGAGGTATGGCGTTTTGCGAGACCTCCATACATATGGGTTACGTGGCTATTTACCCATGTTTATTAAAAAAATTTTAGTGGACAGAAGATTCCAAGTTGTGTGGGTTCGACACTCTCCCGTTTTTTTGTACAGGAACTTGGAGTCCCTCAGGGCTGTGTTTTGAGTGCCATAATTTTCAGTATAAAGATAAATGCCATCACTGAACAACTTCCTCTCACTATTGCGAATGGGTTGTATGTTGACGACTTTCACATCTCATGTCAGTCGTCGAACATGAGATATATTGAGCGGCAACTACAAACTGCCCTCAATAGTGTACTGAAGTGGACTATGGCGAATGGTTTTAATTTCTCTCTCTCTAAAACCGTTTCCATGCACTTTTGCCGCCAACGGGGAATTCACCCTGATCCTGAACTTCATATCGGTGAAGTTTCGCTGCCAGTGGTTCCTGAGACCAAATTCTTAGGGCTTATCTTTGACTGTAAGCTAACCTTTATGCCACACTTAAAGCAGCTGCGGGTCAAATGCACAAGAGCACTGAACATCCTCCGTGTCCTCTCTACTACCAGTTGGGGAGCAGATTGATGTTCTATGTTAAAGGTATATCGTGTTTTATTCGATCAAAACTCGACTATGGATCAATGGTCTATGGCTCTGCCAGACCCTCGGCCTTAAAGATGCTGGTCCCCATTCATCACCAAGGACTTCGACTCTGCACTGAGGCTTTCTGCACCTCTCCAGTTCAAAGCTTATATGTTGAATCTCATGAACCTTCTCTGCATCTTCGCCGTTTGCAACTATCTTTACTATATTATTCAAAACTTCGTTCCTTACCAAAGCATCCCACCTGGGGATGTGTTTTCCTTTCTCAGTGGGCCGTACTTTTTCAGAACAGACGATCTGCCATTGCTCCGTTTGGCCTTCGCATCCAGGCGCAATTAGATGAATTGGGTCTGTCCTTGAATAACATTGCAGATTTCACGGGTCAGCCCATCCCACCATGGCTTATTACAGTCCCCAAATGTGACCTTTCTTTCAGTCATCTGAAAAAAAGCAGATACTCCAGATTGGAAGTACCATCTTTTATTTTATGAACATCTTTCAAACAATCATTCCGTTCCCATTTATACATATGCTTCCAAATCAGGTAATTCAGTGGGCTCTGCTATAGTTTGCTGCGGTTCGGCGGTTGTGAGCAAAATCCCCTCTACAGCTTCTGTGTTCACTGCTGAACTGTATGCCATAATCTCTTGCCCTGGATCATATTGAAGTTGACCAGTACTCCAACTGCACTATTTATACTGACTCGCTTAGTTCTATACTGGCCCTGGAATCGCTACACGTTGGCTCACATCCTGTTCTCGCTGATATTCAAAACCGACTGGCCCATTTCTCATTAGCAGCTACTTCAATCCAGTTTTTCTGGATACCAGACCATGTTGGTATTCGTGGGAATGAGCTTGCAGACACGGCAGCTAAATCTATCTGCTCCGGCACTATCACCACTGTGCCTATTCCGTATATGGACTATGGTCTTGTATTCAAGGCTCGGCTCCGTACCAGCTGGCAGTCCACTTGGAGTGAACAACGCGACAACAAGCTTTTTCAAATGAAACCTTATATTGGGCTTTGGCCATCTAGCTTCCGTAAGGTTCGGAAAGAGGAAGTTGTTCTGACTAGACTATGCATTGTTCAAAGTTTTTTAACTCATCGTTTTCTTTTATCTGGAACTGATGCACTAATGTGTAGTTTGTGTAACACTCAAATCACTATCAGCCACATTTTACTTTCTTGCCATCGTTACACTTCTCAACGACGGCAATATTTTAAACATGTTTTTTTCCCAGGGTGTATCTGTAACATTGGACAATGTTATTGGTTAGGGTGACACTGTCCACCTTGATGAAGTTTTTCGTTTTTTAATGGCCATTAATCTTTTTAATCTCATTTAAGTGTTGCATATTTATTTATTACACCTTTTTAATTGTGGCTCCTTTTTTACAGTTTCATTCTCTCCAGTTCAATTTGACATTGGAAAATGACCAGAACATTAAATAACTCGACACCAGGACTGGAAGGGCCAACTTCAGGTGACAAACGCTGCTGTTTGAACTATCCGTTTGTCGTCCTGGCGAGTTGTTATTCCACTTTTGCTGCATGTTTTTAAACTTTTATTACTTTACCCTTTGGTACTGGCCATAATGACACATAACCCGGAACCAGGACTGAAAAGGCCAACTTCAGGTGACTGACGGTGGTTTTTGAACTTACCTGTTAGTCTTCCTGTCGGGTTATGATCATTACCAATGTGCTTGAGTAAGTACTTTACAATTTATTTTACTCTGCTTTCTCTCTTACCATTGTAAACTAGGACCTCCAACTAGTCCTGAATAATTTTGAATAATTCTGCCACACATATGGAATAAAAATAAATATTCCAACAACCCAAGTAATATTATTCAGCAGATTAAATAAACTGAAAAAAGAATTAAAAGATCCACCAAAGTTATACATGAATGGATCACTTACAGACTGCTACTTCTGCTAAATTTTTAGGATTAACTTATGATACCAAATTAACGTGGATACAGCACACAAACAATATCCTGATCAGAATCTGGAAAAGAGCAAATTATGGAAGTCTTTCAGGTAAAAATCAAGGTACATTACCTGATAATATAATAAACATTTACAAAACATACATTAGACCTATAATAGAATACACATCTCCTGCCTAGATAATCATAACAAAAACAATTACAGAAAGTACAAAAAATACAAAATTCAATCTCAAGTTCAGCCTATAAAGTACCACGCACAAGTACTTCATGCACAAGTATGCAAACGTTGAGCCAATATGTGAAAGACTCTTGCATCATGCACTAAACTATTTTAATAAAAATTGGCATAAAAATGTTTTAATGTGTGATCTCGACAGATACTACGTACATGATGAACATAGTCCTAAGTACCTCTCTCCTATAAATATATATTTAAGAAATATAAATCAAGCTGGCTTCCATACACTAGACGCTTAAAACTAGTTTTATTTTTTATGCTTTTTATTTATTATTTTTTTCTCTTCTTTCCTTTCTTCTTTTTCTTTATTATTTTAATTTTTCCTTTAAATATATATGAAAAAAGGGAATATATATATATATAAGTGAAAAAAACGAGTAGAAATATAAATAAAAATGGAATAGAAGTAAAAAAAGTGGATAAAGGAAGAAAAAAAGGGCAACACAAGACATGGACATTGCCTTAAAAAAGGTTGGAGTATTGTGGAATACTCTGGCCCAAAATCTACAACAACAACAAATTCCTACAAGTAGCCGACATGAAAACTAGAAATGGAGGAAGAGGTCCTGTGCACCTAACCGTCCTGGGTATTTAAACATTAAACATACCCAAATACCCACAAAGAAGAAGCGAGTAAGTTCTGCGAGAAATTAAATATTTTGTTATTAATAAATATCTTGTTTCCTATTTCTCACTATTTATGAAATATTATTAATCTTTATATAATTTGATATTGTTTGGCATAATTACAAATAATTTGTGCAACATAAGGGTTGTTTTTTTAAAAGAATTCCTTATTATCGGATACGCTGAGTAAAATTATTGTCACAACATCTTTATAAGTTAACTTGGTGAAACATTACGTGATATTATGTCTGTTTGTTTGTTTTTGGAATTTCACACAAAGCAACTCGAGGGCTATCTGTGCTAGCCGTCCCTAATTTAGCAGTGTAAGACTAGAGGGAAGGCAGCTAGTCATCACCACCCACCGCCAACTCTTGGGCTACTTTTTCACCAACGAAAAGTGGGATTGACAGTAACATTATAACGCCCCCACGGCTGGGAGGGCGAGCATGTTTGGCGCGACTCGGGCGCGAGATATTATGTCACTTTGACGTTTTGTATAACGGAGTGTTAAGATTTTGTATTACTTTTAAATCCGACTCTTATTTCAAATAATTTTAGTAAATAATTTCGATTTATTGACACGAGTGAAGAACACTGAGGAAACCGCTACACATTTTTTTAATCGCTGACGAATGTTGAAAAATATCCTGAAACCCAGAGTTCTTCATACATTGAGAGGATCACGTCCGTGAAAGAAGTGTAATAATTTCAAGAATACCACGTAGAAAAATTCAACTTGTTCTGGATTCATGTTTACCACGTCCAGTACGTGTAAAACAGTGACAAAAAAAAAGTCATCAAACCACTTGAGAGACAGCTTTCACCTGCCCCACCCTTCACCAGGAGTTGCTCTTCTCCTTGATACCCTTTGAACGTCATCATATCGCGCTTTGTATCAAAAAATCAGCACCAAGCTACAGCAAAGTATATTTTCTTTAGATTCTATTGTCATATACTGGACATTAGGTGTCTTTTTAGTTATTTTTGAACAGACAGTTTGGTACATCTTGAATTTGACAATATTCTAGAACACTCAAGGTTTTCTATCGCTCGAAGAGCATCTACCACTTTCCTCAATATCAGTCGCATTTAAAAGATTTTGTTTTGTAATAAGCACAAAGCTACACAATAGGATATCTGTGCTCTGCCCACCACGGGTATCGAAACCCGGGTTTTAGCGTTGTAAGTCTGCAGACATGCCGCTGACCCACCGGAGGCGCATTTAAAAGAAGTGTTTTATTTCTTCTCGTCGAACTGCCTCCAGCGATGTACATAACACCGTTTTACATTGCAAAATCGGTATCCAAGAGAGTTCATTACCGTAAGTTCAATATTCCCTTTCATGAGTGAGATTTCTTTTACCATCTTTGAGAACAAACAATTTTTGATGATTCTGCTATACTATGATGATGTCTAACCTCCCAGTTGTCAAATTGTCAGCAGCTTTGTTATTTTTTGTTTATTAAAACAAATATCAGTTACCTTACCAAAATGCCATAGATAGAAAGTAGTCCAGTTAACTAATGTAGTGACACTCCAGTTAATCATGAAAAAAACTTGCACATTCTGAAATTGAGCAAAAATTCCGTAGCAACTGTGAATATATTAAATTACAGAAAACTGCGTGCGAAGAATAAAATATGTGAAAACTAAACCGTGAACTAGAAGTTACACAATAAAACCTAAAAACGTCTCAGAAATATATTATTTCGTCATTCAAGAAAAGAAGAGCTAATATTAATGCTCCAACAATCGCCATGTTTCAACATTAGGAAATAACCAGTGATTTTTTTCTTCTAAATTTCAAATTAGAAAATTCGCCCCCAGACCATTTCTGTTTAGCAATTAACCTTTCAAATTAATGTAATTATGTATTACCAACAAACTGAAACAATAATATTTGGATGTTTGTTTTGAATTTCGCGTAAAGCTTTTCGAGGGATATCTGCGCTAGCCGTCCCTAATTTAGTAGTGTAAGACCAGAGGGAAGACAGCTAGTTATCATCACTCATCGCCAACTCTTGGGCTATTCTTTTATCAATGAATAGTGGGATTGACCGTCACATTATAACGCCCCACGGCTAAAAGGGGCGAGCATGTTTGGCGCGACGGGGATACCAGCCTGCGTCCCTCAGATTACGAATCGCACGCCTTAATCCACCTGGTCATGCCGGGCTAATGTTCGGATCATAAATTGTCAGTCTACAATTTTATATGTGACGAAACGACCAACGACGCTCTCTCCCATCCCGAAAGATAACTACAGCCCACTTTACAGCGATTAATCGTATAATTCCATAAAATCCACTTCAATTAGACGAAAATTATAAATTAGAATTTCTATATTTATATTATGTACTCACTAGCCGTAGAGCCCTAAAGGAGAACTCACATCAAGTGAATAAGTGTTTGTAAAATAGCAATACTTTTCAGTGGAGCTAACAACTGCAAGATACAGTAAGAAAGAGGTTTAAGAGGGAAAGTTAATTTTAGATCCAGCGAATTTATATAGATTCTTATACAGCTGAAGAGATTTGTTATTTATTCTTAACATTAATAAGATAGAATACATAATTTACTATTTTTTTATTTACTTACTTTCATTAACATTGTTCACCCATTTCAGAATTTTCGCGTAACAATGCATTAGGGAATATATATTTTTAACAAAGGTACAAATGCTTTCTGCCATCATCCCCAATTTAGAACTATTGGTTTGGTTTGTCTTGAATTTCGAGATAAACTATACGAGGACTATCTGTGCTAGCCGTCCCTAATTTAGCAGTGTAAGACTAGAGGGAAGGCAGCTAGTCATCACCACCCACCGCCAACTCTTGGGCTACTCTTTTACCAACGAATAGTGGGATTGACCGTTACATTATAACGTTCCCACGGCTGGGAGGGCGAGCGTGTTTTGGCGCGACTCGGGCGCAAACCCGCGACCCTCAGATTACGAATCGCACGTGTTAACGCGCTAGGCCATGCCAGGTCCCGGAGGGATAGGAAATGTACATTATCTAATATACATCACTACTACAAACTGCACACTTCTAATTAATTTATATGACGAAATCCGTGTAATAATTTCCTAATCTTTGTTCTTGCGGGTCCACCTGATCTGCTTTCATTGATGTTTGTGAAACATCGAACTGATTACACAAACCACATTCTTTTTATGTTAGCTCTCATTTATCACAAAAACGTGCCCTGTATGCGTTATAAAAGTTACCAAATATTTCTATTCGATTAGAGTAGCTAAAGAGTTGGCGGTGAGTACTGTTAAATAACTGCCTTTCCTGTAGTTACAGATCAAAGATGGTTAACACTTTACGTGAGGAAACAAATTATATAAAAGTATCACAATTCATATAATTACGCTCTCCAGTGGCTCAGCGGTATGTCTGCGGAATTACAACGCTAAAAACCGGGTTTTGATACCTCTAGTTAGCAGAGCACAGAGAGTTCATTGTGTAGCTTTGGGCTTAATTCAAAACAAATAAACAAACAAAATATATTGGTGTTGGGACAGAAAAATGTTTTTATCAATCTTGTTAGCAAATATCATAAATTTGATACATATCAATATTTAATTAGCTACTTATTTTCAAGAGAATTTCCGAATATTTAATATATTTATATATAAATATGTATATTTTAACAAAACCATGTTGTAGAGTTCGCAGTTGAAATCTTAATTTCAATGAAAGTTTCTCACTAATTTCTCAAGTATCATTTAATGGTCTATAACAGATTCTCGCTAAGTTTTTTTTCGCTTTATAATGATATATAAAAATCCTGATTTATTCAATCTCCTTGGTATTGTCTTTGATATCCTTAATCTCTACAGGATCTAAATCAGATATTACACATAATGCCACCCCTCCCCCTCTTTTGTACTCTATTTCGATTAAATAGCCTGTAACCCTATATTTCAAAGATTTTGTGTCATGAAAACCATTTTTCAGTTGTCTCGTATCAAATTTCTCTATTCCAACCATGCACTTTCCTGAAGTCATCAATTTTATTTGTTATACATCTACCATTGTAACTGCTTCTACACTCATTTCCTATGCTAAGCTTTTCTCTGCCTCTATTTTTACACCTAGTATATATGCAAGGCAAAAACGTTATAACTGCTGACCCCTTTATATCGCCTGTTCTGCCAGTTGTGTCCCTCATCTGTTCTCTCGGGTAGCATAAGCTGATTCTTTTCTCCCTATTTACCTACGTGTTGTCAATGAATCACGATAACCTTTTTTATCATCCACACACTTCTCTGAATTTTTTTGTTTCCCTTCCCTCCAAATGACAGCCAGGTAGTTAAGGCACTCGACTCGTGAGCTGAGGGTCGCGGGTTCGAATCTCAGTCACATCTAACAACTCGCTCTTTCAGCCGTGGGGGTGTTATAATATGATGGTCAATACCACTATTCGTCTTAACACACTTGGCCATGCCGGGCCTGAAAGTTGAATGAATAAATCAATACATATCAAGATGGAATTAAATACTGGAACCATTTCTGAACGCGTCTTTTAAAGTATTCATCTTATTTTACAACTAGATATATGCGTTCCTCAGATTTTTATTGCTAGAATTAATGTTTTAAAGTTCTGTTGTTATAGCACTACTGTGGCTTTGTAACTGTAAGATATGGTTTCAGTATAACTGTTCTAGCTGAATCAAACCCCAAAATATGTCCATACATACCGACATATTTTATGTCGTGTTCGACTTCCAAAAGCTGTCAAAAAATGATTACAATTACACTTGTAACACAATATTAGTATTAAACCTGTTAATTTGGAAACACTTTTCTCTTCCCGATATTTGACTTTTCTTGCTCATTAATATAATTTACTATTTCTATTTTACTTTTTTCTATAATATTTTAATTTTCTGCCTCGTTCTACTATTTTTATTTTACTTTTTCTTGATTTCCTTTCACTGTTTCTTCAATTTGCCACCTAGTAACTCAGCAGCATGTTTTCGGACATTTAATATAAGATTGATGGACACAGCGCGGATATCCCACTTTGTAGCTTTGTGTTTAACTACAAATCAACAAACAACTCCAGTAACACTCATGAGGTCATCTCAAAGGTTAAAGTTTAATTAATATTATATTCTAATTTCATCAAAATAATCCCAGTTCTAAACTTCATTTACATATTATATCTTTAGTTGCTTTTTGTATTACCTGTTAAAGTTATGTCACGTTCGGTTTAATTATGTATTAAAAAATCAATTTAGTTTTACATTTACTGTCTATAATTTTGAAAGTTGAAAAGTAGATATAAACTTCCTGTGTCAAACTTTAGAAAATGTTCAAATATATGTATTTGTAAACATTGACTGATATGAAATTCTGTGTAATAGTGTTTTGCGCTTATAAAGTATCTTTTCTTTTTATCCTTAATACCAATCTGCCTGACGTTCATATCAAGTCAAACATATCCTTGTTTATTACGTAATGAAGTAAAAAAACTTTTCTCTAACTACTTAAGTCATTAACTTGTCGAAACTTATACATCAGGGAGTCTAGCAGGTCATGTGAGTCATTGTTTCATAAACTGTTACCAGAAGGCAGTATCAGAAGGTTTAATTCGTGATGACGAGAAACCTACTTGAAGTAAAAACGTGTTTCAGGACAGCTGGTGTGGGTATTAACACTTTACTAATAAAGCAGAAAACAACATTTCGACATTCTTTGGTTATCTTCATGTTAACAAAGATATAATATTAGTAGGAGTTGTATTACTAGGAGCGTTTTGATAGGGGGCGTGTCAGCAAAAAGCCTCTCAAAGACCCAAACTACACTTTTCTCTCACAGTTGACAGGTGATTTTGAAAGCTGGAAGAGTGCCGACAAACCAATAACAACAACAAACCACCATTACTAAACAATCTAGAATTTTCACTGCAGAAGTGGAGAATTACAATAAATACGTACAAAATACAAGCCATATTATTTACAAAATTGTAAGAAAGGAAACCAAATTAATATTACAGTTACATGACTCTTACAGGTAACAATATCAGCAAAATTCTTAGGGATTACTTTGACTCAAAATTAAACTAGATACCACACATTAATAGCAGAAAAACCAGAATTTGGAAAATAGCGAGTTACATTAGGAATTTGAATGATCAAACAAGAAGTTTCAATAGGAAACATATTAAAGCTTAACAGAACATACATAAAACCAGCCGAAGAATATGTTTGTATAACGTGGATAAATATGTCAAAAACACACACCAACAAACTACAGCAACTACAGCATTGTATTTTAACAAAAGCATTTGCAGTTCCACGATCAACAAACTAAATATTTCTTCACAATTATTGAAACATGCCAATTCTATTAAACAGACCCCTGGATAACTTGCTTCAATATTATAAAAACATATCAATACAAATGAACTGGTAAGCAAACTAAAGAGTTACATAATACATGATGAACTTAGCCCTAAGTACCTTTCCACTCTGAACGTCACAAATACAAAACTTAAAATTCAGTACAGTGCTAGGCTAAAAGAGTCATAGATACAAACGTAGCTCTATTTTAAAAGTGTTGTATGAAAAAAATAGTATTATGCGTTTGTTTGTATATGACTGCCAGTTGGATCATAAAAAAGAGAAGCTATAAAACCATATGAATTAATATTACTCCATGAAAATGTTATGTTAATTAAAACTGCAGACAATAGACGAAATTTAATATACTGTAAGTAATACAACAAAAAAGTAACAATGCTAATTAATTACTCAAGATTTAGAAGCAGTGCAGATAAAATAACAGTTCCAGAGAAGGAGGAAGAGGTCTTCACTAAATCTGTCTCTCTCTGGTCCAAAACATGGACCGAATTCAGATGAAGAAGAAGAATTTGATAGTGAATGTAAGTTCTATGAAGTGACACCAGAGGATAGATAGTGTGTTATCTACATCTTCCTGAAAAAACTGTTTCGTGTCACCCTATGCATTTTTCAAATCGGTGGGCTGATATAAGAGGTATAAATTATAGATAAAAGTCAAACTATACCATTTCAGGTTTTATCAATACAGATATTATTTCAAAATCTTGAAAAACCAATAAAAACAATGATTATCAGAGAATCATTGGTGTGGAAAAATGACGGCTGTAAAATTTACGTTCATAGAACCAAATGATTTGTATGTTCTTCAGTTTAGGGATGTTACAGATATTTTACAAACATTAGATTTTGACACTAATAAAGGAAGCTATGAAATTTATCACTAAGCGGTCCATGATTTTGACGGTAAGTATAACACGCCACCTTATGATTACTATATGACAGCATCTTTTAAAAGTAAAATGGGACTTACAAGCTGAAAGGGGGTGTATAAACAGGGCCTAAAATCGTTCAAATATAAAATGTTCTTTTTCTGTTTTACAGGTCCAAGAGGATCTGTACAAGGTGATAATGATTTTTCCTAGTTACTGAGTTACAATTAAAGGTCCTTTTCAGACCATCGAATCTTTAAAAAAAAATGTTACGAATACACATTGTTTTATATCTGTGGTCGACTTAGTTTTCAAGTTAAATTAATGTACGGATATAAGTCGTTATAAATTCAGCAGTTTTTAACATGAAAAGAAATACAGTATTTATTCTAATATATCAAACAAGATAGATGTGTGAGCTATCCAATTTTTATGAACATTTAACTTTCGTTAAAAGTAAAGGCAGAGGAACTGCATAGTAACGCTATTAATAAAAGTGAACAAAACTGCCAATATATTCATTGAAATTAATAAAGATGACATTCTTAATTATAAGCACAATTTGAATTTTACCTAATATTTGTAAAGAAGGAGTTTCATTACGACCTATTGTTTTCGACAATTGAGTTTTCAGCCATACTTTACTGGGCTTTAGTTGAATTTTTAAAATGTTCACTGTCAATGAATCTATATAAATAAATGTGTGTCTGTTTCTTATACGTCTCCACGTTTCTTGTTCAATTAACACAAAATTTAACACAGTGATAAAGTTCTATTTGTTATTCGTCTGCAAACCATTAACTAGGTAATCAGACCAACGTCCTGCAATTCCATCTTTCACAAATGCTAATAGTTATCTTTAGTGTTTTACACTATATTATTTATACCCAATAGAAAACTAAAGTATCAAGCGATCTGGTTTGTTGTTTTCCTTATGCAGCTTTGTCTATTTTATCATTTGGTTTCAAATTTCTTCTGATGGAAATTACTAATTACATTGGAGAGCTTAGCTTAATTTCTTTAAGGAAATTATCACATAGTTAAAAAGCCAGAAAATTATCACATTTATAGGACAGTGTTTTCTGTGTATTATTATTCTCCGTTCCCAGATGTATCATTTAATTACATTAAAGCATTATTGATTGTATCAATACCTTCAGTACATTAAAAAGTGAGCTTAAGTTTCATGACAGTTGACAGCAAAAAAGAGAAGACCCAGGCGAATATCATATTTTTTGTTTTCATGAGTATGTTTTATTTATTATTTATATCAGTGAGTAAAATGTACAAAATAGTAACTTATGAGATAAGGTAAAGTAATTATTTTTAATATGGTTTGCTTGTATGCAACTCATGGGTTATTTAATTTTTGGATTTTGGTTCCAGTTTCGGATCTCTTGTGAAAACAATCTTGTGAGGGCTGTCAACGTGTTTAATTTGATTATTCTTTTTAGGTTTCTGTACAATAAGTTTATGTTCGCTTTTGCAACGTTTCAATTGACACGTAGGTGTTGATTTTGGAGCTCTACCAATAACAAATTTGTTTCGGTTTTCACTATTTTCAATAGCAATAAAAACGTTTCTCTGATGACGTTCTGGCTTACTGCCAAGTCTTACAGTAATAATTTCATCAACATTATGGAAAAGTCTAGTTGAGGGAGGCCTGATGTTGCTTGACACCTCCCTCTGGATCCAATCAACGTCTCTTCTTTCTTTCGAAGCTGGTGTTTCTGCCTGAAGATGTAAATCATAATTAGTGAGGGAACACTCATCAATCGGAAAAAAAAACTGTTTTAATAACAATAATCAGTTAATAAACATTTTAAAAATATATAATTTATTCTTTATGTAACAATCATTTTACTATAATATGAATAAAACCAAATAAGTGTTTATATGAAAATTGTATGTTGTGAAATTGGGTTAAGATATCTGATAAACGTTTTCTCGAAACTCGAAATATATCTCAAGCATTGTCCCAAATAGTTTAACATTTATGTTTTGTAAGTTCACAAATACTAACTTGTTAAAACAAGATAAAACTACTGTTATAAATAAATGCTAGTTGTTCTCCTCATTTCATTGTTACATAAATTAAACATGAAAAGTTATGTAATCTGAACTACAAATGACTATAAAGAGAAAGAGTTTTCAAACTGTCTTATCATAGTTGTAACACTGAAGTAAATCACGCAGTTTATAGTACTTTAAAATATTCAATAAACTTAGTCCAAAAGAAGACAATTGGATATTTCACTAAATGTCTGTCAGACCAGTGAAATTTGGCTGACGATAAAAAACAAACTGTTGTAAAATGTATCGAGGTGTTATTAACAAGATATGGTGGAATCACTTGTTACAAAATGGTACAAATACACTGGTACTAAACTAAGAATAATAAAATCCACATTTTAAGAAGTTACCGTGATCTAACGATTCGCAGCAATTATGTGATAACTGTTAAAAACAGAATCAGATGTTCGCAGCTTCAACAGAACGTCATTTCAGTGTATGTACGGTTAAAAACTCATAAAGTTTGGTAATATTAACAACGAAAGGTAAATTTTAGTTATAGTAAGACACAAAATAACTCACTTTAATATCAGTAGTGGAAGTATGTGTGGTAATGAAAAATCATGAACCGACAATCAGACCTTTATGTTTTCCAGATGTCATAATAGCAATGGAAGTACCTCTTACATTATCATATATTGTAATGTTTGGTTCTGGCTTTAGCTAAATGGATGATAATTGTCTTGCCACATGTAATAATATTGAAGAAGAGGTAATTGACCAGTTTAACTAGGGTACAGACTTATCAAACCTCAATAGTATCGAACATGTATAGGTCTCTTTTGGAAGAAGAATTACATGTATTCAAATGACTCTGAACGCATGTTTTTCTGTAGTTGTGGATGTCTTAACAACACTCATTGTAAGCAAGCATATCATATTGATCACACAGTTTGACACAGTATACATTACATTAAAGTGAAATGTTTTTTAACTCTACCAAATATAAATCATAAACGTAATATGAATGAGAAATTAATTCAATTTTGAACCAGATACAGATATTCACATAAATTAAGTATCAGAATGGTTGTAATTATTTTATAACAGTAATTTTGCATTAACATTAATAATGTGCTATTAATTCCATTATATTTCAGTTGCTTCTTGCAATATATATGTAGGTATAAATTAACTTGTACGAAGTGAAAGTTTAATATTAAGAGCGCATCCTATTTATTAATGGTTATATACTTATGCTGTATAATACTGAGTACTATAAAGTAAAAGAATTTTAAACGTATACGAACCGTTGTCAGTGAATCAGATTTTAATGTCTCTTCAGGTTTCTCATCATTCACGATTGTCTCAACGCGTGTCTTTAATTCAGTTTTATCAGGACTTGAAGCAGGCTTGCTCACGTTTTCTGCTCTTTCTGGTTTCTTTTCTACTGAGTGATTTTCATTTATTGTCTGCAATATGGTTGGTTCTGTTTGATTTTCCTTTAATACCACATTAGTTTCTCTTTTATTGAACTTATTTGTTGGGGCCTTCTCACACTCGGGGATCATCGAAACAGCTTCCAAAATGTCTAATTCACTGGGGGTGATCTTTTTAGTTACAAGTTCCTGGTCTTCTAGCTTCGTGTAGGCAAAAAACACCACAAGACCCGAGGATGCGGTTTTAGAGCTTTCCATTTGCCCTGGCTTTTTCATTCACATTGCAGAAACAACAAAGAACACTAAATAATAATAAATAAAAAATAAATGAGAAATAAAAACGCGATTTTTTTCTTTCAGTTTTCTATATAAACAATACTATTAAAGATTAACTCTAAATAGTTGTCTTTTTTGTTGGTTTTATCGTTAGCAAACAGATCTACAAAAACACTTGATAAACCACCATGTAGAAATGTTAACTACAATTGAAAAGTTATTTTGACCTCATTTGTAAGGTTAATTAAACATATTCAGCTTTACAAGGTTCACATTTGTGTTTTCACAAATTAACTACCAAAGGGGCACTGAAACACTTGACATTTTCAAATATCCAACCCTACTATTCAATTAAAAGATAATTGGGTATTGAGGTCAGATGCTCTCTCACCCCTGTTCCACATACTTTAATTAGCAAGAACTGGAAGATAACTTGTAACTTACCACAGAGCAATAAGACAAATCGAAATTAGTGTCAGCTCTTCCATCCACCAAGGATACCTTACAACTGTAGGTTTGGTCGCCCAGGGGAAAGTAACCTGGAGAACCATATCAGTTGGATCTAAAGAGAGAGAGTTGTTTTTAAAACAGTTTTACACATTGTATCGATTACATAAAACAGAAAGAATACTTCAAATGTAACTTCATAATAATAGGGAAGTGTATTTAAGCTCAAATATAAACTTGATTTAACATATTAAAAATTTCAATTAAATAAATATGATATTTCTTACATGTATAATATATTTTCATATTAAGCATTGATAACAACCTTTACAATTTGACAACTGTATATATACATTTTATCTTTACACATTAAACAGATAATTAGCAAAGAAAAATGACGCCTGTTGTATTATTTGAGCTCCTTACTAGTAGACAAATAGTACAGTTGTGTAATAACAACAACTATATAGTTATATAACGGGAAATCAATTAGGTTTTCCAACATATTTACATTGTGAGACGATATATCACGAGACCTACTGACTTTCCATTCCAAACACACGTGATCAGACTATATAAGAAAAATCTAGACATTTTCTTTACGATAATTTACATATTATACAACTCAGTATAACACAGTGAGTAAAATCAACTTCGATTCACTTAAATTGTAAGAATATATAACACAAATTAAACAAACCGTCTTTCCATTGACTACTTAATAAAGCCAGTTTGTTTAATCGCTATTCATTTACTGAATTAAGTTTTATAATTAGCTTCTTCACTTATTATGGTACACAATTATATTTTGCTATCGAATCGTATCCACTGAATGGTAGTTTCTGCGTTTTTATAACACTATTAACAATTGTAATTTTTACAAATTTGTCTTTACTGTAAATTTCCCAGATAAAGAACGATACCATTTTGACCACAAACACTGAACGTCGTACGTCAATGCTCATGAAGTTTTTTCGCTTACTTTGTAACAATTCTTTCTAATAGTTTTGTTCAGAACTTACGAGACGGTGCTAACGTTTTGATAATCCAATGTTATTATAATCTTATATTAAGACATTTGTTTTGTATTTGGACAAATTACTTTCTTTTATTACAAAAACGACATTATGTGCACAAAATAAACATATTAAACATAGATTTAAATTATGTTTTGGGACATACACTGTTTTAGTGAAATATCTTTGGTCTTTTTAGTAATAATGTGAAGCATACAGATGTGCTATCGAGACACCGTAATATTTGTTTTTCAATTTCGCGGATACCTGAACGAGGGCTTTCAGCGCTAGCCGTTCCTAATTTTGAAATGATACACTGGTGGTAAGACAGCTATTCAATACTATTTGTCGTAAATGTTTGAGCTCCATCTTTAAAAAACTGAGTAGTATGATTTCTCAGTAAAAGCAAAGCTTTTTAATGCATTAAAAACCATGAAAGTTATGAAGAAGTATCGTATTATAACAATCTGCCTGAACAAAAATAAACATCTTTAAAATGTTAAGGAAACAATAAAAGAAAACTTTAAAACCCTTTTGTTCCATTACTTCTACAAAGATCTTTATTATCAGCTCCTTCTTCATCAGTAATTTTATCTCCAGGACAAGGTATACAGGCGTCAGCAGCAAATGATGTCATGTAAGTTCCTCCTGGACACGGCAGGCAGTGAGTTTGGAATCCATTGTCATAGTGACCAGGAGGACATGGATCTAAAAGCGTTAAAAGTACATAGCTAAACATTTATTTACCCAGTGTTAATTTTTATCGTTCTAACAACGTCTTTAGTATCAAAAAACGTATTTGTTTAATCAAAATTCCATATTTTTAAAAGTCTTTCATCTATTTGTGTTTAATGTGAACAGTTTAAAGTAATTGAGTATCATATATACTTACAACACCTGTATACATCTCTTTGGTATCCTCGAGTACAGTTGAGATTCTCGGCTGGAACATACACTGGGGAAAACAACAGAGAGTTAATATTTTGTAAGCACCTTTTGTGTCACCGTTGGAATTTTAAGGTTTTCACAATGAGCACGACGCACTAGTTATAATATTAATTATGACTCACTCTGTAAAATAACAACATAAATGTTACTTTTCGTGAGAAAAATAAAACATGTCAAAACAGTTTCTCAACAGTAGACTTTTGTTTCTTTATGTACTTCCTGATGGAGTTCACTTATGAAACCAATCACACAAACTTGGAAATTTATAAAATTACACACGATCTTTTTTTTATTGATACATTAGATTTCCGTTGGTGTTTCCCTTGCAAAATTCTTATTTGTCACAGTTAAACGTGAAACCGTTGTCACTGTTTATGTTAATATCAGGTATGAAAATACAGGTTCTTTTGGGAATATTACGTTGGTAAAATGTATCAGTATATGATTGTGTCTTGCAAACAACAAAATATCAAATAATATCCGTGTAATGCAGAAAATGCGTGATATGCATTCCGAGAAAATTTTTCATATGAAGTTAAAATAAAAGCAAATACTTAATATTTTGTGGATTTATCAAGATAAATAATATTGCGATATAACACCTTTCACTGTAAATTTAAAGTATTGTTTATTCAAATTACGTTCTTAAAAAACTTCGTAGATATGATTTGTATCTTTACAGTTCATAAGATTTTGATTCAACATTCATAAGTTGAGTTCATTATATCAAAATAACTTTGGAGCCTCATTACTTCTCTCTACAGGTTTTCCATAATCCATCTTGTCTTTGGTCACATAGAAATCTATAATTACTACATCAGTCACGTGACTGGTACATCTGTGTGTGCATATCTATCTAATTACTCAGCGGTTAGAAATCTGGGATATTTTTTTACGTACCGTCGCCTGGGACACTTCAGGGTTTTATCTCTGACATTTGTGTTCGTACGACTTGTTGCAGGTCTTTTTCCGAATTGTTCTGGCAAACCAAAATTATTTTTCGATGCTCTTAAGTACAATAAATATCTTTGTTTCCAATATTTTAAATTCTCATTTGAATATATTTTCATGATTTGGGCATATAAAAATTTACATTGAAAAGGTCTGTTACATACCTTTCCCAAAAGCAACCAATTTTCGGTTACATTACACCATTTACGAAATGTTAAGCTATGTCATGAAGTTGTTCTGATAAATTCTGTTCTGCCGTAACTTTATATCAGATTAAGTCACATTATATGCCAGGTTACATATTCAAAACTGTTTTGGTATGGCTTACTAATCCCTATAAACTATAAAGTATTATTGCTATGAACATCAGTAGCAGCCTCTGACTAATACTGTATGTCTATTACAGGAGTACCGATAATATTACGAGTTTGTCTTCATCACTGCCCTGAAAAAGTTATTTCAGGGCATCTTCAGCATCAACTAATGGAATGTGATGCATCTTCCAAGAGTATATTATAGCTGTCAATATCAACATCTGCACCTTGGAGTTGGGCATTATCACCCATTACTGGAGTCCTGATTAGATGGATCAGTATATGGACGAACAAAGGGTCGTGAGGTTTATCTTTAGAATGTGTAGTATTGATGGTAACATTTATAGTAATTATATGTCGATATGTTTACCAATACTTATTCATACCACACTTCAACATCGACACTTCCTCTCATGAAAATTAAGAAAAACTGATTTCATGTTATCTCTAATGTAATAATTCATTGTGAGTAGTTTTAACATTGTTGTCATAATCTATTTCATGCATTTATATTTCTGAGGAACCCACTTGAAGCTAATAAATTTTGCAGACATTCTACAATGGGTAATTTAAAACTTTTTATCACAGAACTCATATATAATTCGACGTTTTTAGGTTATAAAGCGATTAGGAAGGAGATTTGAGATACGGTGATATAGAGAAACCTCAGTCAACAGCACGATACTCACCCAGTCAATAACCCCAAATGCAATAAACAAAATACTTAAATTCTTGTGAAAAAATAAAGCAAATACAATACTAATGTCATTTATAAAATACTTTATGGCAACTTCCACGTATTTTACGTCATAGAAACAAGCCCGAAACTCAAAACAACATTCATGTAACACAAAAAAAAATAGAATGTCACGTTTTTAAATTTAACGCTGCAACTCAAATAAATATTCTTCAGGTAACATTTAAATACTAAACAGAGAATCCAACATCACCAGACAATAAACCAAATAATTCCTTGTAATACAAGAGCAAACACACATTAAACCAATATAAAAACACACTTTGACATCTGTATTAATAAGATTTAATAAATCTTGTTCGATGTATTATAGTTTGAAGATGATACTTTTAATTTACAATATTTTATAATTTACAAAATATTCTGAAAATACTAAGAGTAATGCAGATAGTATTAATGGGATATTACACGAAGGTTGTTAAAAACTATCATTTGAAGATAAGACAGTTCAATTATCATTACAATTAAATGATATACAAGATAACGTGTCGTTTTATGAACGAAATTGATAAAAACACAGTTTACTTAACGAAGATTTGAGTATTTTAAAATTCCTATCTGGTGCAGTAACAACAGTTTGATCAGCAGAGACAACTACATAAAGAAATTATTTACTTTGTAGGTGAACAAACGAATAATATGAATTATTTGACTCAACCAACTGAAAACCATGATTAGAAAAGTATCCAGATCATTGGTAAGTATCACTAATATATCAATACATATCAGAGAAAAACAAAATAAAATATATAAAACAAGAGCTGAGATGTTAGTTTTCAATGACAAAATTCAGAATAATTAACAGTAGTTGGCTTT
Organism: Tachypleus tridentatus; assembly: GCF_004210375.1. Classification (NCBI taxonomy): domain Eukaryota; kingdom Metazoa; phylum Arthropoda; class Merostomata; order Xiphosura; family Limulidae; genus Tachypleus; species Tachypleus tridentatus. Next base: position 25,437,128 of record NW_027467782.1, on the reverse strand, counting down.
TGCAGTGGAAAACAGTAGATCGGAGTTAGCTAAGTTAATACAAGCACTGTATGTGACCGCAAATAGAAAGTTAAGTTCTTGCTTTCTACTCTGAGTAAGCTATCAAATCTATTAAACAAAGCAAAGATTACCTCACACTTACAGTTTGTGGTCCTACACAGTTATCAGATTTTCATTTATTACACGCGGACTGACATTACTACAGCTACAATTAGAGGTACCTTGAAAATGTTTAAACAAATTGAAAAGAAATGCAGCTGTATATTGTAGCTGTATTAATATCAGTCCACGTGTAATTCATGAAAATCTGACAACTATATGTAGGGACCTTCAACTGTAAGTGTGATGTAATCTTTCGCTTTTGTCCAATATATTTGATAGCTTACTTGGAGTAGAAAGCAAGAACTTAACTTTCTAATTAACTGTAGAGAATGAAAAGCTTTTCGAATGATCAAGCACACATAGTTATTCTTATAGCCAAACCACATCGGGCTATTTACTGTGTCCACCGAGGGCAATTGAACTCCTAATCTTAGCGTTGTAAATCCATTGACTTACCGCTGTCCCATCGGAAGACTATTTCATTAAAACAATAACTCCACGAACATAGTTATTTAAAGTTAAGTGTTAACTAATTTTATCTGTTTGCAGTCCAAAACTGGTTGCTTATCAGTTCGATTATAAGACTATAATCGTAACGTTTTTTAATGAATGATTAAATGGTACAATAGATTATATTACACGTTTTTAATCTGCGAGTTTTTGTTTCTATTTTTCTCTGTAAATTTGCACTCCACTTAAACTAAACACATACTTATACGACTTGGATTTAAATCTATTCATAAAGAATGTGAAAAAACAACGTATTTGCAAGTCATTTGAAAATACTGAATCACAAGAATAAGAGGATCAATTTAAAAGAAAACACCAGTTTTAACAAATGAAGTTTTAATCAAAATTCCTTTTAACCAAAGAAATTATTCAGTCGCATTTATTCCAGTTTAAACATTAAATCATCGTGTAATATCATTGCTTCGCCAACTTAAACATTTTCTACCCATCCTGTACATATTTTACAACGAATAAAGAAAACATATTTTTGATCGCTATAAATGAGACCTACTAACGGGTTCTAGCATTAAAGAAATCTCCTAAAACGAGATTTTCGCACACCACAGACTTAAAATCGGTAATGAGCAAATTGATAAAAATGAGGCAGAAATATTTGCGAGCAAATGTGACGTTAAACATAATTATTAGGCTTCACTAACCTCTGCACTCCCCATCAAAACCTTATACTATTAAAGAAACATCCATTTATGGTAAGAACGAAAATATCTAATTTGTATATGTAAAAATAAATGTAGAGCTGAGTTGTTTATGTTTGTGTGTTTTCTTTCAGCTAAGCCACGTCGGGCTATCTGCTGAGCTCACCGATGGGATTCGAACCTCTCATTTTAGCGTTGTAAATCCGTAGACTTATCTCTGTACTAGTAAGGTGCAGAGATAAGCTAGCAAAAAAAAAAAAGAAAAAAAGAATCGAACGGCAGTGGTATTAACAGTTTGAAACTACTGTATAGAAACTTTAAATTGATTGAAAGTGTTGTGTATCAGTAAGAGTTTCAAATTTTTAACCAAATCTTTGAATACCTAAGGTTGATTTGTCAGAGAGTATCTTGTTTACTTTTAGCCTCGTTAACTACCAAGCTCTGTAAGAGAAAAATCAGGAATTCCATTGCTCTAACCAATGAATACAAATGCTTTGCAAACGATAATTAATGACAGAATTAACTTTCTTTTTTCTTTGTATGAACACCCGGCTTGGTTGTTTACAAAAACGTAAAACATAACATGAAATTTTTATTGTGAAATAATTAAGTTAAAAGTGATACTATTGTCAACATAATCTTTCGTATACATGGGAAATATAAATAATTTTGTAGTCAATACACATGTAGAAACGGGCAAATTTACATAATGTCTGAATAAAACAATATATGATTGTTTGTGAATTTCGCACAAAGCTACTCAAGGGCTGTTTGTGCTAGCCGTCCCTAATTTAGCAGTGTAAGACTAGAGGGAAGGCAGCTAGTCATCACCACCCACCGCCAACTCTTGGGCTATTCTTTTATCAACGAAAAGTGGGATTGACCGTCACATTATAATGCCCCCACGGCTGAAAGTGTGAGCATGTTTGGCGCAACAGGGATGCGAACCCGCCACCCTCAGATTACGAGTCGCACGCCTTAACACACTTGGCCATGCCGAGCCCTAACAGCATATGAATCAAGATTTACATGTATTTATACTAAAGTTATACACAGATATTTAGAAGTAAGTACTTTTTCGAGATTTGCGACTGAAATATAAATCCCTTTCAGTATCAGCCTTCAAATATATTCTCCCATCATGTTTTCGTTATACACGCTCCCAAGTCACAAAATTAAAGTTTGAAGAGAATAGGCCTTTTCCATTTACTTTAGGCATAAGCAATTAGAAAATAACATTTTGCGCCCAGAAACAAGAAAAGGTAAAAATTTTCTTACACAGTGTAATCTTACGCATATACAGACAATTATTATTTTTAATCAATACACATAGTGAGTGAAATATCAAACGAAAAGGTTATGGCTGAAAGAAATTTAAAAGCAAGATGGACGATTTCGATTTAGGTGTTATTTCTGTTAAATTAGTGTGGTTTAATAAATGAAAATACGGTCTTTAAAAAAAAACCTTTAATTTACCTCTAACATCATGTTTGTAATCACCTTCACGATTTTTGCATGTGTAAATTCCCGCTTCTTCAAATTGGATGTCGGTTAGCACTAATTTGCCACCGTATTTTATTTGCGTTTTCTCACTATTAATAACTTGTTCATTGAGATTTGAGAACCAAATTACTGGTTCTTCTCTCGCTCTTTTATAAGCTCGGTTTGAACAAATTAATGTGACAGTAGAACCACGTTCAGTTTCGTAGACGAATTTAAAACCTGAAACAAGCAGGAAATTAGCGAAAATATAAAATAATTGAGTGTAATTAGCCATTGAATTCTCTCTGCACTGTACGCTTTGTAAATCACTTTCTGTATTGTTTCTAAGTGAAATATCAGTGTTACTATGGGCACAAAGTATTCTTGTTTGAATGACGTCATGAACTGAACTAACATTGTTCGGTGGAAAAACGTTTTACTAACAATAATGATTGCAAAGTTTATTGCTTTCTGTAGTGTGAAAGACCTTAAACTGAGAAATTATAATCATGTTTATGTTTTGCATAATTTAGATTTAATAAACAATAACAACACTTGCCTGAGATTTCAACTTGAAATTTAGGTAAAAGCAAATAAAATGTATACGAAGTTTTGCTTTGCAATTTCTTCTGACAATACAAGTCTTAGTCGGTATTTATGATATCAACCATAATAAGACTGCTAACAGATGTCTTATGATACATATAAATTATAATTGAGTAGTTATAAATGTATAAACACTGTAACAATATTTAAATTAAAAAATCAGTTAAAGAATATTCACATATATAACTTGTGTGACAAATACTGCATTCCACGGTGTTATATAGGGATTAATGACTACAATTAGCTGTATCAACTATTTTGTTCTTCAAAACTAATATGATTTCAATGGTTTGTTTCTCGAATGTCGCACAAAGCTATTCGAAGGCTATAGAGGTTTGCGTGTGACGTCACTCTTGACCTAGTTACTGCTGACCGTGTTTATATTCCAACACAAGGGTGATTCATTGTCAAAAGTGCGCGATGGTACGCTCGTGTTGTGCATTTACTGTTTCAATCGACATGGACAGGTGGAAAATGTGTCATACTACAGATTTCCTATAGATCCCGACCGAAGAAGACGATGGATTGCAGCTGTCAATAGGAAAAACTGGACACCCATAGAGCACACCAGACTTTGTAGTAAACATTTTGTGTCAGGTATCTATAATTCATCTATAGCTTGAAATTAAAATCACTCATAATTGTGGCTTCACAAACAGCTGAAACCTTAATCTCATTGTGACTATTTGAGTTATGTGAATATCCTTTGGTTGTTTGTAACCAAAGAGGAAATAAATATGTGGCTTCTATCAACACTTTAACTCCTCTGCAAACTTGTGCACATTTTTTACATGCAACTCGTACTCAGAAACTACATACGTCAAAATTTTAGGATTCTTCTATAGTAGATGTCTGTGATTTGTTAGTGATAAATTTGAAAATAACATGCAGCAAGCAGTCCACTTATTTTAAAATTAGATATTTAAAACAAGTTAAATGTACTTTCAAGAATTCTTTAGACTATGATGACTACAGTTGTATTTTAAATGTGACAGTTCTCTTCATGTTAAAAGTCCACTTAGGCTGATTAAATTATTTTAGAATCCATTTCACAAGCTGAACTAATTTAAAATACTCTGTAACAAGTTATTCTCCATATTTCTATCAAACTGTTAAATTCATTTTTAAATATCAACCAGTTTCAAAATGAGTATTGTTATAGATTTTTTAATGGTACATTATGATAATAAAATGAATTAAATATGTTAAAATAATTCACCCAGAAAGTTCAAATAATACAGGTATTTCATTCAAAGTTATTTTAGTGTTGGCCTGCTGTACACTTTGTATTGTACCTCAGTGTTATTACTATATCCTACTTGAGTTAGAGCAATGGAATTTTATTAAATCTGTACCAGATTAGGTTAGAAAAACTACTTTCCCAAGAAATGTTTAAGATACATATGTAATACAGACCCATAATGAAGCAACAGTACCATTACAGAGTAAATTAAGAAATTTATCTAAAACCCATATTGAGTTACATTGTCCTTTATGAGCAGAAATATATCAAATAGCTTCACAATTTTCAACAAGAAACATATTGAAACATGTTTATAATCAGAAAGAATAATCAGGTTTGTTATTCTTCTGAGAACAAAAATATAAGAGAATGTTACTTAGGAAATATGACTGGTTAATTGGTGTTTAATAATTTTAGCTTAAAGAGACCCACAAAACATTTGCAATAAAATTAATATATTTATTGTAACAGTACTTCTTTAAATACTAGAGTAATACAAAAGAACTCTTATCACATACACCAAAAATCTAAGTCCACTTGTCTTAGGCCTGACATTTGTTAATCATTTATTTTGCATACATCCTTTCTGCAATAAAGAAATAAATTAACACTGTAATTTATGTATATTTTTGGTTTAATTTAGTTAAGGCTGAACTTTACCATACTCAAAACAATAAATAGACTTACCATGTTATTGTATGACTTATTAATGTTAGATCTTTTTAAAACTTTGATGAGCTTTTAATATGTGTTACTTCAAAATGTTGACTGAAGTATATTTACACCTGCCTTTTGTTTATATCTTTTAAAATGAAGTGCACATAAAGTTTCAGAACAGTATTATAATGAGAGATAATTTAATGTTATATAATACATTTTGTTAGAATATTTGTTTTATATGGAAAGAAATGCAAGTTAAACATCTGTGCAATGTGGCTAACTGCATTTCTATTTGTTGTATTAAGATGTGTCTCATTTTAACATTTAGAAATTTATATCAGTGATAAAGTGTTTTTTTTTAACTGTAATGTTAGTACAACTTAAAGCAGTTTAAATATATCATAAGAATTTTGATATTGTATTCAAACTCAGGTTTTTATAGTTGAAAGTGACTGATAATTTGTTTCATTCTCTGAATTACACTTTCATGCAGTTGTAAAGTTATATATTTTAATATTAGTAAGACAGTAGTAAATTGCTTTTGGCAATGTTTTGAATAATATTTCAGTTGGTATTTCTCAAGTTAAATTGATTTTGTTTGTGTTCTGGATGGAATTAACTAGTGTGTTTTCAAATGTATTTTCAAATACATATTTCACAGATGAGAATGAGTTTTCAATGTTGTAGTGTGGTTAGAAGATCAAGAAATAAGGTTTTATAAGATTGAAGACAGAAAAGAGTTAAGAAATATTAAATCATTCAAACTGGGAAAGTGTGCCTAAACAAGTGTGTACATGTTTGTATGTATATTAATTGATAGGTACTTATATCTTTAATTTTAGGAACTGCTCTGGTAGTTTGTTTTCTGGCAAGTAATATTGAGATGCTATTTCAAAGACATGTTTTTCTGTTGAAGGTTGTGGAATAAATGAACTTATCAAGTTAATCCTAAAATAATTGATAGATTACTCTCTGTTTTATAAATACAATTTTTAAGCTATTTTTGCATCTTGAATTTGTGGACTACAAAATCACATAAAGCTTTAAACAGAAACACTGTCAGTGATGCAGTTATTTCCTTTTTTTACTGTTTAGGTTTCCTGTGTAGATTACACTATATATATGAAAACTGTGAGGTCATCCCATAAGTAATATCATTTTAACACTAAGATTTAAAAGAAGAAAAATAACTCAAATAACAACTTTAATCAATTACATATTTTTCATCTCTTCTCAATAACAGTCTGGAAATGTATCAAAATATTTTCAATATCACACTTATAAAAAATCAAGTTGTTTTGAGATATAAAAGGTACAAGAGTTACTTTTTAACAAATCATAGAAGTAAACTGTTTTCCATTCAGATGATGTGTAAAGTTTTTGAAAAAATTATAATCTGAAGGAGCAAAATCAGGAGAATAAGGAGGATGGGGAAGTTTCTTCCAGCTAAGCTGTTCAATTTTTTTAAAAGTAACCCTAGCAATGTTAGGATGTGCATTGTTATGGTGGAAAACAACTTTCTGATTTACAAAAGCAGGTCTCTTTTTTATTTATTTTTTAGTGCAGCTTTCAATTAATCCAGTTACTGCCAGCATCTCTCAGCAGTTATTGTGTGATTTGTTTGTAACAATTCAAAGAGTGTTACACCACCTGAAGTACAGGTTCACTTTTGACTGTGGTGTTGCTGGTTCTACTGCATTAACCCACTGTTGGCAGTGCATGGCATTTTGAAAGAGTATCCATTTTTTATCTCCAGTCACTAACTAGGTGGCTCAAAAATGAAGCTTGAAGTTCATGAGAGTGAAGAGATTTGCAGATGTCTACTCATTCTCTCAGATTATAAGCTGACAACTCATGTGGTACCCATTTTCCAAACTTTAAAACTCTACCAAGTTGCAAATGTTGATGGACAATGGAAGGATGGACAACAGTTACAGCACAATCTTTCTCATGTATTGCTAGAAGCAGGTCATTGTCAAATTCAGCAGGGCACTCAGTGCGAGCTGCATCCGTCAAACTGTAGTCACCAGTTTTAAACTTATGGAACCATCTTTGACACTTCCCTACATTCAGAATGTCATTGTTGTATACATTTTGAATGCTTCTTCAGTAGCACTCTTTCATTTTCTGAAGTTGTAAAACATTATATTCTTTATGTGCTTTTCTGATACCTCCATGATAATTGGGGCTTCTAAAATAAATACAAGAAAAATTAGTGAAGAAACAAATTGGTTTACTCTGAATGTTATCATTTCATCCCATATAACTTGTGTGACTTTGAGAATAACTTCATTTAGCCAAGAAATATGCATTTAAACTTATCCTATCCCAAAAAATGACATTACTTATGGGATGACCTAATATGTATAAAAAAAACAAAACTATTCTATGCAAAAAGAATATTAATAATTTACACACACACACACACACACACACACACACACACACACACACACACACACACACACACACACACATACATATATATATATATATATATATACATGTTACTGTTTGTTTATGGTAGTAGAAATCACTATCTACTTGCTCCTTTTCTATGCATTTTTTCAGTAGCAAATATTTCTATCATGTATTTTATTCTCAAATATCTGATATATATAAAATAAGTGAATTACTGTGAGTTGCACATCTTTCATATCAAACTTACAAATTTGTGTTGCTGTGAATGTAATTTACTACATAATGTCTTGAGGAGGAAGTTACACTAGAACCTTTCTAATTAATACTTCATGTCATATGATACAGTTTTGAAAGTTCAGGAAAATGACACACCTACAATGTCATGCATTATGAAAATAATTATGAAAGTTGGATGTTAAGTAAATTTTCATAAAGAAAGACCATTTATGGATATTTATAGAAATTTAAAGATATCATTCCACCTTTTATAATATTTGTTGAGTGAGAGAAAAATGAACAAATCAACTAAAAAAACATGTACTTCTAAATGTAAGTGATACCATTATCAGTACTGGTAACTTGTAATATAAAACAAATATTTTAAAAATGGTGATGGAAAAGTTTAAATTGTTTATAATAATTAATGGAGAATTTCACTAATTGTCTGAGAAACAAGTAGAAAATATTTTTTTTTGTTCTTCAAGTTTAACTCCAAAGTAAAGAACATTCTGTAATATCTTGTATTGCTAATAAAATTGGGAATTATTCAATAAATTACAGTAAGACTCTTGTAAGACTGTTAATGAGTTGAGAGTTAATTTTTTGTAATGTTATTTTTTGATGCTTTTTATGATAAAGCATATGTAACATTTTTGTCAGTAGAAATTTCAAGCTTGAAAACATTTTCTTACAGAGGAATGGTTAAGTATGAACCCTATAGATTCTTTCACAATGCAAGTCAAATTTACAGTACACTTACTTTGCTCTTGTTTATACAGATTGTGTTGGTAAAAAGTTGTAGTTTAATGTTATATACTCTTCATTTATCAGCCTGTCTTTATAATGCTCTTCCCTGTAACATATGTTAAACTTGTAATACAGAAGTGTGGAAATGTGTTAGGACAAAGTCAAAAATAGATTTCAGGTTGTCTCAAAAGAACAATAGAAGGTGAATCCCATACTAAACTCAGTACAACTGAAATGTAGTTAGAGTGATTGATTAAGGAAACAGTTAGCATTTTGTTGTCTCTCTCTTGCTTTAATTACTATGGATGGTTTTTTAGGTATTGCTGCAAGATAATTAATAAGAGTGTCCTTTGAGATTTTACTCCAAGTGTCTCTGATACACTCATATGAAGCTTTTTTGGAAGTAACTTTTGATTTGTCAAGTTTTCAATCTATCAAATCCCAGATCTGCTCAATTAGGTTGAGACTGCAACTCTTTGGAGGGCAATTACATCATTTGAATGATTTTAGCAACAGCTTTCATAGCTAAGTAAATTTTTCTGCATAGGTTGTATGAGTATCTGAGGTTATTATAATCTTTACCAATAATATGCAAACCACCGGGTATACCATACTTGATCAATACTGCATTGTATTTGTGCTGGTCTATTATTCCATTTATTTTGTAGATATTTTCTATCACCTCAGCAGAAAAATGTCCCCAGATCATCACACTGCTTCTACCATGCTTTATGGCAGGTGCCATGCATTGAGATAACTATCTTTCTACTACCTTCAGCCAGACATACTACCAACACTTTGACCGAAATACTTCAAACTTGGACTCATCCATCTATAACAGCTCTTTCCAATTATTAGCAGTCCATTTTTTGTATTTTTCAGTAAATTTAAATCTCTTGTAAATATTTGAATATCAAAGTAAAAGCTTTTTACTCAAAAGACTCAAAATACATTCATAATTAATGATAAGTTAGGATTTACAATCCTAAAATCGTAATTATAGTTATCCACTAGGCAGTGATCATTTTCCGATCCTTTTGAGAGAGAATGGCCGTGGTCGATGCCACCCTACCCGTGTGCCCCGGTGGAAGCTGGATCAGGCAGACTGGTCCACTTTCACTGGTCTCGCAGAACTTGATCCTGCCATCATAAATCAGCCATCAATAGAAGACTATGTGGCAGTGGTAACTGGCTGTATTATACAGCAGCTGCTGCTACGATTCTCAACGACAGCACTATTTTAAACATGTTTTTTCCTAGGGTTTATCTGTCACACTGGACAGTGTTATTGGTGATGGTGACACTGTCCACCTTGATAAAGTTTTTAGTTTTTTAATCTCATTTAAGTGTTGAATATTTCTTCATTTCACCTTTTTAATTGTGGTTCCCTTTTTACAGTTTCCTCCTCTCTTGTTCCATTTGACATTGTAAAATGGCCAGAGCATTATATAACTCGACACCAGGACTGGAAAGGCCAACTTCAGATGACTAACGCTGCTGTTTGAACTACTCGTTAGTCGTCCTGGGGAGTTGTTATTACATTTTTGCAACATGTCATTTAACACTTTTATTACTTTACCTTTTAGTACTGGCCTTAATGACACATAACCCAGAACCAGGACTGGAAAGACCAACTTCAGGTGACTGACGGTGGTTCTTATACTTGCTGTTAGTCTTCCTGGCGGGTTATGATCATTACCATTGTGCTACAGAAAATCCTTTACAACTTTGTAGACTGGATGTCAACATTGGTTTTATAAAATATCTGTTTTTAATTGCTGTTTTGTTTTTACCTTTGTTTCCTTTTACAAATTTTACTCCATTTACTTTCCTTTTACCTTTTTACTGGACATTTGGCTACTCATTAATTCGATTTTGCTATATGTCTTTTAAAACTTCTATTATTTTACATTTTGTTAATGGCTGCTATGACACATAACTTGGAACCAGGACTGAAAAGGCCAACTTCAGATGACTGACAGTGGTTCTTGAACTTACCTGTTGGTCTTCCTGGTGAGTTATGATCATAACCATTTTGATAGAGAAAGTCCTTTACAACTTCTTTTACTCTGCTCTCTCTCTCAACATTGTTGACTAGGTGTCAACATTGGTTTTATGCTTTTTCTGTGTTTCAATGATGTTTTGTTTCACCATTATTTCCTTTTATGTATTTTACTACATTTAATTTTTTTACCTTTTCACTGGATGTTTGGCGCAGATAGCCTAGCTGCTTTGTGCCATAAAACACTAAATCAATCAATTAATTCTTATTCTGTCATTTCTTTATCATCTCTGAATCACTTTTTTTATTAGAGAGGTCTCTTGATTTATCCTTTTCTGCTTTAACTGTTTAGGATCATTAACTGATCCACGTTGCATATTCTTCTTTGGGTGAGTCAGACCATAGACATTTTTGCATCTCCTGCCAGTTTCAACATCGCACAGCCTCTTTTCGTTGTTTGTCTTTGGCGATCTCACAGACTGGTATGTGAACTAAAAGTAGCACATTTGTCTTCCATAACTTATATAATTATGCAGTTTCCTTTTACTCTGGATTTTGTCTCTTACCAATTTTTATTCTCCAATATACCCAGAAGATCTAGTGTGATGACTTTTGTTTGTTTTATTTTCCAGTCATTTTCATGTGGTTTATATATGTATCATGGTACCTTTATTAATGTACATATTTCAACAAATTGAAAATTCCTCATTGATAAGAAAAAATAAAATGGATGGAAGAAGGTGATAGTCATCTGATACAATGTTACATGAAGAAAAACATCTTACACTTCTCATTCCTGGTGCCATGGGAAACCACCAAGTTGCTGTCTTTACCTCACAGGTATTACTTAACAAAAATCTGTATTGAGCATAGGAGAATGGAAAATATTAAACCAATCTCCTCCTTCTAAGAGGCCAGTGTTGAAATGAAAGTTTTCTGGGAATATAATTGACATAGCCAATTCTGAACTCTTATTAAAACAAAACAAATAAAACAGACAATTCTTTCCTGATCTTTCTTACTTCCAGTGAATTTTCTTTGCCTTGTCAAGAGAAAACTTGTGCTTATACAGAGATTGTGTGACCTTCCCATTGGTAGAGGGCTACAGCAGTGTGATTGTCATAAGCTGTTATAATGTATGTGGGAGCTTGTTCAAGGTTGATGGCATGTGGTAGTTGTATGTAAGTGAATAGCTCTTAGTGGTACAGAGGTAAGTAGCTATATGAAAAATATTTTTACATCAGAGAGATTTTAACCCTGTCTCTCGACTATTGAACTATCTCAGAATAAGTTAAAAATATTATAATGTTACTTGTCATTGTAGTTTGCGCAAACTAAGTTTTACTCTGGACAAAAGTTTAAGGAAAATAAATTTTGAATGTGATTACCAAGCTACAGATAAATATATTTCACTTGTAAAGGGTTCAACAATTCTTGTTTTAGGAATTTGATTTGGTTTTAGGACTTACAGTATCAAGATAATTATACTCACTATAAGTATACAAGTATAAAAGTGTAAACTAAGTTTTACTCTGGACAAAAGTTTAAGGAAAATAAATTTTGAATGTGATTACCAAGTTACAGATAAATATATTTCACTTGTAAAGGGTTCAACAATTCTTGTTTTGGGAATTTGATTTGGTTTTAGGACTTACAGTATCAATATAATTATACTCACTATAAGTATACAAGTATAAAAGTGGAAACTAAGTTTTACTCTGGACAAAAGTTTAAGGAAAATAAATTTTGAATGTGATTACCAAGTTACAGATAAATATATTTCACTTGTAAAGGGTTCAACAATTCTTGTTTTGGGAATTTGATTTGGTTTTAGGACTTACAGTATCAAGATAATTATACTCACTATAAGTATACAAGTATAAAAGTGGAAACTTTTATTTCAAGACAATTTGAATTGCTATTGGTTGTGGAACATCTGTTATTTAGAAGGTTTGTTTGAAGTTCCTTCAGCATGAACTTTATTTAAGTTTCTAAAAAGCAGAAATTTCGTACCTTCTATACTTATGTTAAATAGTGTTCCTGATGAAATATAGTGTGCATGTTGTTATATATAAGATTTCTAAGACAAATGTTTTTTTCTTTTTCTTACTCTTTCAGTAAGAGGGAATTGTTCAGTGATGGCATTAATCTTTACACTGAAAAGTGTGACACTCAAAACACAGCTCGGAGGGACTCCAAGTTCCTGTAGAAAGAACAGGAATGTTTCGAACCCACAGGAACTTGGAATCTCCTGTCTATTAAAAGTTTTAATAAAATGGGCAAATGACCACATCACCCATATTTTGGAGGTCTCACAAAATGTCATTCCTCCATGTTGTATCATAAGCCTTTCCAATGTCAAAGAGTATTGATACAAGATGTTGTTTGAAAAAAAACTTCTCTGATTGATGTTTCAAGTTGAATCAGGTGGTCCATGGTGGAGCTCTGTTGTCGGAACCCACACTGGATGGGCGAGAGGAGGTAGTTTGATTGAGGGACCCAGGCAACAGGTAGAGAGAACAAACAGTGATAGTACGACCCAAGGAAACACATATTTGGAGAATGTCCATGATATGTATTTACCAAGATTGTCATTTAATTATTTATTATAATTCTATCTTTGGATAACATGAAATTTGATTTTTTTACGAAAAGAAAAACAAATCCGCTGGGGTGTCCCAAATGGAACCCGAATTTGGGCGCGGTGTAGATTCCCATTGGCCTGATTAACAGTATTGATAAACTTCTGGAAAAATACGCTACTGTCTAAAATATAAAACACCTCTCGAAGAAACAGACAGTCCGCTGACCGCTTAGTAAGGTGGACAAACTCAGTTATACAGGATTTGAATAAAAATCACACCACAGTGGGATTATTTCTTGACGTGAAAAAAGCTTTCGATTCAATCGAGCATCATAGTCTCAAATAGAAACTACCTCTATTTAATCTCCCGCCAACCTCAACAAGACAGATCTCATGCTTCTTAGAGAACAGAACAACTACAGTCAAAATCAATATTGCAACATCTCACACTGTTTACCTCTCGCAAGGTTCTGTTCTCAGATATGTAGAATATATCATGTATGTTAATAATATTTCCTTCCGAAGCTACTGAGGTCTATGCTCATCGCCCCAACTTCAGGAGTGTGAGACAAGAGAGAAGGCAACTTGTTATCACCACCCTCTGCCAACTCTTGGGCTTCTTTTTTACCAACAAATAGTGAGATTGATCGTCACCTTATAACTCCCCCACGGCTGAAAGGGCAAGCATGTTTGATGCAACAGGGATTCGAAACCACGACCCACAGATTTCGAGTCAAATGCCTCAACCACCTGACCATGCCAGGCCACGAAGTTAGAGTAAGACTTAGGAGAATTTAAATTAGTTTGGTTCCGAATATCAGTGGGAATGATCATGTATTAACAATAATTTGAGTGAATGAATAACATACATTGCCTACAATATTTACAGGGCCATTTTTCTATTGTTTTATAATTTTAATTTTGTTAGTTGAGTACTTGTAATTGAACCATGAATTATGATGTTCTTGCACAATGTTTGAGGTCCAACAAATAGCTTAATATTTAGTACTAAATATTTTTACTCACAGTATAATAATGTTTGATACTTAGAAGTTTTTGCAATGTTAATAAAGTGTTTATTTTCTTATTTATAATATTGTTTGTGAGGTTTATGCAATTTTTAAAGGCATTCTCTGTTGATGTTAATCATTTTAATATTTTTGTATCATTCTGCATGAAACTTAATTATTGTATTAGTTGGAAGAAGAGTGTGGTGAAAAGTATACATCATTTGATTAGAATAACCATAATAATTTCTTTTAAGTTTATTTTGGAATATTTCATATTTATATGTATCAAAAGCTAGTTTGTATACTTCTAGGGGAACTATATAGGCCTGAATGGAGAAACCTTGATAGTTATGCAAGTTATACCTTTTTCTTACATTAATGATGCATCTGTAAAGGCAGAAATGAAATATCAGTAATCACAGAGATAAGTGTGTATTAATTTGTTATAACTCAAAAACAAATTAAATAAAAAAAATGCTGCATTGATTGAAAATTTCCCAGGGTACAAGCTACAGTGTGGGATCATAATATGTACCCTAGGGTTTTGAGGAGACTGAAGAAATAGGACCCACACTGCAGTGGGGATACACTGTCTATCAGTCTTAACCTCCATTCACCAGTCTCATAAAAGAAATAGAGTAGCAACACATACAGAATTAGAAATAGAAGGTAGGACAGTGAGACGTGGGTGCTCAAGCCCACAACTTCCTACATGGGAAAACAATGTGGGACATGTTTTTACACATGAAAACTACACACATGATTTATAACATACAATGCAACAACTGTCATGACTTATACATTGGGAAAGAAGCAGAAATATGGAAACTAGATTCAAAGAACACAAAAACTATCTTTGCACGTTTTCAATACAACAAATGTCAGAAACACATTATCATAGGAGACTCCCAGATGCTGAGTAGGAAAACAAATGCAAAATCAAAGAAGCCATTACTTATAGATATAAAATTAGAAATTTGAGAGAGAGGTGCATCTGCTCAAGTCCATAACTTCTCATGTTTTTTGAGTTATAACAACCTAGTATTTGTTAGAGGTTTAGGTTTGCTGTTTTAATGGAGTCATTCCTTCTGATTTTACACATTTCACTATTTAACTTCATTAAAATGTATTTATTTTCACTAATACATATAAACAATTGTGATAAAAATACTGACAGAAATAGGTTACAACTTCATGTTGCATAACAAAAGTGTAAAATGTTTAATAAATTCCAAAAAAATGAAAATGAAACAAATTCAAGTATTTGGAAAGACTTGAGACCTACTAGAGCAATAGCTCTGAAGATAAAATGATGCTTTTGAGAAAGTATTTAAAAGGTTTAATGAATGAACACAAATTTGGAAACTGTTTTTCACTGATAAGATCAACAGTAGAGTTGTTTTATGGAGGATTAGACACTTGTTCTGCAAATATTAAGGCCAATTTGTGACACCTTTGCTATTTTCCTTATAAGAGCAAAGAAAATTAGCTTATTAAAATATGTTCTGTGATTTAAAAAATTTAAGAATTGGTTTTATGGCGAATCATACCATCTCAGTGCATGCATCGTAAGTATGGTCTTTCACTGTCTTTTCATCCTTACTTTTAGACATGGAATTGGTCTCTGTTGGTACTAAGTTTTGTAGTCAGTGAACAAATTTTCAATATCTTGTACATATGTGAACAACTATTTCTGTCCTTATCATGAAATTAGAAACAGTTAAGGAATGTTATGAAGAAAAAAGTATTTAAATGTGATTGTTTGGAAAGTTTTGAAACATTCTGTTGTGTGTTGGGGGGAAGGGAGTTTCTTCTGGAAGTAGAATTTTATGTTTAAGAATCAAGAGGATTTCTTAAACATTCATTTGGTATGGATAAATCTACGCTACATCATACGTATGAAGAAATTGCATTATAAAGGTACTTGTCTCAGTTTATGATGACAGTATTGTTTGTTTATTTAATATAACCTTCCAGTGTATACAAATAATTTGTGGTCTATGCAGAAATGACTCGAAGTTTCCCTCTTCTTGTTATTGTAGCATGTATTGTAGTACCAATTGCATGCTAAACAACTGAGAGAACTGTTTAGAACTGGAAAATTTAATTGGTTACCTTCAGGCAGTATTTACATTGATTAGTTTTGTGCAGTTTAATCAAAATTATGACTTAATCAATTGTCACAATAGTAATAAACTAATTGCAAATAGAGATAACAATTTTCTCTATTTTTGGTAATTTTATTTATCCAAGTAATAAAAATGTTACTTTGTTTGCTTCTGAGCACAAAACTGCATACCTGAGAAATTAAATCATGAACATCAGCAGAGATGCCAACCATTATGATTTGAACGTAATCATTACGATTTTGGTGTATACATTACAATTACATGCTCATACAGACAAATAATATAACTTGTTGCAACTCCCAAATTATTATATATTATTTTGGCCAATACAATAAAGTGATAAATTGTTCCCAGGACTTGAAAGGGTGAAAAGAAAATTTCTAGTAAAATACAAATAAATTTTGATAATAAATAAAAGACATAGTCCAAATGGCTACTTGCAGTAATCATGTTTGTGCTTGAAATAATAAAAAAATATTTGTATCTCCGACATCTACCAATAGTTTAAGTGCAGTGCTTCTCCTACTGGGTACGTGGGGGAATCCATAGTTATGTCATCAGTGCTTGTCAGCCAATCAGCGCTTGTGTCGATGGGTATTTATCATTTTCTAAGCAGCATGGAAACACCAATGCGATCGTTCACAAGTTGGAAAAAAAGAGGCCTCGTTCACCAGATTGTCTTGTTTCTGGCAAATCTAAAAGGACTGAAACTGTGGAAGGGTTCTGTCTACAATCATTACGCTCAGTCATTTGAAATAGTTGGCATCTCTGTATCAGATAGTATAAAACTTTTAATTATAAATATGCTTTAATGTCTAGTTTATTAACATGCATGGACAATGAAGTTCATTAATCGTTTTAATGCCATTTAAGTTTTTTAATATATACATTACACATTTTTAATGTGGCTCCCTTTTGAAAATCACAGTATATGTAATTTGATTTGAAATTAGAAACTGGCTGTAAAATTAAATCACTTGAAACCAGGACTAAAAAGTCCAACTTCAGGTGACTAATGCTGCTGTTTGAACTACCCATTAGTTATCCTGTCTATAATTTTGCTACACTTCTTTTAAAACATTTTTGTTACTTTCCTTTTTGAAAATGGCCATAACGTCAAATAATCTGGAACCAGGACTAGAAAGGCCAACTTCAGGTGACTTATGGTGGTTTTTGTACTTACCTCTTTGTCCTCCTGATGAGTTACGATAATTACAGTTACACTACAGAAAGTCCTTTACAACTTGAATTACTGTAGTGTTTCTCTTAATGTTGTAGACTTGATGTAAACTTTGGTTTTATGCTATTTATGTGTTGTTTTTTTAAACATTGTTTTGTTTTATCATAATTTCCTTTTATGAATTTTACTAAATTTACTTTTTTTACTGGATGTTTGACATAGATAGCCTAACTGCTTTGTGCTATAAAACTTTAAATCAACCAACCAACCAACCTCTCAGAAACACTTACAAAACTTCCTTGCTACTTCTGATAGATTGTCCATATCAACAAACATATTACCACTGTGGATATTTTCTTGTGTGATATGTTCTTTGTTCTGATACCTTTAAAAGTATACAAATGTCTAGATTTTCTCTTAGAAGCACCTTGCATCATGGAATCGTGCTTAGATGTTAGCTTCAAAACTGGTACTTGCGCTATGAGTATCAACAGCATTTTTCTACCAAGTGATTCTCTTGTGCTGCTACTAATCTTATTAGTCTTCTCTTTTTTCAGTTGCTTGTTTCTTGTGTATCTGTTGCCATGAAACTTCCTGGTTTCTGATTTGTGAGGACCATGCTTCATGTCCAAATTAAAATATTCAGGAATTACAAGGGTAATAAACATTTTTGTTAGACTACATGAAGAAGTAAAAGTATCTTCTTTGTTTAACACATAGAGTTTAACATTTTTGATTGACTCATCAATAAAAGGTTATTGGTAAAGTCCATTGAAAGGAAGTAGTAATAAGAAAATCTGCATTTTGATAATGAGGAGGAATTACAGTCAAACTGGGTAAAATTATTAACAAAATTGGATAAAAACAATTGTTGATCACACTGCCATGAAAATGGAATGTAAATAGGGCATTTAAATAGAAAATCTTTTAGCTTTCTTACTTTTAAGGGTTTACTGTGGTTCTCAGAGTTTTTGATAAGACATTGAAAATATAGGGACTAAGGATTCAAAATATGGAAAAGATTATTTGTAATATCTTTTGATATTTTAAGGGAACATGCTGCCATAAAATTAAGAATAGGGAATCCTAGGTGTGATTGATCTGTTCATTTACTGATTCAGCCCCTAAGGTGCCTTTCAACATGAAAATGTCAGTTAGAGTTACTCTGGTAGAAATTATATTTACTGTACTTAATCTTTCTGAACTGTAGTTGATTATTAGAAAGAACCAAAATATTTAGAGTTGTATCACTTCACTAACATTTCTTATACAACCACAAAAAAGCAAATATTTGGCTGTGAATATAGATAGTTTTTCTAAAATTTCTTCAAACACATTTTAAGGGTGTTGAGTGTTGATATAATTACTAGAACCTTCTTTATCATAAAAACTTTTGTTCTTGAGAATGATTGCATGAGAGATTGAAATGTTGTACTTGTTTTTAAAATATTCCTTCTTACAATAAAAGGTGTAACTTCTAATAATCTAACAGCAGTGTTGGTATTTTGAGTATTTATCACATTTTCAAACAATTTTCCCTTTTTATGTTCTTGTTTAGAGCAGAATGACTTTATAACACCCCAATGTCTAAAGTTTCAATGAGTTATTCATGTTTTTGCACTTGTTAACAGAGTTCTTAGAATCCTTGCACTATTACCAGCAGCTCAGTGTGTGAACTTTTAATGCTAGAAAATTGGTTCTGATACACATGGTTGGTAAAGCAAAGATAGCCTATTGTGTATATTTGTGCTTAATTACAAACACATAAATAATTAGAACTCAACACAAAACATTTAGTTTCTGAACAGACTTAAAAAAATATACACAACAGACATAATTGAAACACAAATTAAAAATTTTTTATTTTCTTATTCATAATTGTATGCAGTAAACAGACATCTATATTCACAAATAATATTATCCCACTAGTAAAATGTGTAAAAAATTTGAAATATATAGAGTTGACACTTGAATTCAGGTTTGGAAAATTCCTTGTAAACAAATTTTTCAATATTTGTGTATAGTAAGAGATATGATATCAGCTTGGTGAATAAGTATGACTTGTATAGAGATTTCTAAAGCTAACTGTCATAGAAAATTGGCTCAGCTGAGTGCAAACCTAACTGACAACTGTCTGTTATTTTCAAGTAATGTTATTTTAAGGTTGATAGTGTTGTTACATTTATTAAACAACAACAAAATAAAAATCAAACTTCTTTAAAGCCTCTATTTGTATGTAATTTTCCTTCAAGTATTGTTTAAGAAAGATTTAATACCAAACTTAAAATACTGAGTAACGATGTGTGCTTGTGAACAAATTTTGCACTGTGTCTTTTTGTGTAAGTGTTAAAATTGATGTGTGGGTTAAAGATAAAAAAGTAGTTAATTTTGGTGTCTTTATTTTTCTTTCAAGTGAATAAAAAGTATTACATTTGTTCAGAAAGTGAGATAAAAAAATAACACTTTCATTTAATATATATTAATTTGAGCATAACATACTATTTTGTAACTTTGATTTTCATCTACATATTCAGAGTAAATGAATCGATCATTGTGATATAATTTTTGAGCAACAAAATCTTTGAAAATGCAGAATAAGTTTTTCATAAACAAGTACTCGTGTTGAGCTGTACCTCATGTTTAAATGTTCTAATGCTGTGTTTTTATCACCAAGATAAATCATGATTCTAGTCTATCTAAAAGTTTACATTGGATAATACACTCCTTTCTTACATGTGGTAAAACAGAATTTTGTATTATATCAGTGGTGTTGTCCCATGACACAAACAGAAATAAGCTTCAACAAGCTGTCTGTGTGAATTGAACCATCTGCCAAGATTCTATGATTTTGAATGTGTGAGGACACTCTTGTAAGTGGAAAGTAAGTTAATTTCTATAGTATTTAGTATCTGCTTAGTTTCATGTAACTTTAATAAGTTTAAACATTTCAAGTAACTTGCCATTCAGTTTGTTGAAAAAATTTTGGTACCATTCAGCAATTTAACTAGCATTTATTTATTAGCATGTTAAGGTAATTAGAAAGCAACACCAACCAAAGTGAATAGTGATATTTATATATATAGACCAAAATTTCCATGTTAGTCACACTCAGTTATTTATTGAGTCTTGGAATTTAAGATGTCTTTATTAATAATTGAGTAATTTGCTTAAGTTTAAATTATCTAAGTTTTGAATAAGTCTTAATATGAACTGAGAATGTCTTTCTATATGTATATTTTAATTTATAATACATTTTCATGTTCCCATCATTTTATAATAAGTGAATATTGTTTTTGACTTTTTTCATGTTCAGTTTAACATGTGTGAAGAATAGATGTAGATGACTTAATACAGAGAAAAGTGATGGAATGTAGAAATAAACATAATACATTGAATAGTTATATAGTTGATTCTCTGTCAGTACTGACCTCCACAAGTGCAAACAATAACTAATTTCATAAACCAATCACACTGATATAAAAATAAGTCTTGCTTGTACCTTGCCTTTGTTTTTTAAATTTTTACATTGTGCCCTCTTGTCATAATGGGGTATAAACATTGTTTAATCAAATTTAGTCAACTTATTGTAAATTTGGTAGTGAGGAAAGCTGAAGAATACTAGCAAATAAAAGGCTGTTACTGATGGAATTTTGGCAAGCTATAGTTTTAACTTTGTTGTATGCATTGATCAAACTGAAAGAAACTTAAAATTTAAAATGAATAAACGTAAGTGAAGTGTTGAGAAAAAAAGGTAAAATTCCTATATTACGTGAACATGCATATCGTATCAGTCTTCTCATTTATTGGAAAAGAACTGTTATTTTGGATCGACTGAATGAAATAAGAGCTGGAAACATTAGATGATCTACGAAAGAAATGAAAATGAAAGTAATTATAAATAAAGAAAAGGGTTGGCAAGTCAACCGGTATGTGAATGACATGTTTTTCTGAAAGTTCAGTGTATTAACTAAGTACTCACATAATCAGTGTCTTTTACATATTTATGGTTTCCATGTAGAGTACCTGGTTTGAGACTGTTTAAACTTTCAGAAAAAGATTGATCACTTGAGTACCTTAATGAAACTGTACCCTTGTTAATTATGGAGTACCTGAGGGTCAGTGCTTGGGCTTTTGTTCTTTCATATTTACATTAATCATATTGCTAGAGGCATGTCATGAGAGTTTACTGAGTTATATTCAAAATGTAATAAATTACTTTTATTATCATGGTAAGTAAACTTGGCAACAAAACTAAGCTTGTAAAATAAATTTGGAAATTATAGTTTTAATTTCCTAGTTTTATAAGACAACATTTAAAAATGTCTTCAATTTTCCATTGTTTCCAAATTGTGATATTTGCTTTTTAAGTATTTCCTCTTCTCTTATTCATTGACCACTTCTTGAAGAACTACAAAATTTGACATAAGTCGCTCATTATAATATTGTTATTACTCAGACAAAGTATAATTTTTATAGCCTTCAATCTTATTTGGTTACAGAGGTATAAACTAGAAAATCAAGCCACTTTAGCCACACCCACAATTAAGTTTTCTCTTTCACAAGTTTCCAATATTTAGTTCTCTTTGATATTTAAAACTATATACTTTTAACCAACAGAAATCCAAATATTATTTCACATAATTTTCTGTACAGGAGTTTGTTTATTTCGCTTCCAGTGCAAATTTTATTCCCACAGGAAACACATTGGCAAGTTTAGCTAAATTTGTATTGGGTCTTATTAAATAGTAAGAAAGCCAGAAAATTTTGATATTCCTGGGACAATATATGTGCTTTCAGCATGTTATTTTGTATTCTTTGTTGCATTTTGATTAACTAACAATCATTTAGTGCAGTGATACCATTATGATAATAGTTTTAATTAAGAGTTGATAAAAAAAAGACCCAGATATGTATTATATTTTTAGTTTTTCATGTGTATTATTTATTATTATAAAGGTAAATAAAATATAAGTTTTAGATTAGGTTAAATAAATAAAAAAAACACGTTTTCCTGTGATATGCTCATTAGTAACCAATGCATTACATAATTTCTTCAGGTAACGTAATTTACATGTTTACAAAGTGGTTCACAACATGTGTGGTGATATCATTAGTTAGACACAGTTCAAAGAGCAATAAAATTTAAGCATAAATATACATATATTGTTAAGGGCTTAAAGCTATTTAAGATAGTCAAATGTGTCGTGAAGTCATTCTTGAAAATAAAAAGGGCAATATGTTTTCTTTTCACGGTATATGAGGTGTAGAGTTAGAATGAGGAAAATAACATAACACGTAAAGTTTTACTGAAAAAACACACATTGAAATTCCAGTGCAATTACCCACCCTTTTTCACAGTTATAGCTATTTTTCATATGATTTCCTTCTCGTGCACAGATTGTCACTCATTACTAGCTTTGAATTACTATCTAATTACATGTATGCCACATGTGCAAATTAGCATTCAACAACTCTCCACCAGTATGAGTGTAACACATCCTTTTTCTGATATTTATATTACCACATCAACCTGCCACAATCAAGGCAGGTTATCTTAATTGCAGGGTATAACCATACATTACAAACCCTCTCAGATATTTCCAGTGTCAGTGTTTCGTCGCTCAAAGACGTCATGTTGTGGTTCTTTGAACTGTGCTCATTCTTGCCCAGAATGGTTAGAAGAAAAAGAGATGCAGCATTTGAAAATGATTCATAACATTACTTATCCTGAGGCTTGAAAATTGCTATCCAGCACTTCAACTCAGATGTATCGCTGCTGCATGTCATCCCACAACTACAGTGGGGTGCAGACAGATATCTCTGTGTCTCCAAAAGAATCATTCTCAAACCAAATGAAAAGGATTTTGACCTGCATTGTTAAAAAAGTTGATGAATTAACTTAACATCCATCTCTGTCCCTAACATGCATTCCAACAAATCCCAAGATCCACTTCCTCTAGTTCTGGGTACAGGCATTTCTTTGGGTGCATCATCTTCTCTCACCACAAGATGCAAAAGGATCATTTGTTCTTGTCCCCAGTCACTGGAATCCTCTTTAAACAGCATAGACCTACCCAATCGAACCAGGGCAGGATCCATGGAGGATGACAGAACTCCCTCAAATAAAGACAGCAAAGAACAAAAGACATGGACGAAAACAGAAGGGTTCTCCACCCAACTTACCTGCACATAAGTAATAATGTCCAACTTGATACAATGGAACTGTCAAGGTTTACGTTGTAATCTGGATGACATCAAAACACAGATTGCTTCCTACCATTCTGCATGTCTTTCCTTACAGGAAATATACCAGTAACCTGCCAATACAGTTACCTTTCAGTATTTTTTTTTTTTGTACAGAAATGACAGGCTGTGTGATGGATGAGCACATGTAGGGGTGGCATTGTTGGTTGATTAGCATGTGCCCACCCTGTCTTTGCCACTGGATGCACTCTTGAGTCTATTCCTATCTTGCAGGTGTTGCTGTGCA